>NW_027361679.1:40497500-40977500 GCF_039654945.1 Dendrobates tinctorius | reverse complement strand
GCCCTAAGCTGAACCCACCACCCTCCACCCAGTGAGGAGACCAAACACCAGACCCCACAAATAAGTATGGACAGGGATAACGGAAATGCACCACACCGCGTACACACAGGGGAATACAGTAATGTGCAAGGGCAACCAAATAATACAACACAGGGAGGAAAAATGGCAACAATGGAATATACTACACCAGCAACCGTATGCTCCTTAGACCACCACTCCAGACCGGTATCGCTTAGCACAAGGCAAGAGCTATAGTCGGCGACGCCCATAGTCACACAGGGCAATTTAAAGACAGAGGGCGTGGCTAAGCCCTCAGCCAGAATGACAACCTGGTTAACCCAATCCAAGCCGGATCAGAAGACCAACCAGCGCCGCTGAGAACCATGTGGTAGGATGGGGTATTACCACTGTCTGCCGGACACCCTGGTGCGAACAGTGTCCGACATGACAGTACCCCGCCTTCTACGAGGGACCCCAGGAACCTCACAATGTCGAGGACCCGGCTTGTCCGGATGGCGGCGATGAAACACTGTAATCAGTCGGTCCGCATGTATGTCCGAGGCCGGCACCCAAGTCCTCTCCTCAGGACCATAGCCACGCCAGTGGACCAAGTACTGTAGAGTGCGACGCACTACCCGAGAGTCAACCACCTTGGACACCTCAAACTCCAACGTGCCTTCCACCAGACGGGAGGTGGTGGCACGGGAGAAACATCAACAGCACCCACGTCTTTCTTAAGTAACGCCTTGTGAAACACATTATGTATCTTGTATACGGCAGGTAACTCTAAACGAAATGCCACAGAGTTGATAATTGCGGAGATCCTAAATGGACCAATGAACCTGGGCCCCAACTTAAGCGATGGTATTTTGAGCTTCATGTTCCTTGTAGACAACCACCCCCAATCACCCACACACAGGTCCGGACCAGGTACACGTCTACCGTCAGCCACACGTTTATACCTAGAACCTACATTCAGCAAGCGCTGCTTTACTCTCCTCCAAACGGATGACAATTGTGCTCCCAACTGGTCCTCCTCAGGGACGCCCGCAGAGCTCCCTTGGCGCAAGGTACAGAATTGGGGATGTTGACCATAAACACAAAAGAAAGGAGATTCCCAAGACGATTCCTGATAATCATTGTTTATCGCGAATTCAGCCAGAGGAAGAAACGCCGACCACTCTTCCTGATTGTCAGACACAAAACAGCGTAAGTATTGTTCCAGGTTTTGGTTCATACGCTCAGTCTGCCCATTCGACTGAGGATGGAAAGCCGATGAATGAGACAATTTAATCCCTAGGCGTGAACAAAAAGCTCTCCAAAATTTTGCCACAAATTGTGTACCTCTATCAGATACAATGTCAGACGGGACACCATGAAGTCTGACCACCTCGCGAATAAATACCTGAGCAAGGGTCTTCGCATTGGGCAAAGATGGCAAAGCAACGAAATGCGACAATTTAGAGAACCGATCAACTATCACCAAAATGACCGTGTTCCCAGCCGAGGAGGGCAAATCCGTAATGAAATCCATGGAAATCTCAGTCCATGGCTTACTGGGCACACAGAGAGGATGCAATGTGCCAGCAGGACGGGAGCGTGGTGTCTTTGCCCGTGCACAGGCTGACACATATGAGGCCAAGTCCTGCTGGATTTTGGGCCACCAAAAACGACGTGATACAAGTTCCAGAGTGCCCTTAACTCCTGGGTGACTCGCCAGGACACTCCCCTAACACTTTTAAGCGTAGGTGTAGTGGCACAAACAATTTATTAGGAGGCAGATCCGGCGGTACCTCCTCCTGAGCATCAGCAATCTCTGCCTCAACCTCTGTCGTGAGAGCCGAGACCACAACTCCCTTTTGGAGGATAGGCACCGGATCCTCACGTGGCTCTCCACCCGGAAAACATCTGGACAAGGCGTCCGCCTTAGTATTCTTAGAACCTGGTCGGTATGTCAAAAAAAAATTGAACCGGGTGAAGAATAACGCCCAGTGAGCCTGTCTGGGGGACAGGCGTTTAGCAGACTCTAAATAAAGCAGATTCTTATGGTCTGTTATGACAGTAATCTGATGGACAGCCCCTTCCAAGAAGTGTCGCCATTCCTCAAATGCCAACTTGATGGCCAACAATTCCCTGTTACCAATATCGTAATTACGCTCGGCCGGCGACAGTTTCTTGGAGAAGTAGGCACACGGATGCAATTCGCCCAAGGATGGACCCTGAGACAGTACCGCCCCCACTCCAACCTCAGATGCATCCACCTCCACGGTAAAAGGTAGGGAGACATCAGGCTGAACCAGGATGAGAGCTGAAGCAAAACTGTTTTTGAGGAATTCAAACGCGCGCACAGCAGCCTCAGACCAGTCAGAAAAATTGGTACCTTTTTCAGTCATGTCGGTGAGCGGCTTAGCAACCATAGAAAAATTCTTAATAAATTTCCTATAATAGTTTGAAAAGCCCAGGAATCGCTGAAGCGCCTTGAGATTATCATGCCGATCCCACTGCAGCACCGCTTGCACCTTAGCGGTGTCCATTTTAAACCCTGAGGCGGAAATTACATAACCCAAAAAAGGTAATTCTTGGACGACAAATACACATTTCTCAAGCTTGGCATAGAGCTTGTTTTCCCTGAGCAACTGCAACACCTACCTAACATGCTCTATGTGTGCATCACGGTCGCGTGAGTAAATAAGAATGTCATCAAGGTATATAATAACAAATTTCCCCAAGAGATGAGAAAAGACATCATTTATGAAATGTTGAAATACTGCTGGCGCGCTCGTCAACCCAAATGGCATCACCAAATTCTCAAAATGACCCTCAGGGGTATTAAATGCCGTCTTCCATTCATCTCCTTGACGGACTCTTATGAGATTGTACGCCCCCCTGAGGTCAAGCTTGGAAAACCATTTGGCACCAGACACCTGGTTGAACAAATCGGGTATCAGTGGCATCGGGTAGGGGTCACGAACCGTAATCTGGTTGAGTTCCCTGAAATCCAGACACGGGCGTAATCCGCCATCTTTCTTCTTGACAAAGAAGAACCCCGCCGCCAATGGAGATGATGAAGGCCTGATGTGCCCTTTGCTTAGACTTTCTGCAATGTATTCTTTGAGAGCTTGCCTCTCAGGACCTGAGATATTAAACATCCTGGCTTTTGGTAACTTGGCCCCCGGTTTTAACCTAATAGCACAGTCATAGGGTCGGTGCGGTGGCAGCTCTGAACAACCTCTTTCAGAAAATACATCAGCAAAGTCCAGCAGTGGCTCCGGGATGCTGGGAGTCACAGCGGAGATACACGTGGCCAGACAACTCTCCTGGCAGTATCTGCTCCACTGAATTATGTCCTGGGTTTTCCAATCAATCACCGGATTGTGCATAGACAACCATGGAAACCCCAGAACTATCTGAGCAGGTAAATTACTGAGCAACTTACATGTTACCCGCTCAGAGTGTAGGACCCTAATGTGGAGTTTTACATCAGCCACAAACTCTTTACTCTCCCCTTGTGAGAGAGGGGAGGCATTGATGGTAACCACCCGGATAGGATTAGGCAGCGTCTCCACCTTAAATCCCGCAGTACGCGCAAACTTTTCATCAATGAGATTAGCGGCTGAACCACTATCTACAAATACAGTAATCGACAGCTCTTGGCCCCCGATAACTACCTTGGCAGGGAGCATACACTGGGAGACCACCACGGAGGATATGCAAAGGCTCAGACTCGACTCCTCCAAACCCTCTGAGCCTAGCAGTTTTCCGCCGGCATGTCTTTCTTAGGTACCAGGGGGCAAGCATTAATAAAATGTCCTTTTTTGCCACAAAAAAAACAGACCCCTTGCTTTCTGGGCAAGGGACATTTATGCTTGTTATTATGTGTATGTGATATACCAGCGATCTGCATAGGTTCCACGGATTCACCTGAGGCGACCTCACCAGAGACTGCCCCTCCCCCCACAGGCAATGTCTCCTGCGACCTCTGACGAAAGCGGCGATCAATGCGTACTACAAGCATCATAGCAGCCTCCAGAGAAGCGGGAGTCTCATACATTAGCAGAGCTTGTTTAACCCTTTCAGAAACCCCATGCAAAAATTGACTCCTTAGTGCAGGGTCATTCCATTGCGTGTCCACAGCCCAGCGACAAAATTCAGTACAGTAATCCTACGCCAGTCGCTCACCCTGGAGTAGAGAGCGTATTTTAGATTCTGCTAACACCAGTCTGTCAGGATCGTCATAGATTAAACCCAGAGCAGAAAAAAAAAAGTCTACCGACTCAAATGCTGGTGAATCAGAAGGTAGTGAAAAAGCCCATGCTTGTGGGTCACCACCCAGCAAGGAAACTACCAAGCCCACACGCTGAGCCTCATTTCCTGAGGAGAGCGGACGCATGCGGAAATACAATTTGCAGGATTCACGAAATACAACGAACTTACAGCAATCACCAGAAAATCGTTCAGGGAGAGGTAGCTTAGGTTCAGCTGCCCTGACTGCTGCCTCAGTTTGCACAGCAGGAACTGAGAGGCCTTGTTGCTGGACTGCCCCCCTCAGTTCAGTGACCTGTATGGACAGAGCCTCCAGCTGCTTGGTTATGGAGACTATAGGATCCATGGTAAATAATTCCTTTTTTTTTTTTTTTCTTTATGGGACGACTATAATGTCATGGGAAGCCTAGGTAACTTTAAGCTGAAACCCCGGGGCCCCTGCGGTGTCCCTCAGACTAGGGGAAACCCTGTCTGTCCCTCAACCCAGGGTTTACACTGAAGGTGTGCCTGCCTGAGCCTCCACCCTGTCCTTGTCTCCTGTCCAGCCCTAAGCTGAACCCACCACCCTCCACCCAGTGAGGAGACCAAACACCAGACCCCACAAATAAGTATGGACAGGGATAATGGAAATGCACCACACCGCGTACACACAGGGGAATACAGTAATGTGCAAGGGCAACCAAATAATACAACACAGGAAGGCAAAATGGCAACAATGGAATATACTACTATACTACACCAGCAACCGTATGCTCCTTATACCACCACTCCAGACCGGTATCGCTTAGCACAAGGCAAGAGCTATAGTCGGCGACGCCCATAGTCACACAGGGCAATTTAAAGACAGAGGGCGTGGCTAAGCCCTCAGCCAGAATGACAACCTGGTTAACCCAATCCAAGCCGGATTAGAAGACCAACCAGCGCCGCTGAGAACCATGTGGTAGGATGGGGTATTACCGCTGTCTGCCGGACACCCTGGTGCGAACAGTGTCTGACATGACACATACAACATGCTACAGACATACAGTACATACTACATACATACTACATATACAGTGGGGCAAAAAAGTATTTAGTCAGTCAGCAATAGTGCAAGTTCCACCACTTAAAAAGATGAGAGGCATCTGTAATTTACATCATAGGTAGACCTCAACTATGGGAGACAAACTGAGAAAAAAAAATCCAGAAAATCACATTGTCTGTTTTTTTTTCATTTTATTTGCATATTATGGTGGAAAATAAGTATTTGGTCAGAAACAAAATTTCATCTCAATACTTTGTGATATATCCTTTGTTGGCAATGACAGAGGTCAAACGTTTTCTGTAAGTCTTCACAAGGTTGCCACACACTGTTGTTGGTATGTTGGCCCATTCCGCCATGCAGATCTCCTCTAGAGCAGTGAAGTTTTTGGCTTTTCGCTTGGCAACACGGACTTTCAACTCCCTCCAAAGGTTTTCTATAGGGTTGAGATCTGGAGACTGGCTAGGCCACTCCAGGACCTTGAAATGCTTCTTACGAAGCCACTCCTTTGTTGCCCTGGCGGTGTGCTTTGGATCATTGTCATGTTGAAAGACCCAGCCACGGTTCATCTTCAATGCCCTTGCTGATGGAAGGAGGTTTTCACTCAAAATCTCACGATACATGGCCCCATTCATTCTTTCATGTACCCGGATCAGTCGTCCTGGCCCCTTTGCAGAGAAACAGCCCCAAAGCATGATGTTTCCACCACCATGCTTTACAGTAGTTATGGTGTTTGATGGATGCAACTCAGTATTCTTTTTCCTCCAAACACGACAAGTTGTGTTTCTACCAAACAGTTCCAGTTTGGTTTCATCAGACCATAGGACATTCTCCCAAAACTCCTCTGGATCATCCAAATGCTCTCTAGCAAACTTCAGATGGGCCCAGACATGTACAGGCTTAAGCAGTGGGACACATCTGGCACTGCAGGATCTGAGTCCATGGTGGCGTAGTGTGTTACTTATGGTAGGCCTTGTTACATTGGTCCCAGCTCTCTGCAGTTCATTCACTAGGTCCCCCCGCGTGGTTCTGGGATTTTTGCTCACCGTTCTTGTGATCATTCTGACCCCACGGGGTGGGATTTTGCGTGGAGCACCAGATCGAGGGAGATTATCAGTGGTCTTGTATGTCTTCCATTTTCTAATTATTGCTCCCACAGTTGATTTCTTCACTCCAAGCTGGTTGGCTATTGCAGATTCAGTCTTCCCAGCCTGGTGCAGGGCTACAATTTTGTTTCTGGTGTCCTTTGACAGCTCTTTGGTCTTCACCATAGTGGAGTTTGGAGTCAGACTGTTTGAGGGTGTGCACAGGTGTCTTTTTATACTGATAACAAGTTTAAACAGGTGCCATTACTACAGGTAATGAGTGGAGGAAAGAGGAGACTCTTAAAGAAGAAGTTACAGGTCTGTGAGAGCCAGAAATCTTGATTGCTTGTTTCTGACCAAATACTTATTTTCCACCATAATATGCAAATAAAATAAAAAAAAAACAGACAATGTGATTTTCTGGATTTTTTTTTCTCAGTTTGTCTCCCATAGTTGAGGTCTACCTATGATGTAAATTACAGACGCCTCTCATCTTTTTAAGTGGTGGAACTTGCACTATTGCTGACTGACTAAATACTTTTTTGCCCCACTGTATACTACATTCATACTACATACATACTACATATATACTACATTCATACAACATACATACATACATAATACATACATACTACATTCATACTACATACATACTACATACATACTACATATATACTACATTCATACAACATACATACATACTACATACATACTACATATATACTACATTCATACATACATATATACTACATACATACAGCATACATACAACATGCTACAGACATACAACATACATACTACATACAACATACATACATTCATACAATACATACATACTACATACAATACATTCATACATTCATACAATGCATACATATAGACATACAGTACATATAACATAGAGTACAAGCCAGGGGCTTGTGCCGGCTGCCGGGGGTCTGTACGGGCCTGCCGGGTGCCTGTGCCGGCTGCCGGGGCTCTGTGCGGGCCTGCCGGGGGTCTTGTGTGTGTGCAGGCATCGTCCGATGGGACTACAAGTCCCATCGGGTGATGCCTGCTAAAATGACAGTGATTGACACATTAGCCAATAATGTAGTAGTCCCATCATCCAGCTAATGTGTTGAATGCAAATATATATATATATATATATATATATACTACATACAGTCATGGCCAAAAGTATTGACACCCCTGCAATTCTGTCAGATAATACTCAGTTTCTTCCTGAAAATGATTGCAAACACAAATTCTTTGGTATTATTATCTTCAATTAATTTGTCTTAAATGAAAAAACACAAAAAGAATTGTCCTAAAGACAAAATTGGATATAATTCCACACCAAACATAACAAAGAGGGTGGACAAAAGTATTGGCACTGTTCGAAAAATCATGTGATGCTTCTCTAATTTGTGTAATTAACATCACCTGTAACTTACCTGTGGCACCTAACAGGTGTTGGCAATAACTAAATCACACTTGCAGCCAGTTGACATGGATTAAAGTTGACTCAACCTCTGTCCTGTGTCCTTGTGTGTACCACATTGAGCATGGAGAAAAGAAAGAAGACCAAAGAACTGTCTGAGGACTTGAGAAACCAAATTGTGAGGAAGCATGAGCAATCTCAAGGCTACAAGTCCATCTCCAAAGACCTGAATGTTCCTGTGTCTACCGTGTGCAGTGTCATCAAGAAGTTTAAAGCCCATGGCACTGTGGCTAACCTCCCTAGATGTTGCCGGAAAAGAAAAACTGACAAGAGATTTCAACGCAAGATTGTGCGGATGTTGGATAAAGAACCTCCACTAACATCCAAACAAGTTCAAGCTGCCCTGCAGTCCGAGGGTACAACGGTGTCAACCCGTGCTATCCGTCGGCGTCTGAATGAAAAGTGACTGTATGGTAGGAGACCCAGGAAGACCCCACTTCTTACCCCGAGACATAAAAAAGCCAGGCTGGAGTTTGCCAAAACTTACCTGAAAAAGCCTAAAACATTTTGGAAGAATGTTCTCTGGTCAGATGAGACAAAAGTAGAGCTTTTAGGGCAAAAGCATCAACATAGATTTTACAGGAGAAAAAAGAGGCATTCAAAGAAAAGTACACGGTCCCTACAGTCAAACATGGCGGAGGTTCCCTGATGTTTTGGGGTTGCTTTGCTGCCTCTGGCACTGGACTGCTTGACCGTGTGCATGGCATTATGAAGTCAGAAGACTACCAACAAATTTTGCAGCATAATTTAGGGCCCAGTGTGAGAAAGCTGGATCTCCCTCAGAGGTCATGGGTCTTCCAGCAGGACAATGACCCAAAACACACTTCAAAAAGCACTAGAAAATGGTTTGAGAGAAAGCACTGGAGACTTCTAAGGTGGCCAGCAATGAGTCCAGACCTGAATCCCATAGAACACCTGTGGAGAAATCTAAAAATGGCAGTTTGGAGAAGGCACCCTTCAAATATCGGGGACCTGGAGTAGTTTGCCAAAGAAGAATGGTCTAAAATTCCAGCAGAGCATTGTAAGAAACTCATTGATGGTTACTGGAAGCGGTTGGTCGCAGTTATTTTGGCTAAAGGTTGTGCAACCAAGTATTAGGCTGAGGGTGCCAATACTTTTGTCCGGCCCATTTTTGGAGTTTTGTGTAAAATGATCAATGTTTTGCTTTTTGCTTCATTCTCTTTTGTGTTTTTTCATTTAAGACAAATTAAATGAAGATAATAATACCAAAGAATTTGTGTTTGCAATCATTTTCAGGAAGAAACTGAATATTATCTGACAGAATTGCAGGGGTGTCAATACTTTTGGCCATGACTGTACATACTACATACTACATACATACTATATATACTACATTCATACTACATACATACTACATACAGACATACAGAACATACTACATTTATACTACATACATACTACATATATACTACATTCATACTACATACATACTACATACATACTACTTTCATACAACATACATACATACATACTACATACATACTACATATATACTACATTCATACTACATACATACTACATATACACTACATTCATACAACATACATACTACATATATACTACATTCATACTACATACATACTACATACATACAACATGCTACAGACATACAGTACATACTACATACATACTACATATATACTACATTCATACCACATACATACTACATACATACTACATATATACTACATTCATACAACATACATACATGCTACATACATACTACATTCATACTACATGCATACTACATACATACAACATGCTACAGACATACAGTACATACTACATACATACTACATATATACTACATTCATACTACATACATACTACATATATACTACATTCATACAACATACATACTACATACATACTACATATATACTACATTCATACAACATACATACATACATACATATATACTACATTCATACAACATACATACATACTACATATATACTACATTCATACTACATACATACTACATACATACAACATGCTACAGACATACAGTACATACTACATACATACTACATACATACTACATTCATACAACATACATACATACATACTACATACATACTACCAGCGCCAAATGCAACCTGTTGCAATTTGGTGTGCTCGGCGCAGCATCAAAAGGACGTATGCGCACGGCCTGCGTCCCCAGTGCTAAAGATAGGTGACGCATGACGCATCCAGCGTCTTGCGCCCGTAGGCGGAGCTACTGGCGGAGGCACAGCAGCCTTAAACGCAAATGTGAAACTAGCCTTAGGCTACTTTCATACATCAGGATCTGGCTATTTTTAGAAAAAACGGATCCTGCGAAATCAGGCGCCGGATCAGTTTTTCTCTCATTGAATTGTATTAGCGCCGCAACGCGCCGCATGGCCTTCCGTTTTTTCCTTTTTTTGCCGGATCCGGCAAAAATTTTGATTCCGGCATCTGGAAAAAACGTCTCTAGTAACGTTTTTTGTCTGCGGCGAAAAACCGGACAGTCTATGGGCGCCGGAATGCGCCAGATCCGGAAGGCCACCGGATACATTTTTTTAAGTCTGCGCATGCTCAGATCCAATTGTCCAGTCCCCAGGATACAGATATAACCTGCTAGACAGATCCGGCAGAAAAACGGATCCATTTCTTCAGTTCTCCAAAATTTACGCCGGATCTGGTTTTTCTAAAAATAGCCGGATCCTGTATGGCGACCGGATGTGTGAAAGTAGCCTTAAACGGAACGTGGAAACATACCCTAACGCTTTTATTTTTCAGGATACGAGATATTGGACTTTTAGGAAAGCAACAATACCAAATATATGTATTTTATTTTTTTTTTGTTTATTGTTTTCTTCAATAGTGTAAAAGGGTGGAGATTTAAACTTTTTTTTCTCTTTTTTTACTGGATTTAATAGTCCTCTTAGGGAACTTGAAGCTGCGATCATCCAATTCATATATGTGCTATACATAGCCGGGCATGAGTACTTCTATGTATACAGTATCTATTCACGACCTCCTATGAACATCAGCCACAGGCTGGCTTTCACAGGAGGAATGCAAAGACAGACACGGGGCTTCAGCAGATCTTCGGCTCTCATGACAACCCATCGTTGCCCCGCGATCATGGATGTGCAGATGGGAGTGTGGAACAACGTGCTCCCCTGCTGGCGTGTGTTAAATGCTGCTGTCAGAGATTGACAGCGGGATTTAACAGGTTAACAGACGTGGGTGGAACACCACTCCTCGCTTGGCTGTTAGAGGCACATAATGGCTAATTAAAGCTGCAGTCTTGGTGTGCAAGCCTACATCAATTTCAGGGAGCCGGCATATGACGTAAGTTTACGTCATTTGTCGTGAAGGAGTAAAGTGCGTGGATTGCCTCCCATACTATATGATGGACTCCTTTCTGAAGGCTTGCCGTTAAAGGCTCATGTGTCATTTTAGATTTCAGAAAAAATAAATCATGTTTTCCCCTTAAAGCAGGCATATTAAGTACCATGCCTGTATTTGAATATAGACATTTTCTTGGAGCTATTCTATTTCACACACATGTTGGCACTTCCTAAATCTGACTAAAAGGAATTTTATTGATTAGTGTTGGCTGAATTTGCATCAGTCTTAGAGGCCTATGCACGTGGTTTTTAGATTAATGTTGTGGGACACCCATAGACTTCATTTTTATGAGTAATGAATATAGTACTCCATGGAAGCATTGTATGATTGCACACTGAGGGTCCAATTCAACCAAGTATTTACAACAATTTTCAGGCGTAAAATACTTTGAAAAGTTACTACATTTTTGCGGAATGTGAAAATGGCGTTTTCTCACCAGTGCCAGCCAGCTCCACCAAACTAGGTTGAGCATGGGCCAGACAGGGTGTGGCGATGCTCAACTGCTGAGTTCATCAAAATTTATGCTACTTTAGTCCCTGACTGGAGTAGTATTTCTGCCGAGGCGCTCGAAGGCACACTGAGAAGATGTACCGAATTCATTAAGCAGTATGCGCCTCTTAATCAATTTATCTCATCTTACCCCACCACATCCCTCCATTAAGACTAGCGTGTACTTTGCCAGTCTTAATGACTCGGCTTCTGAGTTTCTATGGCTCCATAGAACAAAAACCTTGGAGTCTCAGCCACCAGGGAAGACCTAATGCTGGATGAGAGAAGGGGTTAAACCTACAGCATCAATCTCTCTTTTTGTGGGTCTGCAGCAGCCATTTTTAAAGTGACATCTGTCGTTGTAGGCACGCAACCCTAATCAGGTGAGCAAATTCTCATCTATCATCACAATTGTTGTCCCAGATCAGACCCTATTGCAGTTTTTGTTTTCCCAGTTTTAGACTACCAGGGAGGGTCTATGCACGGCTTTTTAGTGATATATTGCTCAAGCAACTGGACCATCTCACGTAAGTCCAACACTCAAACTGGTTGTCTCATCCCTTAAGGGCTTGTTTCTATGTTTCTCCAGAGGTCCATTGCTCTCTTTGGCAAAAGTGAAGCGATTCTGAGCTAATACACATGTAAATGAGTAAATAAGTACAAAACTACAATTTTCTTAGTGTCCCTGTGGATTATATAATACATTCTTTAACTTAGGCAGCACTTTCATCTTTTTGTCATGTTATCTAAATTTCTATTCAAGGAATGGCCAAGTCAAAGCTTGCATCAAAGCAGAGTGGGCTTGCTGAACCATGATCTCTTGAAACAGGTGAAAAGAAAACATCCAGCAATTATAGTGTGCAAATATAAAGCCGCTTTTGAAACGATGGGAAGAGAAGCCAAGATCCCTCAGAGCCTGAGAGCAAGCACTTGTGTATTCTCCATTCGGCTGTGAATAAGGGACAGCTAGTGGCATTCTTATTGACAAGAATAGAGAGTGCGTCAGTGTATCGCACCATAAATGTATTGATCACCGGCATGTGCCATACAAAGGCTAACAAAACCCTAAATCTCCTCCTAACCATCATCTACTGATGTTTTCCTGCACTTTTTATTTGCTGAAACAGTAAAGAAAAACAAAAGGGTTTACACTTAAAATACACCCTTTATTTGGTATACGCATAGCATTGCCTTTGTCTGCTGGACTCCAGGGGAAATGGGATGGTTTGTATCCATGGTCTGATATTCCTAGTTCCTATAAACCAGCCCTGAAATACTTTGTAAACTATTTTAGTCACCAATCAAAGACAGGTTCTCATAGATGCTCTCCCTCCCCCAGACGGTCATGGAATGTGCAGAATTTAGAGACTGGGATTAACAGATTAATTTTCAGATGACTAAAGTGATTTCAGGACATTGCTGAAAATAAAATGTGAAATTACTTTCAGGGGACACCAAAAAGCAAAACTGCACTAAAGAACAGTGTTGTTTCTTAAAATACCTTTTACATATTTTTTATATATATAAAAAGTACCTGGATCTGGAATATATTTCTTAATCAATCAGATAAATTGAGTACAGTCCCTAAAATAAAATTGTTACAGTCCCTAAAATATATCGGTAATTAATCTGCACAGAAGGGAGAGCACATGATTTTCGAGATCTTGGCATGTTTACGATGTCAGAGCTATTAAGAGTGTTCCTGTTAATACTTAATCTGTCCTTTGCCCAGCCACTTGGTCATGGGATGCATATTATTATTTTCTGTTCAGCTGTAAGCACTTTCGCTACTTATGTATGCTCAGAGCCTTAGTTAAGCAGCAGAATGGTGGGATAGTTTCCATGTTTTTAAAGAACAGCTTCCCTGCTTCCTGAAATAAATGATGTCCGCACGGGTATATGTCACGACTTGAACCTCTAGAGATCTTGATCTTCATTGACTTGCCTGAATGGCTTTTCAAAGTCAGACACTGAGTCAGGCTGACATCCTTGCCAAAAAGGCCTTCAATATGTTCTTATTTTACAACCCTTGAAGAAGTACCTCTACAGGGTACAAATAGGTTATATTATGATACCTATTGCAAATACTAATGTGTTATGATATTTACTTGAAAATGTTATGCCTTTGTTTCATGAGAGATCAGTCAATCCTTTTCCAAAAATTAGTATTTGGACAATTTTCATAGTACCTATGAAGAATGAGAATTCTGGCCAAGAGCCACATGGAATCATGTTTGTTACTTTTGTTTGAAACTACCTCCCTTACATAAATTAAATCATATTAAAAGTTTAGTCATCAATTAACCATTTTTTGCAGATTTGATTTTCAGAACACCATTCACACTAATGATCCATGGCCACTGGATGGGAGCCCTGAGAATTGCCTCTAACATGACTACATTCCTGGCTTCTCTTTTGGTTAGTTGGCCTGGCATAATGTCATCGTTGCTGCTTGAAGGAAAAGATAATTCATGGTTTTGGGCTGCACTAACCAGAATTAAGATACTTGATCCAATAATATATAACAAGCGTTTTTTTATACAAGTGTTTATCTAGACTTGCAGCTTGGCGCACATGTTCAAAAGAGGAATTGCGGATGCCAGGAGGTGTGAAGCAATTCTAAGGGCTCCCGTCCGATTGCCACAGATTACTGACCTGGCTGTTGGACCTTGTCCTGTGAGTCGATTCATACCTACTTTTAATTTGGACCATTAACTTGTTTTTGATGCGGAAGGTAAATTTCATTATACTTTTTCTGTTTCTCCGACTTTACTACACCTACAGGTTGATCTGAAAAAACTGGATTAATGGCAGGAAAATGGCAGATCAGGTACAATGTTGATAAGTGTAAAATTGTGATTTTTTTTTGTGGCGGTAGAGAGGTGTATATGCCATTTTTACCTTTTAATGGTTCACTATTTGGTAAGCCTTTATTGGAGAAGTCTACATGGAGTAGTATACATGCTACTTGTATTCTGAATGGTTCACTACTTGATTAGTCTTTATTGGAGAAGAATTTTATGTAATTGTTGATATATGACATTATATTATATTGGACAACTAGGGAGTCAACTGTAGTCATTTTCTGAGAAAGATGGTTGGAGGACAAAGCACTTTGACTCCAACAGGGTGAATAAGCCTCTTTATTACCTTCATACACACGGCAAAACATTATAGTGAAAAAGAAATAACTACTCAACTGGAGTGTTCCTTACTAACTATTACCCGCCATCTCAATACAAAAACCATGTGCAAACCATTCCTCATGGTAATAATGATTATTCCATATGCTTTGGCACAGCCTGTCCTTTCCCAAACTAGGATCATTGTGAGAAAAGCTCATCAGCTTCTTATTGACGTCCCTCAGCTGGATCCTGATGAGTTAAGTTGGCTACCTAAAAACAAGGATGAGTAAGACAGCCTGTTCTTCTATCTCCAAGTTTCAACAACCAATGCTGAGTGTAAACCAAAGCCAAAATCAGAACTCTTTCTTTGCAGCACTTAGTCTCTTTTTCCTTGAGATTTTACACTTACTGGCATATACATTCAGTAGCTTCACTGCTATGCAACCAATGCCCCTATACAGCCGACAAGATATTGTTCTGCAAGGAGTATGTTCTCCCTGTGTTTGCATGGGTTTCCTCCGGCTTCTCCATTTTCCTCCTATACTACAAAGGCATATTGATAGGGAACCTAGATTGTGAGCCCCAATGGGGACAGCAATGATGGTGTCTGTAATCGCTATGGAATATGATAGTGCTATACAGTACAAGCAAAGCACAATACATAATTAGGTATTGACAAAGGCATGACTTTATATCCTGCTAGAAGATTTGATGATTACTAAAAGTGTGGATACGTTTAAGAAAAGGGTAGATACCTTCCTTGTTTAACACACTGTAATGAACAGTGTTTCTGGGTATTAATGTAGAATTGATCCAGATCCAAAAATCTGTCTAATGGTTACAGGAAGACAAACGGTTGGGTCTATGGGTACCGTTACACTTAGCGATGCACCAGCGATCCCGACAACGATATGGATCGCTGGTGCATCGCTAAGTGGTCGCTAGTGAGCTGCCACACAGGCAGATCTCACCAGCGACATAGCAGCGGTCGGGGGTCGCTACTTACCTGTCAGACACGGCGATCCTGGTGTCCTCCCGCCCGCGTCCACGCGTCGCTCTTCGGCGCCACAGGAAGCGCAGCAGGAAGTGGCCGACAAGGAATGGTCCAGGACGTTCTCGCGCGACCAACGATGAGCAGCGGGGGAGCGGGTCGGAGGTAAGTATCACATGCAGCGATATTGCTAGCAATATCGCTGCAATGTCACAAAATCGGTGACTTTACAGCGATATTGCTAGCGATATCGCAGTGTGTAACGGGGGCTTTAGACATTAAGTGTGTTTTGCCTTCCTATGGATAAACCATTTGTATGTAAGTTTAAACTTAATAACATAAGAGACTGAGGTCTGGTAAATGCTCAAAATATTGTTGGTCTTGAGACTTTGACAAGGTTGTAAAATTTGTTCAAATTTATTCAAACCTCATTCATTTAGCTCTTACTTTATTTTGCTACAGATTTTCCATTTGCAAAACTAGGTGGAAAATGCTCAGCATTTTTAGTCCAGGATATATGAAATGGTCTCTGTACAAGGCTGCTCAAATCAGGTTGTTGAACAGCACAGGGACTCATGGAGGAGAGAGATCCTGTCAATCCTGAGGTGTATAAAACTCATATGATTAAATCACAAGGTTAGATGATAATCACTGTGACAAACCTTTATACGAACTATTAGCCATGTGAATGTAAATAAGGACTGATGTGGACCCATTGTCATGAAACATGGAAACAATTCTCTTCTCTTTCTGTTTTCCATGCTTAGTGTGCACACACAGACACACAATGCAAAGATGGATTCATGTGCAATTTTAATATTGCCCACACCTGTTTCTTGCCACAAGTGAGTTTGAACGAGTATCACATGCTTGAAACAAAGTTGTTTACCCATTTTCATAAAGTGCCAATGACAATTTTGGGGGTTTTGTGTGAAATTACAGTAGGGAAAAAAGTGTTTAGTCAGCCACCAATTGTAAAGTTCTCCCACTTAAAAAGATGAGAGCGGCCTGTAATTGACATCATAGGTAGACCACAACTATGAGAGTCAAAATGAGAAAACAAATCAAGAAAATCACCTTGTCTGATTTGGCAAGATTTATTTTTCAAATTATGGTGGAAAATAAGTATTTGGACACCTTAAAAACATGCAAGATTTCTGGCTCTTACAGACCTGTAACTTCTTCTTTAAGAGTCTCCTCTGTCCTCCACTCATTACCTGTAGTAATGGCACCTGTTTGAACTTGTTATCAGTGTAAAAGACACCTGTCCACAACCTCAAACAGTCTCACTCTAAACTCCACTATGGTGAAGGCCAAAATGCTGTTGAAGGACACCAGAAACAAAATTGTAGCCCTGCACCAGGCTGGGAAGACTGAATCTGCAATAGGCAAACATGTTATGAATGGGTCATTGAGGAGGATAGCAGGACCAGGGTAAGCAACCAGAAAACCAGAGAGGTTGGTAACTAAGCGGATTGCAGACCCCTGATCCTATCCACACAACTAGCAGTAGCCGTGGAGCGTACCTACGATGCCCTAGATGCCTCGGCACAGCCGGAGAGCTAACTCAGCCTAAAGCAAGAAAGGTGAAATCTAAACTGCCCTAGAGCAGACCCCAAAGGAATAGATAGCCACCAAACATATATTGTCGGTGAGACAAGATGAAAACACAAACGTAGGCAGAAAAATAGATTGAGCAAATGATGGGACCCAGACTGACTAAACAGGACGGAAAAGGAAAGACACTGTCTGCAATCACGCAAAAAACCATGAAAAATCCAGCACGTCTGATGCTCAAAAAACACTGAAGTTACACAACTTCTCCCCCACTATATCAGCACTCTGGTATATACTGAAAGCAAAGCAAAAAGAGACCAATATAACAGGGGACAGAACAAACTGACACAAGCAGTTACATATGGGTGGTGATCCAGCACAGCCCCAGCAGGAGCAAGTTGACCCGCACAAAGCAGAGATAGACAAAACCAGATAAAATGCAAAAAGATTAGCAAATGAACCACTTAGCTGAACCATACAGGAAAAGAGCAGGAGACATCAGACCTCAGAAGGCATAGGAAGAAAATCACCAGCAGGGATTAAAGGAAGTCAGCTGTCTTAAATACTCCAGTCAGAAACCCCAGATCTTCAATCGTCATTATCATTATCAGGTGGCAAGCCTCTGTCAGTCTGACCAGCTCCATTACCTCCAGTAACCACCAGAGGGAGCCCAGGAAGAGAACTCGCAACACCTCTGTCGATCTGACCAGCTCCACTACCTTCAGTAACCACCAGAGGGAGCCCAGAAAGAGAATTCACAACACAAACAGATTGGTGTGATAAAATCAACTGTGGGAGCAATAATAAGAAAATGGAAGTCATTCAAGACCACTGATAATCTCCCTCAATCTGGGGCTACACGCAAGATCTCATGCCGTGGGGTCAAAATGATCACAAGAACGGTCAGCAAAAATCCTATAACCACGCTGGAGGAACTAGTGAATGACCTGCATAGAGCTGGGACCACCGTAACAAAGGCTTCCATCAGTAACACACTACGTTGCCAAGGACTCAGATCCTGCAGTGCCAGACATGTCCCACTGCTTAAACCAGTACATGTCCGGGCCCATCTGAAGTTTGATAGAGAGTATTTGGATTATCCAGAAGAGTATTTGGAGAATTTCATATGGTCTGATGAAATGAAAGTAGAACTTTGTTGGTAGAAACAAAACTCGTCATGTTTGGAGGAGACAGAATGCTGAGTTGCATCCAAAGAACACCATACCTACTATGAAGCATGGGGGTGGCAGCAGCATGCTTTGGGGCTGTTTCTCTGCAAAGGGACCAGGACGACTGATCCGTGTACATGAAAGAATGAATGGGGCCATGTATCATGAGATTTTGAGTACAAACCTCCTTCCATCAGCAAGGGCATTGAAGATGAAACGTGTATGGGTCTTTCAGCATGATAATGATCCCAAGCACACCACCAGGGCAACGAAGGAGTTGCTTCTTAAGAAGCATATGAAGATCCTGGAGTGGCCTAGCTAGCCTCCAGATCTCAACCCCATAGAAAACCTTTGGAGGGATTTGAAAGTCCATGTTGCCCAGCAACAGGCCCAAAACATTACTGCTCAAGTGGAGATCTGCATGGAGGAATGGGCCAACATACCACTAACAGTGTGTTCCAACCTTGTGAAGACTTACAGAAAACATTTGACCTCTGTCATTACCAACAAAGGTTATATAACAAAATATAGAGATGAACTTTTGTTAATGACTAAATACTTATTTCCCACCATAATTTGCTAAATAAATCTTGCCAAATCAGACAAGGTGATTTTCTGGATTTGTTTTCTCATTTTGACTCTCATAGTTGTGGTCTACCTATGATGTCAATTACAGGCCTATCTGATTTTTTTAAGTGGGAGAACTTTCACAATTGGCGGCTGAGCAAATACTTTTTTCCCCCACTGTGTGTCTAATTCACCGTTTTTTCCATGTGGGAGAAATATGTTATTTTCTAGTACAATTTCAAGGGTGCCAACACTTTTGGCCATGACTGTACGTGGATATGCATAGGTTATACAGGCTATGTATAATTTGGTAACATATGCATATTTTATGTATGTGTGGCTAATGTGATGTTCATGCTAATGTCCACTTGTACTGTAAATGTGGATGTGACAGTATTGAGGGGGTCCAACACACATCCTGTATGAGACATCTTTGCTGTCAATGTAGGCAACTGGCAAATGCTTTGTAAAAGCACATCAATACAAATTCAGAATACCCACTGGTCAATATATACTTTAAAGTGGTAGTCCAATGATAGGTAGAGGTTCCATTTTCAAGACTCTGCTGATTTGCTTCAACTGTACAATGAGGGGATCAATAATTTCAGTAATGTAACAATGGCAAACTTAAAGGGTGTTTCCATTAGCACAAAGGCCATTGATATCACATGAGTGGGGGTCTAATATATAAGAGGCTGAGGAAATAAGAAAGCGCAATAGGGTCTTATCCGGGTGATGTTAGGAATAATTGATAAGAGATTTACTCACCTATTCCAGGAGAGAAAAGAGCACATAAGTCGACTGTCAGCTGCTGCACGCCCGAAGGTCCACTCCGTGACCGCCAATGTGAATCCTTATGGATAAGATATTTTTCGGACTTACTGTGCGCTGCTTGACAAAGTTCAGTAATACACCATAAAGGGGTTAAAACGTTTATTTCCCAACGCGTTTCGAAGTTTCTAATACTTCTTCCTCCGGGGATGACATAATAGAGCTAAGGGGCTCCCTTGTGATCTTAGGAGGCAGCCTGTATACCTTGTCATGATGCCCAATATGTGCTAGTAGGTTCCCTGAAGAGTCAACAAGTGACGAAACGCGTCAGGATGCACTGGGATTTTGTAGGGCTATTATTGTGAGATTTAGATGTGGACTGCCCTTGTCAGGGCGGGAGTCATGGGTGTCAGAATTATTAGCTCTATTAGGGCTTGAATAGGGCGATTGCCTTTTTTCCTGACATGACTCTGATGGGACATCTGACTTTGGACATCCTCCATCTGCATGTGGTGAGATCTTTCCTTTTCTCATAATGTTCATGGATGTTTTATTTTGATGTCCTCTCTATATGCATGAATAGGCACATTCCTTGATAACCTGAACAGGGTAGACAGAGGTTTTTCTTGTTAATTCCTCTAATAAGGAAACCGTTCATTGTTTGAATTTGGTCTTTATTCACATTGATTTAGACCAAGTATCTTTTTAGTCCAATCCTTTCAAATTTTTGGACTTGGAATAGTCACATGTATATACTGTGGGTGATCTGTTGTGGAGATTTATACAGACACTCTCTGTTATAGGCTGTGGCACTTGATTCAGTGTGTTTTTATCTGTACTATAATCTTTGGTAGCTTTTATTATATTCATTAAAGGTTATGTTTTATGATTTTTCTCTATTGCTGATTTGCTAAGTACACAGCAAGAAGGAAAACAGAACAATGCAGAAAGAGACCATAGAACAAGAGCAACCCCTCAAATAGCTGAAGGGTTGCCTCTCCACCGATATGATATGGATGGAATATTCCAAGTATAGACCATTAATATCATGGAAAACCTATAAAACTTTCTTTCACTTAAGGTCTAGATCCATATTTCTAATAAAACCTAAAACTAAAAACTAGAGCTTAGCAGAAAGACTGTT
Source organism: Dendrobates tinctorius (assembly GCF_039654945.1). NCBI lineage: Eukaryota > Metazoa > Chordata > Amphibia > Anura > Dendrobatidae > Dendrobates > Dendrobates tinctorius. The sequence goes on along the minus strand of NW_027361679.1, from coordinate 40,956,433 downwards.
AGATGTGGACCTGACTGTGGTATAATCCGAAAAACACAGATATGTCAGTATGTGATTTATGGGTTCCAGGGTCTCGAAACTTTACACTGACACAAACAGACATCAAAAAGTGACCCTGCTATCTACAGAAACTGAGTTCATCAAATAACCTTTAGCATCAGGATGAAATGTACAGTGAGGAGCTCTCATGTACATCACTAGTTGGCTAAGACAGCAAGTGAGAGCCAGATCACCCGTCTTGTCTGCAGAAGGGTATTCTGAAAGTCATTTGTCATTTCATGGCAGGTATGAGCAGATTCTTGGGAAATCAACATTTATTCCAATGCAATCAGTGAATGCACCCTTCAAGTAAGCAGTATGTATAATGTACTGGAGTCATCAGTTTTTAGATAACCTTGCGTTCCTATACATTATTAATGCAATAAATCCTTCTGAGAATTTTCTGTTGGAAGGATTTAGTTTCTTCTTGCCAGTGTATTGTGTCTCTATTCAATACATTAAATATTATAAATTATAGATCTTTTTCCACCAGTTTTATATTCAATATTTGGATCCATGCAATTATTAATCCTGGAATTAAAAAGAGACAATTATAAAGAACTTTACTTCATATTTTACACATAACTTACATTCCTATTTTTTTATTTTAATAAATCCAGGCATCTTTGGTCAGAAGCTGGAAGACACGGTGCGGTATGAGAAACGATATGGCATACGCCTGGCCCCCATGTTGGTGGAACAGTGTGTGGACTTCATCCGGCAGCGAGGGCTGACAGAAGAAGGATTATTCCGGCTACCAGGGCAGGCTAATCTGGTGAAGGAGTTGCAGGATGCCTTTGATTGTGGGGAGAAGCCGTCATTCGACAGGTATTCTACAGTTTAGTGCAATCTTAAACATTACAATTGACTTTTATTCACAAATTCAGCTGATTGACAGAAGTCCTAGAGTGCAAACCCAATTGTGCCTGACTGTAAAGCTTTTAGTCTCTGTTCACACTAGCACTAATGAATTGAATAATGCAGTGAATAGAGCTTTTGTTACCTTACAAAAATATTGAAACCTGATAGACTGTATTGTAGGATGGTGGAGTCCATTAAGATTCATTTGGATTCAATGAGAAAAAATATGCCCTAGTTTTCATGGCACTCTTAAGAATGGAAGCCATTATACTAAAGTCAACAAAGCTTTATTTGATTCCTACTCTCCTGCTACTCCTTCTTAGTTCGTCACCATCCACAAAGTTACATGAGAGCTGTGTATGAGTGGTTTCGACATTAAAGATGATCTGTCACCTCTTCTTATACAACTATCTTAGTAAATACTCATATGTCCCCCAAAATAACAATTTTGTAGCACCTTTGCTCATAGCTTTCCACTGTGCCGCTCTTGTGGTACTCTTCCTAGAAATAAATAAGTACATTTACAACTGGGTGTTACCATTCCTCTTGTCAAAAAGGTGTGTCCTTACACGACGAGCATTGATTGGGCAACGTAAGACACTCTACTGGTGACACCCAGACTTGAATCTATGCATACATTTCATAGATGTCACAAATCAATCTTTTAAGAAATAAATGCTCCAGAATAGCTATTTCATGAGGAATACAATTATTTAGGAAAACAGACATGTCATAAGAATGGTGATGTGGTGTGAGATCTCTACGACTATTTGCTTCAGTTAAGATACCCTAAATGGGCTGTACTAAATTAAAATATTACAATATTGTTTTATAGGGTTTATTAAGTTTAGACAATTCTTTCCGTAGAGATAAACTTATCAAAAGAGATTCAACTACTGGGAACCTTTAAGGATAAGGAAAGTGATATTTGGTAGGCCAACTTTTCCCATCCCACGTGCTTACAAGGTTATTCCTAGAATTGAAAGTTTTCGCCTAGCCATCATGCATTCTGAGAAATGGGTTTTGCAAAGCCCCATATTTAAAGGAGCTGAGATGCTCATATTCAACCTCCACTCTATTCATTGCCTCTGGGATGAGAAATAGCCAAGCACTGTACTCTGCTTATTCTGATAGTCCCATTGACAGTGAAATGAATCAATGGAATGAATGCCAAGATGAAAGTCTCCTCCTTCTCCTTTGAAAACAGAGCTCTGCGATTCTCAGAATCACTGGGGGGTCCACTGGTCAGAGCCCCGGTGATCAGTAAAGCCCCCGTTACACACTGCGATATCGCTAGCAATATCGCTGTAAAGTCACCGATTTTGTGACGTAGCAGCGATATTGCTAGCGATATCGCTACATGTGATCCTTACCTCCGACCGGCTCCCCCGCTGGTTATCGCTGATCACCCGAGAAGCTCCTGGACCATTCCTCGTCAGCCACTTCCTGCTTGGCTTCCTGTGGCGCCGACGAGAGACGCGTGGAGCCGGGCGGGAGGACGCAGGATCGCCGCGTCTGACAGGTAAGTAGCGATCCCCAACCACCGCTATGTCGCTGGTGAGATCTGCCTGTGTGGCAGCTCACTAGCGACCACCTAGTGATGCACCAGCGATCCTGACCGCGTCATATCGCTAGTCGGGATCGCTGGTGCATCGCTAGGTGTAATGGTACCCTAACTTACCCCCTATCTTATGGGATGTATGCGCATTACACTTTACACACGATTTACAGAGAATTTTTCTTTATATAAAAAGAAACATTTCTGACATTATTCTCTGTTACTGTGCAAGCCTGTTGGCTTTATTATGTACAAGCCTCTCCAGTCGTCAACAGTAATAAAGACATGCCTGACAACGAAAGAGAAATTGGGAAACTGCTCCCATACCACATTTTAATTAGTGTCCAAATTAAAATGTTGACACAAACAGATGGTCCTCCACTCCGTAATGTGAAACTATTAAAAGGCAGATTTTGACTTCTGCTGTTGTCATGATATTGGCTTGTTATACACAAACACACCAGAAGCTGACATTTGTTTTTATCTAAAAGAAACCCATTGAATCAGTCTACTGTAATTACCACATTTCGATTGTAACCAGCTTCCAAAAAAATTGGTGTGATGGCAGACTTTGTTGACATGTCCAATAACTTTCAGCTCAAGTCACAACAGGATTAATTTATTTCTATGCAAAGACCAGTGATTGACAAACTCAATTCACTAAATATGAAAAAAAAAAAATGGAATTGACAAGAGTCAAGAAGTGGATACCAATGATTGATTGTCTATGAACTTACTAGATGGAGTAAATGAACAAGATGTGTCTGCCTATATAAGATATGACCACTACTGTATATGTAAGACAGTGACAAGCTAGACCTCCGACAGATGTTTTATAGCATTAATAAGAACAGTAAGGTTAATAAAGCCCAATGTATGGAAGTTTTATTCTTGTCCAGAATTTAATTTACCAATAAATGATACAGAGTATAAAAAACATTTATCCAAATATGGTAGCACTTGAGTCCCTTAAGCCCCCTTCACACATAGCGAGATCGCTAGTGATATCGCTAAAGCGTCACCGATCTTGTGATGCAACAGCGATATCGCTAGCGATCTCGCTACATGTGACACGTACCTGCGACCTGGCTTCCCGCTGGATATCGCTGATCGCGCGAGATCGTCCTGGTCCATTTCTCGTCGTCGGCTTCCTGCTGGCGCCGATGAGTGACTCCATGGACGTGGGAGGAAGTCGTCACCAGAGCTGCCTTCTGACAGGTAAGTAACGACCGCAGACAGCTGCTATGTCGCTGGTGAGATCTGCCTGTTTGGCTGCTCACTAGCGACCATTTAGCGATGCACCAGCGATCCTGACCGGGTTGTATCGCTGTAGGGATCGCTGGTGCATCGCTAAATGTAACGGGACCTTTATAAAAGACCTCCACTGTAGTTTTCCTGGAACTCCTGCAAAAGGGCTTGAGCTATAATGACTTACAGTGGCATGTAAAAGTTTGGGCACTCCTGGTCAAAATGACTGTTATTGTGAACAGTTAAGCTGAAGATGAAATGATCTCTAAAAGGCCTAAAGTAAGTGCTATGAAATATGTTAGCGCTATATAAATTTACTTATAATAATAATAATTTTTAAGATGACACATTTCCTTTGTATTTTAGGCAAGAACAAAAACATCATTTCATCTTTTACGTTTTAAAAATTACAAAAAGGAAAATGGATTGATGCAAAAGTTTAGCAAAAGTTTCGAAGTTAAAAACCTCTTCCTCAGGGGATGACATGTCATCCCCTGAGGAAGAGGTTTTTAACTTCGAAACGCGTTGGGTAATAAATGTATTAACCACACAACTTGTGAGGAGTGATGGTCTGGCAGCACACGCTTAATCCATAAAAAATTCTACTTGTGAATCTAAAAGAAAGACATAGAATTTCAGGAAAAGAACATCTTGCCAACCATTAAGCATGGACGTGGATCAATTATGCTTTGGGGTTGTGTTGCAGCCAATGGCACGGGGAACATTTCATGGGAAGAGGGAAGAATAGATTCAATGAAATTTCAACAAATTCTTGATGCAAACATAACACCATCTGTAAAAAAGCTGTTGTTGAAAATAGGATGGCTTCTACAAATGGATAATGATCCTAAACACTTGTAAAAATCCATAATAGACTACTTCAAAAGGCACAAGCTGAAGGTACTACAATGGCCCTCACAGTCCCCTGATCTGAACATCATTGAAAATCTGTGGCTAGAATTTTCCAAGCAAGAATGGATGAAAATCCCTCAAACAAGAATTGAAAGACTTTTGGCTGGCTACAAAAAGTGTTTACAAGCTGTTATGCTTTCAAAAGAGGGTGCTACAAAGTACTAAATTTATGTATCCACAAATTTTCATTTTTGTAATATTAAAAATGCAAAAGATGAATATGTGTATATATATATATATATATGTGTATATATATATGTATTGTAAGGTAGCGCTGTCATTCACATAGGGGATCACTCGCTTGGCAGCCAAATTATCACGCCCGACACGGGTTTTCCAAAAAATCATACCTCCATGCGGTTTATTAGGCATCATAAACCCACAGCAGCAACATAAAGTTCATATCAGCAGCATAGCGTCCGTGACAGAGCTTCACTCTGTAAACCCTGTGGTCACACAGGTTGTGCACTGTTCAATGCGCAGGCTCTCAAGCCTCACCACAGTTATATCCCCTTGCTGTCAGGGTTACCTCATGGCTGTTTCTCACTGCAGATGTTCATTCCCTCCTCTGGGAACTCTCAGGAACGTGCAGCCATTCAACCCAGCATTCACGTGCTGTCAGGAAAGGATACACATCTCCCAGCGGGATCTTCCACAACGGACCAACCGGGTCCCAGCATTCACACATGTGACCTACCCTGGCCACCTTAAATGGTCCGTAGCCACGCCCAACGGGTCACATGGCTATGACCTCATCACATGTCCTTGAACCATTCTCACACTCTTTACACTATCGTTCTTAACTAGAGTTGAGCGAAACGGGTCGAAAAAATTCAAAAGTCGCCGACTTTTGGCAAAGTCGGGTTTCATGAACCGAAACCCGACCCTAGGATGAGGTCGTCCACGAGGTCGGCGACTTACGCGCCAAAGTCGCGTTTCAAAAGTTTGTTTTGCGCTCTTTTTCAGCCAATCAGGATCCACGGACACTGTGGGCAACGTGATGACCTAGGCACGGGTCACCACCATCTTTCAGAAGGGCATGCAAGTGATTGGCTTGCTTTGGTGGGCGTCACAGGGGGTATAAAAGGGCGTGCACGCCGACCGCCATCTTACTTCTGCCGATCTTAGTATAGGGAGAGGTTGCTGCTGATTCTGTAGGGAGAGCGTTAGGCAGGGAAGAAGACAAAAAAACTGCTTCTGCTGCTAGCGATTTGGCCTGCACAACACACAAGTCACTGTGTGTGCAGTGCAAGGGGAGGCTATATAGTGGTGTATCAGTGGTGTTGGTTGTTGGGCTGCCTTTTAAGGCTTCCTGACACGCTGGCATTGCTGTTTACCCACTGCTCCGCAAACTGCTTTTTTAAAAGCAATCCAATCTCCCTTATCCTCTAGTCACTTTTGTCACAGCTGTGCCATCGAGCCTGTCACATAGCGCTCAGATATCAGTGGGCCTCACACAATCCACAAGTGTCCAGTGTCCAAAAGTGTGCGCAGAGATTCAAAATCTCCATTATCGTCTCGTCACTTTTGTCACAGGCAGCTGTGCCATCGAGCCTGTCACATAGCGCTCAGATATCAGTGGGTCTCACACAATCCACAAGTGTCCAGTGTCCAAAAGTGTGCGCAGAGATTCAAAATCTCCATTATCCTCTCGTCACTTTTGTCACAGGCAGCTGTGCCATCGAGCCTGTCACATAGCGCTCAGATATCAGTGGGCCTCACACAATCCACAAGTGTCCAGTGTCCAAAAGTGTGCGCAGAGATTCAAAATCTCCATTATCCTCTCGTCACTTTTGTCACAGGCAGCTGTGCCATCGAGCCTGTCACATAGCGCTCAGATATCAGTGGGCCTCACACAATCCACAAGTGTCCAGTGTCCAAAAGTGTGCGCAGAGATTCAAAATCTCCATTATCCTCTCGTCACTTTTGTCACAGGCAGCTGTGCCATCGAGCCTGTCACATAGCGCTCAGATATCAGTGGGCCTCACACAATCCACAAGTGTCCAGTGTCCAAAAGTGTGCGCAGAGATTCAAAATCTCCATTATCCTCTCGTCACTTTTGTCACAGGCAGCTGTGCCATCGAGCCTGTCACATAGCGCTCAGATATCAGTGGGCCTCACACAATCCACAAGTGTCCAGTGTCCAAAAGTGTGCGCAGAGATTCAAAATCTCCATTATCCTCTCGTCACTTTTGTCACAGGCAGCTGTGCCATCGAGCCTGTCACATAGCGCTCAGATATCAGTGGGCCTCACACAATCCACAAGTGTCCAGTGTCCAAAAGTGTGCGCAGAGATTCAAAATCTCCATTATCCTCTCGTCACTTTTGTCACAGGCAGCTGTGCCATCGAGCCTGTCACATAGCGCTCAGATATCAGTGGGCCTCACACAATCCACAAGTGTCCAGTGTCCAAAAGTGTGCGCAGAGATTCAAAATCTCCATTATCCTCTCGTCACTTTTGTCACAGGCAGCTGTGCCATCGAGCCTGTCACATAGCGCTCAGATATCAGTGGGCCTCACACAATCCACAAGTGTCCAGTGTCCAAAAGTGTGCGCAGAGATTCAAAATCTCCATTATCCTCTCGTCACTTTTGTCACAGGCAGCTGTGCCATCGAGCCTGCCACATAGCGCTCAGATATCAGTGGGCCTCACACAATCCACAAGTGTCCAGTGTCCAAAAGTGTGCGCAGAGATTCAAAATCTCCATTATCCTCTCGTCACTTTTGTCACAGGCAGCTGTGCCATCGAGCCTGTCACATAGCGCTCAGATATCAGTGGGCCTCACACAATCCACAAGTGTCCAGTGTCCAAAAGTGTGCGCAGAGATTCAAAATCTCCATTATCCTCTCGTCACTTTTGTCACAGGCAGCTGTGCCATCGAGCCTGTCACATAGTGCTCAGATATCAGTGGGCCTCACACAATCCACAAGTGTCCAGTGTCCAAAAGTGTGCGCAGAGATTCAAAATCTCCATTATCCTCTCGTCACTTTTGTCACAGGCAGCTGTGCCATCGAGCCTGTCACATAGCGCTCAGATATCAGTGGGCCTCACACAATCCACAAGTGTCCAGTGTCCAAAAGTGTGCGCAGAGATTCAAAATCTCCATTATCCTCTCGTCACTTTTGTCACAGGCAGCTGTGCCATCGAGCCTGTCACATAGCGCTCAGATATCAGTGGGCCTCACACAATCCACAAGTGTCCAGTGTCCAAAAGTGTGCGCAGAGATTCAAAATCTCCATTATCCTCTCGTCACTTTTGTCACAGGCAGCTGTGCCATCGAGCCTGTCACATAGCGCTCAGATATCAGTGGGCCTCACACAATCCACAAGTGTCCAGTGTCCAAAAGTGTGCGCAGAGATTCAAAATCTCCATTATCCTCTCGTCACTTTTGTCACAGGCAGCTGTGCCATCGAGCCTGTCACATAGCGCTCAGATATCAGTGGGCCTCACACAATCCACAAGTGTCCAGTGTCCAAAAGTGTGCGCAGAGATTCAAAATCTCCATTATCCTCTCGTCACTTTTGTCACAGGCAGCTGTGCCATCGAGCCTGTCACATAGCGCTCAGATATCAGTGGGCCTCACACAATCCACAAGTGTCCAGTGTCCAAAAGTGTGCGCAGAGATTCAAAATCTCCCTTATCCTCTTGTCACTTTGGTCACAGCTGTGCCATCGAGCCTGTCACATAGCGCTCAGATATCAGTGGGCCTCACACAATCCAAAAGTGTCCACTGTCCACAAGTGTGTGCAGAAATTCTAAATCTCCCCTGTCCTATAGACACCTTGTACCTTGTTTTACATTACTATATAGTTTGTTGGATTTTGTCTACATTTCTACCAAAAATGAGGAAGGCTGGTGGAAGAGGCCGTGGAATTGGGCAGGGGTTGGCAGCTGGTAATGATGGTGTTGGTGGTGGATCTGATGGTAGTGGCAAGAGCAAAATAGGACCGAATGCAGGAGGTGCTGACCCTGCGTCATCGTCTGGCTACATAAGGCCTCGAACGCTTAGTTTTCTAGGAGTTGGCAAACCGCTTTTAAAGCCAGAGCATCAGGAAAAAGTTTTGTCTTACATTGCTGACTCAGCCTCCAGCTCTATCGCCTCCTCTTCTTCAGTTGTAAAAAGTAAAAGCACTGAGTCGTCATTGGAGGCTCATGTTCATGAACCACACCTTTCCTTGTGTCCTTCACCCCAACCAAGATTGAAGGATGACGCAGGCCATACTACTGATTACTCCATGGAGCTGTTTTCACATACCATGCCTGGATTATCAAGTGAAATGGTGAATTACCCAGGCCAAGATGAATCTGACATGGAGTGCACTGATGCACAGCCGCTGATGGATGATTCTGCTGGTACATTCACTCAGAGCACTACATTGTCCTCGCAGTGTACAGAGCCAGATTCTGACCCTGATGAGACTCAGGTGCCCCTTCCCGCACACTATACCACTATACACGGTGACACAGAGGAAGGTGCACATGACATAGAAGAGGAGGTGATGGATGACCCAGTTGTTGACCCTGATTGGCATCCATTGGGGGAAGAGGGTGCTGCTTCCAATAGCTCAGATGAGGAGCATCCACAGCAGACATCGACATCGCAACAGCTGTTATCTGGCAGGCCCGGAGCACTCCAAAGACAGGTTCCAAACATCAAAAGAGTTACTGGACAGCTTGTCCAGAGGGTCAAAAGATCACAGCGTGCTAGGCCGCAAAATGTCTGCCAAAGTAGGAAGAGTGCAGTGTGGCACTTTTTTGAACAAAATCCTCATGATCAGGCCAAGGTTATCTGTAAGAAGTGCGCAAAGACCTTTAGCCGAGGGAAAAATCTGAAAAATTTGAATACCAGTTGCATGCTTAGACATTTAACCAGCATGCACTTGCAAGCGTGGACACAACACCAAACCTCAAGTGCCACATGTGCAACTGATCACAACGAAGGTAGTCAGCAACGCTACATTGTTTCCCCCACTGTAAGCCCACCGGTTAGCACAGCAGCAAATGTTGAGGTGTCGTTGCAAGACCACAGCAGTCAGGGAATCCCACTGTTATATCAACGAAAGACTGATTCTAGGCCATCAGAAAGAACACCAACTCCATCACCATCATCAACCCTCTCTCAGTCCGCCCTGTCCACCGCTACTTCCACCATATGCAGCTCTCAAGTCCAGCTCACCCTCCCAGACACTATGAGTAGGTCAAGAAAGTACTCAGTCTCTCATCCGCGTACACTGGGTTTGAACGCCCACATTGCCAAACTAATCTCGTTTGAGATGATGCCCTTTCGGTTGGTGGAAAGCACAGCTTTCCGTGAACTCATGGCCTATGCAGTACCACGCTTTGACCTACCCAGTCGCCACTTCTTCTCTCACAAAGCCATCCCAGCCCTCCACCATCATGTGAAAGACCGCATTGTCCATGCACTCAAGCAGTCAGTGAGCGGAAAGGTGCACCTCACAACTGATGCATGGTCCAGTCGGCATGGCCAGGGCCGTTACGTGTCCATCACTGCGCACTGGGTTAATGTGGTGGATGCAGGGTCCACAGGGGACAGCGGTGGTGGGACAGTGCAGCCTAGCCCACGGTATAGGAAACAGTTGGCTGTAGGCGTTCGACCCTCCTCCTCCTCCAGAAGCGAAAGCTCGTCCACAGAGCGCAGTCGTACGAGCACTCCATCTGCAGCTGCCACTGTTGCACACGATGTGTCCCCCTATCGAGCAGCTAGTGGAAAGCGTCAGCAGGCTGTGTTGCAGATGATGTGTTTGGGCGACAGACACACCGCCGAGGTGCTGGCCGAGTACTTGAAGCGACAAACTGAGTCATGGCTGGGCAGTGTACATCTTGAGGCAGGCAAGGTAGTTAGTGATAACGGCCGTAATTTTGTGGCAGCCATAGCCCTTTCAAAACTCAGCCACATACCTTGCTTGGCTCACACCTTGAACCTGGTGGTGCAGTGCTTCCTCAAAAATTATCCGGAGTTAACAGCCCTGCTCCAGAAGGTGCGAAGACTGTGCGCGCACATCCGCCGGTCGCCTGTACACTCCGTTCGTATGCAGAAGCTGCAGCGATTGCTCCACCTTCCCAACCACCGCCTCATTATCGACATTGCAACAAGGTGGAACTCCACCCTGCACATGGTGGAGCGGCTGTGCGAGCAGAGGCAGGCCATAATGCATTGAGAGCAGACATGGAGTTGACAGGCGTGCAGTGGTCGAAGCTGAAAGACCTTTGTAAAGTCCTTCAGTGTTTTGAGGAATGCACACGGCTGGTAAGCGCAGACGACGCCATCCTAAGCATGAGCATCCCACTTATGCGTCTGCTCATGCAAACTTTGACGCACCTTAAGGAGCAGGCGTCTGCAGCCAATGTTGATGAGGAGGAAGAGGAGGAGGGAATCCTTGATGACATTCAGCCATTGTCTGCTCAGGGACCTCTCCTGGACGAGGTGGAGGAAGAAGAGGAGGAGGAGGAGGATGATGGGGATGATTACTTAGGGGAGGAGGATGCATCTCGTGGGGCAAGTGAAAATGTTGGCGTGGCAAGGTCTGGTACAGGGTTTGTGCGTGACTGGAGGGATGTGGATTTGCCAGAAAGTGCTCCTCCACCCAGCACTCGCAGTGCATCATTGACACCGGGAACATTGGCCCACATGTCAGATTATGCCTTGCGGATCCTAAAAAGGGACCCCCGCATTGCCAAAATGATGAACGATGACGACTACTGGTTGGCCAGCATCCTGGATCCACGCTATAAAGGCAAATTACAAAACATCATGCCACAGGAGAACCTTGACCTAATATTGGCTAATAAACAAGCAACTCTGGTAAATCGGTTGCTTGAGGCATTCCCAGCACACAGCAGCGGTGATGGTTCTCATACGAGCCGTACGGGCCGGGGGCAGCTTGGCAGAGGTGTTCGTGGTGCACACAGCAGAAGTGGCATTGGAGACAGGGGTTTCATGACAATGTTGTGGACTGATTTTTCAAATACCGCTCACACAACTGGTAATACTGCATCGATGGAAAGTGACAGGAGACAGCAGTTGTCAACTATGGTTACAAACTACTTTTCCTCCCATATCGATGTTCTCCCACACAGGTCATTCCCCTTTGACTATTGGGCCGCTAAACTGGACACCTGGCCTGAATTGGCCCAATATGCCTTACAGGAGCTCGCTTGCCCAGCTGCAAGTGTGCTATCGGAAAGAGTCTTCAGTGCAGCTGGATCAATCCTGACAGAAAAAAGGACCCGTCTGTCAACCCAAAATGTGGATGATCTAACCTTCATTAAAATGAACCATGCATGGGTTTCCAAGGATTTTGTCCCACCTTCCCCTGATGACACATAGGGTGACAGAAAAATGGCTTGCTTTGGTCCACCTCTTCCTGGTACTTCACTTATTTCGCCTTTTGCATCAGCTGAATGTCCAACATCAACATATGCCACTTTCTAAAACTCCCTAACTGTGCTGCCTCCCCCCCCATGGCCGGGGTCAACACCTAGCGCACGACACCGTGCGAGTGCCGTTGCCCTGGACAGGTGGGTAGGCCGACTCTTGGGCGCAGGCACTGGCACAGGGTCCCTCATAGTGCAATCAAGTGTCTCTGACGGTGGTGGTGCACACCCGCCGTCAGACACACAGCTGTACTATGAGGGGCCCAGTGCCAGTACCGACGCCCACGAGTGGGCCCCCCTTGCTTGGGCAGGGCCCCAGCATTTGCAATCTTTACCTCTCCCTGCTCCTCCGCTGTGTAATCTGGGCCGTCAAATCCATACTGGGCCTAACACCGTCTGAGCCTGCCTCCTGAGACATATATTTTGAATGTGTACGCTATCCATACATGTTATCCAGGGATACGGTACCCTTTCTAACCTTTGTGCAATCACGTGCAATCCATACTGGGCCTAACACCATCTGAGCCTGCCTCATGCTGTATAGACATATATTTTGAATGTGTACGCTATCCATACATGTTATCCAGGGATACGGTACCCTTTCCAACCTTTGTGCAATCACGTGCAATCCATACTGGGCCTAACACCGTCTGAGCCTGCCTCATGCTGTATAGACATATATTTTGAATGTGTACGCTATCCATACATGTTATCCAGGGATACGGTACCCTTTCTAACCTTTGTGCAATCACGTGCAATCCATACTGGGCCTAACACCGTCTGAGCCTGCCTCATGCTGTATAGACATATATTTTGAATGTGTACGCTATCCATACATGTTATCCAGGGATACGGTACCCTTTCTAACCTTTGTGCAATCACGTGCAATCCATACTGGGCCTAACACCGTCTGAGCCTGCCTCCTGAGACATATATTTTGAATGTGTACGCTATCCATACATGTTATCCAGGGATACGGTACCCTTTCTAACCTTTGTGCAATCACGTGCAATCCATACTGGGCCTAACACCGTCTGAGCCTGCCTCATGCTGTATAGACATATATTTTGAATGTGTATGCTACCCATACATGTTATCCAGGGATACGGTACCCTTTCTAACCTTTGTGCAATCACGTGCAATCCATACTGGGCCTAACACCGTCTGAGCCTGCCTCCTGAGACATATATTTTGAATGTGTACGCTATCCATACATGTTATCCAGGGATACGGTACCCTTTCTAACCTTTGTGCAATCACGTGCAATCCATACTGGGCCTAACACCGTCTGAGCCTGCCTCATGCTGTATAGACATATATTTTGAATGTGTACGCTATCCAAACATGTTATCCAGGGATACGGTACCCTTTCTAACCTTTGTGCAATCACGTGCAATCCATACTGGGCCTAACACCGTCTGAGCCTGCCTCCTGAGACATATATTTTGAATGTGTACGCTATCCATACATGTTATCCAGGGATACGGTGCCCTTTCTAACCTTTGTGCAATCACGTGCAATCCATACTGGGCCTAACACCGTCTGAGCCTGCCTCATGCTGTATAGACATATATTTTGAATGTGTACGCTATCCATACATGTTATCCAGGGATACGGTACCCTTTCTAACCTTTGTGCAATCACGTGCAATCCATACTGGGCCTAACACCGTCTGAGCCTGCCTCCTGAGACATATATTTTGAATGTGTACGCTATCCATACATGTTATCCAGGGATACGGTACCCTTTCTAACCTTTGTGCAATCACGTGCAATCCATACTGGGCGTGAGAACGGCTGGCGAGCTGTTAAGCAAGCTACAGCACCTGTCCAGACAAGTACAGGGATTCCCTAGCAAGGAGACTTATTTGATTGTTTTCAATGTTGGGACAGCAATTTTTGGGGAGCACCATACTCTGGAGAATGATAGATGGGGCCCACCATACACTGGAACATTCCAAAGGTGGACATCAGACACTGGAGCAGCATTTACAGGGCCCATTATACACTAGAGCATTAGAAATGGGGCCCATTATGTTTGGAGCATTATTTGGGCCCATAAGACAGTGGAGCTTCATCCATGGGGACCAACATATACTGTAGCATTATGTGGAGCTCATCATATACTGTTTCAAACATTATATGGGACCAATGATTCTGTATGGAGAAATAGATGGGCCTCGTCATGAGATGTAAAAAGTGAGGTATTTTTCATTGTACTATACCACTATTTATCTGCCGTATCGGAGCATGATGAGTTGTGGTATGTGTTAAAGGGGCGCTCTTTCGCCCAGGGCACATGAAAACCTGCAGCCAGCCCTCCCCCCCCCCACAACTTTAGCCAAATAACCCCCATTTTTCAGTGCGTAACTTGTATTATGAAGTTAATTAAGGTTGACAAGCTTAAGTAAGAAGAATTGATGCTTTTGGCATTCAAATGGGCACTGTAGGTGTGTTTCCTGTCCTCCTCTCACTGCCGACTTTTATTCCCCATTGACTTACATTGGGTTTCGTGTTTCGGTACGACCCCGACTTTTCCCTATAATCGGACGATCTTGCTCGACCCGACTTTTGGAAAAGTCGGGTTTCACGAAACGAAACGCGACCCTAAAAAACCAAAAGCCGCTCAACTCTATTCTTAACCACACCCCTGGGTGGATTTGTAGGTAACTAGTCCGCCATTCTCCCCAGCTACCTGGAGACTTCTCCCGGACACATTGAGACCTCTCCTCAGCAGTATCACTGCTGATCAACACACACATAAGTCTCCATCTCAAGGCCACCCACCTTGAGATGCACAACGGTCATTCAGCACTCTGCCATTCATCCTCTCTCCTAGGACATTCACACAGCGCCCCCTAGTGGACACAGTGGTTACTACACCACAATATATACTGCTCAAAAAAATAAAGGGAACACTATTCCATTTGCAACAGGCTGTTTGTGTTCCCTTTATTTCTTTGAGCAGTGTATGTATATGTATATATATTGCCTAAAATGCAAAGGAAATGTGTCGCATTTAATTTTATGACTTTTAGAGATCATATCATCTTCAACTTGCTTAACTGTTCACAATAGCAGTAATTTTGACCGGAGGTGCCCAAACTTTTACATGCCACTGCACAGAAAAGGCTAAAATGGGGTTTTGTTAGTTACTAGCTGACTTTAAGTAGTTTCAGTACTGCAACCCATTGAAGATGTTGGGCATAATTTGGCTAGGACCTTCAATATTACCTTCAAAAGGCATAAAAGGGAATATGTAAAGGGGATGTTCCAAATAGATAACACCTTTAAGACATAAATACTAATTATTTCATAGCTTACTTGGATGTGTAGTTACAGTGACTGGTGGGAAGCCTAATTAGCTTGGGTACCAAATTTATACTGTATATCCGTAGACAGGTGTCATCGATAAATTAGCCAATCACTATCTGCCCTGGAGTCTAGTATCGGGGCATGTACTGGATAGGGAGATAATAAAGTCCAGGAGTTATCCTGTACAGGATTTTAGCCAAGACAACATTGACCCAAATAAAGCCAACGCTGTTGATCAATGGAGAGGAACCGGGAAGGCAGAATATGAGAAGCTACACAGATCGGTCATTGTTTACCAATCAGCTAATTAGCATATCTGATACAATATTGTTTTTTGAGAAAGTAAACTATGTATTCTGACAATATGGCTACAATTCTAATGGGGGCAAGCTTCAGGATTTTTGCCCTGACAGACTCCTTTAACTCCAGTCAACCAAGCTAATTAGAAAATGTCCTCTCTTCTGTTTATCAATAAGTCATTGAAAAGTCCACACGTTTGATAACAGTATCCATTGATCTAGGCTTTCTCTCCTTCTTTTCCTTTTCAATTCCTTCAATATAATTGTGTGTTACAATGATCAAAGTCTGTTTATTCTGATACACATCCCCATATGAATGTAATTTGTCTGCGGTATTCTATCACCAAAGCTCAATATCTTTCCTGTACCTATTCTTATTGTCCAGTTGTCAAATCATTGGCGAGCCATAGAAAAACCATGGTGGGACGCATCTAATGTGTTTTAGTAGAGACATCCCTACATAGTATATACGTTGTGATGTACAGTATGTATGCAGAATACTGTATCATTCTAATATTATATGATCCTTAAAGGGAATCTGTCAAAAAGTTCTTGCTATGTTATCTGAGAGCTGCATGGTTTTGAGGCAGAGACCATGATTCCAGTGATGTATCACTTACTGAACTGCTTAGTTTAATTTTGATAGCAGTGGTAGATGTAGCAGTGGTCAAAATGCTGAGCTTTTTATAACCCCTCCAACACCATTGATTGTCAACTTCCTGTGTATACTGTACATTGCCAGTAAGCTGTTAATCAGTGGTGGGGCGGGGTTACATAGATTAGCCTGACTGGTCTGCATGTGAGAACTAGTCAGGCAGTGATAATCTCCTGCTGATAACCCCTGCTTGTAGTGAAACTACACTACATAGCCTAGTAAGTGATACTGGAATCAGGATCTCTGTGTCTGCTAAGATATCAGCATTGGAAATGATATGCAAATGAGGCTGAAGAGCTATGGGTGGTTTCACATTAGCGCTTTTTAAGCGCACGCACGGCCGGGGGTAGCTCCGCCCCTGAGCCGGCTCTCTGCCCGGCGTGCCCGCCCCTTGCTTGTAGCGCCGCCTCCTAGCGCACAGCGGCGCCTGCGATCGGCGCACCCTATCTTTAGCATAAGGTGCGCAGATCGTGCGCAGGCCGTGCGCTAGTTGCGCTTTGACCTGCGCTGCGCACTTTTGACGGTGCGCCGTGCGCGCCAAAATCAAACTTTTCGGATTTTGGCGCGCACGGCGCACCGTCAAAAGTGCGCAGCGCAGGTCAAAGCGCAACTAGCGCACGGCCTGCGCACCCTATGCTAAAGATAGGGTGCGCCGATCGCAGGCGCCGCTGTGCGCTAGGAGGCGGCGCTACAAGCAAGGGGCGGGCACGCCGGGGAGAGAGCCGGCTCGGGGGCGGAGCTACCCCCGGCCGTGCGTGCGCTTAAAAAGCGCTAATGTGAAACCAGCCTATTTGAAGATCTTTTGCCATAAAGCAGAAGCAGGCGACATTTGGCAGGGAATAGAGCTAGAGTGGCAGAGGCTTAAAGTCTACAATAAATAGCAATTTACATATCAATTCAAACACTGATTTCTCAGTAATGGAGGAACACACTGGCCATGAAAAGGTTTTGCTGGACTTGTCTTTGCAACAGATACATGCACTTATGAATTGTATGGGGGGAAACCCTACTGACAGATTCCCTTTAATATATTTTAGCTAATATCTTTCTCATCACGTAAAATACACAAAATAGAACATACAGTTAGGTCAGGCTAGCCTAGGAGAACACTAAGGTATATTTGGATAGTTTTAGCTCTGACACAAAATACTCCACCTAACAGAGACCCAACGGCTAACAGATGACCGCAGTAGACAAACTTATTTGAACCTGGCTTTAGAGCCAATCATTTGTCACAACCCTAGTAGTGAGCAATGTTGTGTGCTCATTCACACTACAGAAATAACAATATATCACACCTGGTGAGGCTGATATTTGATGCCCTTGGTTCTGATGAACAGTTTTTACACAACACAGACACAGACATTTGTATATCAGGGTGGTTCAGTTGGAACAACAAAGGCCATTGTGGCTGAACAGCAAGCTACATAAGAGAATTGTACTCCTCAAGGGAACAAGGTTGCCATGACAATGTAGCAGAGCTGAGTATGTAGGAGAGTCCATTGTCACAGAATTGACCTAAAGGTACTGTCAAACTTAGCGATGCACCAGCGATCCCGTCCAGCGATATGACGCGGTCAGGATCGCTGGTACATCGCTAAGTGGTCGCTAGTGAGCTGCCACACAGGCAGATCTCACCAGCGACATAGCAGGGGTCGGGGGTCGCTACTTACCTGTCAGACGCGGCGATCCTGACGTCCTCCCGCCCGCATCCACGCGTCGATCATCGGCGCCACAGGAACCCCAGCAGGAAGCTGATGACGAGAAACGACCCAGGACGTTCTCGCGCGATCAGCGATAATCAGCGGGGGAGCGGTCGGAGATAAGTATCAGACATAGCAATATCGCTAGCAAAACCAGTGACGTTATAGCGATATTGCTAGCGATATCGCTTAGTGTGACAGGCCCTTTACACTATAGCTGAGTTTGTCACAGAGTCAAGAGCAGAACTGGCACAGCAGGATTAACCTTCGATATAGCAAAACTCGGTTTATCACAAAGTGTAAGATGGTACTCTCTAGCAAAAGAGTTCCTGAGGAATATAGCAAAGCTCGGTTTGTCACAAAATCCAAGCTAGTACTGTCAGAGTTGCCCAAGAATATAGCAAACCTCGATTTGTCACAAAGTTCAAGATAGTACTGTCTAATAGAAGAGTTAACCAGGAATATAGCATAGCTTGGTTTGTCATGAGGTTCATCCAGAGATGGCAAAGTGGCATGGTAGAGTTAGCCAGCAAATAGCAGAGCTAGGTTTGTCAGGAGGTTCAGAACTGGGAAACTGTCCACGGTAGCGATGTGGATGCCAACTCCCTGAATATACAATAAATACAATACATTGAGTACACCTTTTTGAGTTTACACTGATATAAGAGATTAAACACATAATTAAAAATACTGAATTATCTTTGCAGGTGGTATATGCTTTATTCCTACAGCTCAATTACTTAGGCTAGGCTCTCCTGGATGCCCGTGGGATTATTACTGGTGCCACTTTGGCTGGTGTGTTGCTAACTCTGGCCAAATTCATATTTCCAAAAAGTAAAAAAATAAATAAATAGGGTTGTGCTATATCTGAATATGTGTTATTTCTTCCTCCCTGGTAAATCTTTACCTACTATCTTGTTATTTTTCATTCCTGGAAAAAAATCATCTTTTCTATAATGCAGCAGAATGACCGAGCAATTTCCACTTTAGTCAACCACATGATCCAGACATTCCATTGCACATCTCAAGACATTTAGTCAATGCCATCTTTTCTTCCAGAAACATCTAATGCCATCTCTCTCTTGTATACCAGCACAATTCATGACGTTCAGTAAAGGAATTCAAAGCACTGCAAGTCAATAGTAATTTATGCGGCTGCTGAGACTGTCTCCTGTAGGATTGTATGCAGCTGCAGTTATTATAAAGAAATCACTGTGACTGATTATCATGGAATAGGTGAAAATACACATACTATTCAGCATCATCTGATCCAGTGCAGTGCACCATGCAGGTGACTCCTCATCCAAATGCAGAAGTAGATAATATTACACGTACACATCACGCCAAGGACTAATTCTCTGAAATAATTGTGGGGGTCAAAACAAATGAAAAAGCAGATGTAGATGTAATTCACAAAGGGAAGGAAAGAATAACTGCATGGAAAGCTATTGCACTCGTAGTGTAGTGTAAAAGTAAAGTACTCATAAGCTAGGGTATTTTATGTATACTGTATACTGGTTTGTTATGGAATATGCCCAAATATTCGCTCTAAACTCTATGCAGTGAATATTAGCAGAAAACAGAGCATTATCCTCGTGGTAAATTTAGGTCAATATGATTTGCGTTTAGTTATGAAAATGTCAAAAACTTTGCAAAAATTCGTAAAATTTTGCAATTTTCAAACGTTGCATTTTTATACCATTAAACCAGATAGTTATACCACATAAAATAGATAATAAATAACATGTCTACGTTAAATCAGCATCATTTTTTGTTAGGAAGTTAGAAGGGTTTAGAGTTATCAGCAACTTTTTTCCAACAGTGGCTTTGAGGACCCCATATGACAGAAGCTACCCAAAAGTGACACTATTTTTAAAACTACACCCCTCAAAGTGCTTAAAACCACATTCAAAAAGTTTATTAAACCTTTAAGGACTTCACCAAAATCAAAGCAATGTTTAAGGAAAGAATTTTCCCTCCAAATTCATGACTTAGCCCCAAAATTTGCATTTTCAAAAAGGATAACAGCAGAAAATGGACCCTACATTTGGTGTGCAGTTTCTCCTGAGTACACAGATACCCCATATGTGGTGGAAAACTACTGTTTGGATATATGGCAGGGGTCGGAAGGGAAAGAGCACCCTTCAACTTTTGGAGAGCAAAATTGGCTGGAATAGATAGCGGATGCCATGATGACTCCCTGAGGAGACCGTGAAACAGTGGAAACGTGACCACATTTTGGAAACTGCACCCCTCAAGGAGTTTATCTAGATGGGTGGTGAACACCTTGAACCCGCAGGTGCTTCACAGAATTTGATAACATTAAAGCGTGAAGTAAAAAAAAAAAAAAAATTTCAATTATTCCCCAAAAAATGTCGCCACTAATTATTCATTTTCATAAGGGTAACAGAAGAAAATGGACCATATGATTTGTTGTGCAATTTCTCCAGAGTACACTGGTACCCCATATGTCATGGAAAACTGCTGTTTGGACATACGGCAGGGCTTGAAAGGGAAAGAGCACAATTTGTCTTTTTGAATGCTAAATTGGCTGGAATCAAGAGTGGACACCATGTCACCTTTGAAGAGTCACTGATATGCCAAAACAGTGGAAACCCCCAACAAATGACGATATTTTGGAAACTATACTCCTCAAGGAACTTATCTAGAGGTGTGGTGAGCACCTTGAACTAACTAAGGTTGAGCCATGAAAATTAAAAGATACATTTTTCAGCAAAAATGTTGCTTTAGCCCCAGATTTTTCCATTTTGCAAGGATTACAGGAGAAAATGGACCTTAAATATGTTGTGCGATTTATCTTAACTATACCAATAGCTTATATATGGTAGAAAATTATTGTTTGGGTGCACAGTAGGGCTTGGAAGGGAAGGGGTGCCAATTGAATTCTGGAGTGCAATTTTGGCTGTAATAAATTGCGGATGCCATGTCACATTTCAAAGGCCCTGACATGCCAGAACAGCAGGAACCCGCATAGGTGACCCCATTTTGAAAACTACACCTCTTGAGGAAATCATCTAGGGACTCAGTGAGCATTTGTAACCCTCAGGTGATTCACAGAATTGTATAATATTGGACTAACTAAATGGAAAATTACA
Organism: Dendrobates tinctorius; assembly: GCF_039654945.1. Taxonomy (NCBI): domain Eukaryota; kingdom Metazoa; phylum Chordata; class Amphibia; order Anura; family Dendrobatidae; genus Dendrobates; species Dendrobates tinctorius. The sequence continues at coordinate 40,935,332 of NW_027361679.1, read as the reverse complement.
TTTTTTTTCCACAAAAATCTTGCTTTGGCCTCAAGTTTTTAATTTTCAAAAGGGATAATTAGAAAAAGTAGACCTCAGAGTGTGTTGTGCAATTTCTCCTGAGAGCGTCAACTTCTGCTGAGTGCGCCATATTTTGAGAGTTATAATGTTTCTACATTTCTCCCGAATGAGCCATGTGAGGGCTTGTTTTTTGAGGGAAAAATATACCCTTTTTTCAGACTTATTTTCCTGCACATGTTATTTTTTGTTCGCTTTGTGTTCCGATTTTTTTCCGAGGCAGAATTAACCAACCATCAATTCAGGAATTGTTTGGTTTTTTTGGAAGGGGGGGTTGGCAGTAAAGTGGTAAGACAGCTCTATTCTTTGGGTCAGTATGTTTACTGCAAAGCCACGTTTATATATTTCTTTTATGTTTTGCCTCCTTTACACAATGAAAACTATTTTATAGAAAAAATAATTGTTTTTGTATCACTTTATTCTGAGAATTATAACTTCTTCATTTCTCTGCTGACGGAGCTGTATGGCTGCTTTTTTTTGGCGGAACATGATCACATTTTCATCTATACGATTTAATTTCCATTTGACTTTTGACTTTTTGATCTCGTTTTATTCCACTTTTTATTTGGCCGCATGATGAAAAATCTTAGTTTTGACACATTTTTTATTTTACATTTTTTACGGTGTTCACGGAAGAAGTTAACTATTGTGACTGTTTTATAGATCGGGTCGTACCGGATGCGATAATACCAAATATGTGCACTTTTTTTCTTTATTTTTCTTGTTACATAAATATGTGTATTTATTGGTAGAATTTTTTTAACTTTTTTGTTCCTTATTTTGTGATTTATTTAATAAATATTTTTACAATTTTTTTTACTTTTTTTTTTACATTTTAACTTAGTCCCTCTATGGGACTTTAACTTTAATTACTCTGATTGCCGGTATAATGCATTGCTCCAGAGCCCAGATGTGACTGCAACCCCTGCAACCCATTGTAGTTACACTCCTGAGTGCATAGATTTTTTATATCCACTGTACATATACATCTCTTTATTTCAATTATTATAGCTCTACAATGTGCATATGGGAATAAATACTGCACTTTCAGAAAATATCCACAGCTTAACAAATACCTCGACTTCTGCACATTCTGTAGCAGGCTTCTAGCTCAGCACAATCTTCCTATCTGTAAATCAGGCTAATTGGTGTCTTACTAAGGAATTTCACAATTAAATGTGGGAGTGCAGTGTAATTCTCCAGACTTAAACCTCCTCCTACAGTAATAAAAAAATGCATTTTTAAATTTGTTTTATTTTCCTTTACTCTCTGGAGCATCTTGAGGGATTTTAGCATTTCCACTCAGTATGTAATCCTGTGAAACACAAAATCCTGCTGAGTATAAAGCACAGATTTTTTTAATTGCTTTGGTGCTGTAAAAATAAAGCTTCTTTGCAAGCAGCTTTAAATACTTATAGTTTTGTTAACACAGTTCCTAACAGAACTATATGTCTCCATGGTTACAGACATACAAACCCTGTGTAGTCTTGCCCTACAGTCATGCTGCTTTCTATCTGTCAATAGCTTCTTGTTTACCTAGTTAGGATATGTTTAGGCTACTTTCACACTTGCGTTATGAGGCGCCGCTAATCTCCGTCCCCTGCCGCGCCCCCTCCGGTCAGCTCCTCCTATGGGCGCATGACGCTGCATGCAACCTGCATCCTCTATATTTAGCATTGGGTATGCAGGCTATGCACTGGTATGCTTTTGCCGGCGCATGTGCCCTTTTGGTGCTGCGGTGACGTGTGCCAAACGCACCGTGTTGAATTTTGGTGCGCTTGGCAACACAAATGTGAAAGTAGCCTTACACGGGCCAACCTGAGGCACTAACTGACCTCCGATCAGCTGCTTGGTAGTTAATCGACGGACTGTTTACACAGGCCAAGCAAGTTTAGGATGTGAACTGTATGAACTGTAAGACTGGAGTCATACAGAAAACGTATGAAAATTGGTCCGTTTTTTACGGCCGAGAATCACATCAATGTTTCATGAACAGTGATCCGTATGTAATCCGCTTTTGATGCGAGGATGCGATTTCCTCACATCAGTGAGACACATATATATATATACTGCTCAAAAAAATAAAGGGAACACTTAACCAACACAATGTACTAGGATGTGTTCCCTTTATTTTTTTGAGCAGTATATATATATATTTCATAGAGATCTAGATAGCAGAATAGGTGAAAAATCAATTGTCGGCATCTGTAAAATTATATATGTCCCTCACTAATAATGTTAGTAGTGTGTGTGTAAAATTTTGGAGCTGTACCTGTTAAATTAAAGGATTAATTCAGGGAAAAAACTGGTGTGGGCTCCCACCCAATTTTCTCCGCCAGAGAGGGCAAGCCAGTGACTGGGGGCAGATATTAATAGCCAAGAGAGGGACCGTTGTTTTTGGGGCCCCCTGGCTAAAAAAATCTGCCCCCAGCCACCCCAGAAAAGGCGCATCTGTAAGATGCGCCAATTCTGGCACATACCCGCTCTCTTCCCACTGCCATGTAGCGGTGGCATATGGGGTAATAAGGGGTTAATGTCACCTTGCTATTGTAAGGTGACATTACGCCTGGTTAATAATGGAGAGGTGTCAATGAGACACCTATCCATTATTAATCCACTAGTCAGAAAGGGGTTAGAAAAAACCCTCACACATTAAGAAAAAAGACTTTTAGTAAAATAAATAAACACACAGTTTTTTCCATCTTTATTACACTCCCAATCCATTCGAAGCCATGTTCTCCTGAAAAAAATACAAAATGAAAAAGCAATAATATCCATACCTGTCCGCCGTACAGTCAAGTCCCACGCCGCAATCCATCTGAAGAGGTTAAATAGTTTACAACTGGGAACAGTCGCTAATGCGACCGGCCCAGCTGTAAACCACGGAGGAATGACAGAGAAGCTGCCTGCGCAGCCTCCCCGCCTGACCGGAGCAAGACATGCACCGCCAGGAAAGAGTAAGGATGAGTTGTTAGTGGAGGAGGGGGTTCCCTCTGGGATAGTGGCGGCTATGCTGGATCAAGTACAGGCCCCCCATCATGAAGGGGTGTTGGGAAGATCTCAGGAAGAGTGGGTTCAGTTGCAGCAGGAAGATAGTTAACTTGCTTTGTTCAGAAAGTGGGTAACACTGAAGAAGCTGCCTAATCAAGAATAGCGGACTGCTCTGACTCCAGAAGCATTGAAGATGCTCCGGCAGGGAGTGCCTCCAGATGAAAAATGGACTGTTATATCGGAAGGTTCAACTACAGAGGGAACTTGGGGCTTCCTGGCAATAGTGATTCCCGAGACGGTGCTGTCTGCCGTGGCCACCTAAGCTCAAGAAAAAGGGGCTCACTTCGGTCTTGAAAAAACTTTCCAGTGGCTACAGCGGTTTGTTTACCATCCAAGGCTTAGAGCAGCGGTCGAGGAAGCTTGTAGACTCTGTCGGGCTTGTGAGTTGGCCAAATCCCAAGAACAAAGAGCTCCTACTCAGACGATAGTAACCTCAGCTCCTCTGGAACTGTTGACCATCGACTATTTGACCATCTGGCCGGCCCACCAAGGATACGACCACTGTCTAGTGATGGTAGATCACTTCACAAAGTTTTCAGTAGTGACACCCACCCGGGACCAAACATCTGAGTCCGCTGCGCACACCATCTTTAAATATTTTATCCATGTTTATGGATGCCCACAGCGGATCCTTTCGGATCAGGCAGCTTGTTTCTTGGGAAAAGTAATGGATGAGTTACAGCAGATCTATGAGTTCGAAAGGTCACACACCACACCGTACCATCCTCAGGGAAACGGGGCCTGTGAGCGATTCAACCATACTCTAATCCAGATGCTAAGGACCTTGGACGACGATAGAAAGGCCAGGAGGCCAGAGTATGTCTCTGAACTCGTGTGGATCTACAACAATCGGGTCCATAAAACCACCGGTTACATACCTTACTCCTTGTTGTTCGGCCGAACGGGAAAAGAAGTCATGGAGCTGGAGCTGGATCCATGAGAAGACTGCCCATGGATGGCGGTGTCTACCTGGGTCCGAGAACATCGCCACCACCTACAGACCTTACATGGTCTTGTTCAGACAAGAGTTGGAGCATCCTGAGAAGCTTCCTCTGCAGGGGACAGATCTTCAGGTTGGTGATCAAGTGTTGGTACAGGAAAAACGTCCACGTGACAAGCTGGAAAATTGGTGGGAGAGTAGGCCATACAGAGTGAAGCATCGGGTCGGTACGGAAGGGCCTGTATACGAGATCCAGAAGGGGAAGAGAATGCGCCCACCATAGTAGTCCACAGGAGTATGCTCCTGCCATGCCTCTCAGAGGGCCCCATGCAAAGGGAAGAAACCGCTGAGGTTCCTGAAGAGTTGCCTTCCGTGGCCGTAGAAGATGAAGAAGAAAGTCCTGGGCAACCTTCTGAAAATACATCTGTTGGTCAGGGCCCTGGGACCCTGGAAGAAAACATTGCGGCAGGTTCAGATCCAGCTTTGCCTCCATTAGAAGACTCCACTGTTCCTTCCAATCTATGTCACTTTGAAAGAACAATGGCTGGACAACCCCCCCAATTGTTACAATCAGGATCAGTTTATTTGGTGGCAAACCGATAAAACAGTCATTCAGCTCTCTAAAGGATGTTCAGGATGCCTCGCCCGTGGAATGGCGAGTGAAAAGAGAGGGGGGTGTAAGAGGGTGAGCCGAGACAGAGTCAGCGGTTTCCGTTGCCCTTTGAGGCTGGAACTATTGGGACTGTCACCACTGTTGCCGGGGGAGGGATCTTCAGGGAGGGTAGGACCTTTGCGCTGGACAACAGGGGGCCCGGGGAATATAAAAAGGACTGAGTGCGGGAACGAGTCAGACTTGGCGGGAAAGCGACAGGAGAAAATTGACTCCCTCTCTGCTGCTTCAGCTGACAACTCCACGCTGCTCATCCCTCAGAGTGCTGACCCTAAGATTGACTTTGATGCTATTAAGTTATCACCTGACCCTGCTCCTTTGGACAGTCCAATCCTGCCTGTGGTGACAGATAAGCTGACTTGCTGCGTTCCTAGAGACTATTCCGGAGGACCGCCCACTGCCGTGGTCTGTGAGCGTGCACACGGCTCGTGTTCAGCGCCATCGCTGAGGAATCCGCACAAAGGACTGTTTCTATATCCCAGCGCACTCAAGCCAGCCAGGACCGGATCCATCAGCATCGTTGGAAGACAGTGCTTCTCGTTCCTCCATAATAGAGCCAGAGACTTTGTTCACGATTTGTGACGATGTCTGGAGATTTTCCAGCCTTTCCCCTGCAAGAATTGCAAGCAATAAGTTGCCTTGTTTTTGTATATCTTTTTCTCGTGCATGGTGATTGTGCTTAATTTCCGTAGTTGCTGTTATTAGTCCTGCCTCCCTGCATGGAGTATTCCTTGTTTATCTGCCTGTACAGTAAAATCTGTTAACCCCTTCTCTGTCTCCAGCTCTCCATTGCATTCAACAAACTTCTCCCCTTACATAGCGTGCCTGTAATACATCCTGGTGCAGTGTGACCATAGTACATCCTGGTGTAGCGCACCCGTAATACAACCTGGTGTAGTGTGCCCGTAATACAGCCTGGTGCAGCGTGCCCATAATATAGCCTGGTGTAGCGTGCCAATAAAACAGGCTGGTGTAGCATGCTTGTAATATAGCCTGGTGTCACGTGCCCGCAATACAGCCTGGTGTAGCATACTCGCAATTCAGCCAGGTACTGCCATATCAGCCTGGTGCAGAGTGCCCTAATCCAGCCTCTTCTCTACTAGGAATTTTTTTTAGGAAGAAAAACATGAAGAAAGCATGTTATATTGGATGTGAAAGTGGTCGTGGTGCTGGTGGCGTAGCTGCTGCAGGGAGAGGACGTGGTCGATCTGTACCTATTACGTGTCCAAGTGCAACATCTTTCTCATGTGCAAGCAAGTGACAGGATGTTCTGGGTAATTTCATAAGCCTGAGTAGCACTGGCCAAATTGTGAGGCCAGAACATGTTTAAGCAGTCTTAAATTGGTTGGCTGAGAGTGCCTCCAGCTCCTTCGCCTTGTCTTCCACCCGGTCCTCTACAGAAAGCGCAGAGTTGGCACCTGAGTACCATGGGCATATTTCTTCCTCCTCACTAGAGTTGAGCGAATTTGCTCGGGTCCCTGCTTATTTGGCAATCTATAGCGCTTACCAAATAAGCTGCAGAGGGAACCCAGCTTCCTGGATCGCTCCAGCTGATCAGCTATTTGGCGCTGCAGCTGCATGTGTCGCGGCTGTGTGACTGTTTGAGGGACTCCATGCATGTGTCATGCCTGACACACAGCTGCGACACATGCAGCTGCGGAGCCAGTCAACTGATCAGCCAGAGCGATCCAGGAAGCCGGGTTCCCTATGCAGCTTATTCACTAAGCGCTATAGCTTGCCAAATAAGCAGGGGGCCTGAGCAAATTCACTCAACTCTACTCCTCACCCCATTGCAAATCAGCCAAGCTGTCTGAGCCCTAAGTCATAAGCAGTCTCTATTGCTTTTTGTTGTCTCCGCTGACTGGGGTACCATGACCCGTTCACCTAGCCCTGCCCCAGATGTGGAGGAGGCTGATTGCACTGATGCCCAATCACTTGTTATGTTGGAGGATGAGTACGTGGGTGGGCTAGTGCTGTTGGTCAGCGAACCACCGCAGCACATCTGAGAATATGACAAAACACAGGTGCCAATTGCTGCATGTTTCTGCAGAGTGCAGACTGGCAAGGAGGACAGGGGTGAGGAATCGGTGGAAGATGCTGCGGGGGATGATGAGGTCATAGACCACACATGGCTCGAAGGCCATCCTAGTGACAAGCGCAGTTCAGGGTCACGCTGCCCCAGTAGCACAGTAAAAGAGGAAGCTGGCTGAAAAAGCACAGCAGGCGGCCCCTAGCCAGTGTGTGGACTGCTACTGCCCACTGCACCAAGGAAATGAGCAAACCAAAGCCAGCTTTAAGGAGCTCCCTGGTGCAGCATTTCTGTAGGCAATGTACTGACGACAAGACAGGTGGTTTGCACGCTGTGCTGTCAGAGTCTTAAGCGAGGAATAAATCTTCTGAACCTGAGCATCACATGCATGATGATGTATCTGAAATCCAAGCATGAGGTGCAGTGAAGTACATACCTTTAAAAGCATGACAGATCTGAGTCTTCTACTCTTCCCTCTTCTGCTGCAGTCTTGGCCCCTTAATGCTGCTCAAGATCAATGGGACCACCTGCCTCCTCGCAAAGAGAGGATGTGACAGCACCATTACCAGCAGTGTCACCAAGCATCTCCACACCGTCCTTTGGAAGTATTCAACTCTCCATCGCCCAAACTTGTGAGAGAAAGAGGAAATACCCCTCTACCCACCCACAAGCCATAGCCCTGAATGACAGCATTTCCAAATTCCAGTCCTTTGAAATGCTGCCATACCATCTGGTGGAGACGGACAGTTTTAAAAAATAAATGGAAGTGGCTGTCCCACAATTTGTTGTTCCCAGCAGCCACTACTTTTCCAGGCGGGCCATCCCTGCCCTGAATACACATGTGGAGGAGCAAATCAAGTGTGCACTGCGCAACGCCATCAGTAGCAAGGTACAAATAACCACATGGACCAATAAGCTACGCCAGGAATGCTACATGTCCCTAACTGCCCACTAGGTAAATGTAGTGGTGGCTAGGACAGAGGAGAAAAGCGTTCTAGACCATGTCCTACCACCACCAAGGATTGCTGGATGTTTCTACTTCTCTTCTTCCACCGCCTCCTCATCCGGTCACAGTGAGACCTGCACCACCAACTTCATCACAGCCAGAGGAAAATGACAGCAGGGTGATCTGAAACATATCTGTTTGGGGGATAGATCCCCACAGTGCAGGAGCTGTGGACAGGGATGAAATAGCAGAAAGATGAGTGGTTGATGCTGGTGAACCTCAAGCCCGGCCTGGAGGTGTGTAATAACGGGCGGAATGTTATAGCAGCTGTGGGACTAGCCAGTTTGACGCACATCCTTTGTCTGACATATGTACTGAATTTGGTGGCCCTTGCTATGACTATTTTACAGTCATTTTACAGCACCAAAGTTCAGGTCACCATTGACTTATGTGGGGTTCGGGTTCAGGGTCAAGTTCTGGTCAAGTTATGGTACCTCAACTGAACTTAGGACTCAAGTTCGTCCGAACCTGTCAAACTTGAACTTCCAAGGGTCCGCCCGTCCTTAGAGATGAAGTGTCTTCATAGAGAAAACTTAGTGGTGTCTATGATTGCTGCTATGACTGCCTATAATAAATCATATTCCCTCATTGATACTGTATGAATAGACAATAAATTATACTTCACTTAGAGAAAGGAAATATATGAACTAGGTCAAAACATATGTTTAAAGATTAATTGTCTTTTGTTATTAAATGATTCTGCAGATATTATTATTATTATTATTATTATTAATAATAATTATTATAGTTTCATTTATTTCATGGTGCTTTACATGTGAGATATAGCAAAGTTATGAATTTTTGTAATAATACTTTATTGCCATATTTTGTTTTCTCCTCTTCCAAACACCATGCTGCAGTGTTGTTTCAATGTAACTAGAAAACTTCTAATGTAAAGTTTTCAACGATTTAGATGAAGGAATTGAGGGTAAACTGATTAAATTTGCTGATGACACAAAGCTAGGAGGGATAGCTAATACTAGAGAAGAGAGAGAGAGGATTCAAAAAGATTTAAATAAACTGGAGAAGTGGGCAGCAACTAACAGAATGGTTTTTAACAGGGAGAAATGCAAAGTACTACATCTGGGCAATAAAAATGGAAAAAACATATATAGAATGGGAGGAATAGGGCTAAGTGACAGCACATGTGAAAAAGACTTGGGTATACTAATAGATCACAGACTGAATATGAGTCAACAGTGTGATGCAGCAGCAAAAAAGGCAAATGCAATTCTAGGATGTATTAACAGAAGCATACAGTCTAGATCACGTGAAGTCATTATTTCCCTCTACTCCTCTTTGGTCAGACCTCATCTGGAATATTGTGTCCAGTTTTGGGCACCACATTTTAAAAAAGACATCAACAAACTGGAGCAAGTTCAGAAAAGAGCGACCAGAATGGTGACCGGTCTGCAAACCCTGTCTTATGAGGAAAGGTTGCAGGATTTGGGAATGTTTAGTTTGCAAAAGAGAAGACTGAGAGGAGACTTAATAGCTGTCTACAAATATCTAAAGGGCTGTCACATTGTAGAAGGATCAACTTTATTCTCATTTGCACAAGGAAAGACTAGAAGCAATGGGATGAAACTGAATGGGAGGAGACACAGATTAGATATTAGAAAAAACTTTTTGACAGTTAGAGTGATCAATGAGTGGAACAGGCTGCCACGAGAAGTGGTGAGTTCTCCTTCAATGGAAGTCTTCAAACAGAGGCTGGACAGACATCTGACTGGGATGATTTAGCGAATCCTGCTTTGAGCAGGGGGTTGGACCAGATGGCCCAGGAGGTCCCTTCCAACTCTACGATTCTATGATTCTATGATTCTAAAGCTGTATTTTTACTCTCTCTTTGAATTCTAGAATGCTGATATAGAAGCCATGTTCTTCTATATACAAAAGACTGTATTTTTTTAGCTTTGTATTAATTTAAATGAATATTAGATACAACCTCAATTCCACAAAAGTTGTGATGCTGTGTAAAATGCAAAGAAAACAAGAATGTAATGTGTTGTAAATCTCTTATAACCAAATTTTACTCACAAAAGAATATAGAACACATATCAGAAGGTGAAAGTTGGACATTTTTCCATTTCATTTGAAAACATTAGCTCATTTATAAATTGAGTAGATGGAGGCCCGATGCTATCGCATCGGGAGGGCAGTAATGTCACGATGGGGGCAGGCTTTGCAGCGTTGAGAATCTCCCATGTGCTCACCCACCTATCCACTCTCTCTTTCCCCATGTGCTGACTTCTCCCGTCTGTGCTCTCTTCTTTGACCTGTCTACCCCGTGTGCTATCCCCCTTGTCTGCTGTCTCTCTCCTTCCTGTGCTGTGTTCTCACCTCATGTGCTGTCCCTGTGCTCTGTCTCTCTCACCCCCGTGTCTGACCATGTACAGAACATACCACAGCTCCTGTGCAGGGGAGGGAGCAAAAGACAATACTGACATTACAGCAAGAGATTGCAGAGGATACATTTTGTGAGGTAAAATATATTTTAAAAACAATAAGTGAAATATTTTACCTCACAAAATGAATCCTCTGTGATCTCCTGCTGTAATGTCAGTATTGTCTTTTGCAACCTCCGCTGCCCAGGAGATGTGGTATGCTCCATACACAGTCAGACACAGACCATTTTTAAAATGAACTTTTGTTAGTGGGAAAACCCCTTTAATGTGACCGGCTTCCACTGCCTGTAGACACGTTGCGCATCTACCACCGGGATCAGCCGAATGATTCGCACAGGCGCAGTAAATCAGACCACCGTATGGCGTATAGAGTGTGTGTGTGGTGCGATGGTGTTCCGCTGGTGGTACCGCGCAAGAGGCTGGTACCACCAGCAGTTTCCATATTGAGACACCCATCACTTGGGTGTCTCAATATGGCAGTCGGTGAACTTCCGCCGCTTAAAATTCTGGGATCCGGACACATTTGGTCGGAACAGGATGTGAAGACATTACAAGGTAATTATATATAAACTAGCTGAAGAGCCCGGCGCTGCCCGGGCATAGTAACTAACTACGGTTAGTTATAACAAATAATAATTGTATCTATATATAAAGCTGAGTGTAGAGCTCCACCCATTCCGCATGTAACACCCCTTTAGGGCTACCACGGTACACTGGGTGTTATGGGGGGGTCTCACCTCTCTAGGGCGCTGTGCCTCCACCCGAATCTTGATTGGAGCTCTCTCTCTGGGGCTGCAGAAGGACAGTTATCTTCTGCCGGGGCTGATTTGGGAGACCCCTGCCACAGCTCAGTACACACACTCAGGGAACAGGAGTAAAACCGTTTAACAGATTTATTGCTATGTAGCAGAATTGAGGTGGGTTTAAAGGAATAACATACAATACAAATAACGGTGCTCATATAAAAGTCATATACACATCACAGTCTACTTCTACTTCGACCCTGCAAATATAACGTAGCAGGTTCCCCCTCTTTTGTATTAACTCAGCCCAAACGTTGGGGCCCAGTTGCCGCGGATGTTGGCGCACAAAGTAGAACCGTGGGTGCACTTAGATGAATATTACTGTCAATAGTCTGGGTTGTAGTGTACTCACTGTAAATAGCACTGGTAGAACCACAAGTCTCAGAAGGGCACTCACTGTGTGTCTCAAACGGTCGGAGGATTCTCTAGACACCAGCTGGGGGCGGCAGGATTTAGGCCTTGCAGTAGGAGTGCCGGCAGAACTCTCCAGATCTTTGCTCTCTCCTGCAGCGCGGGTCTCTCAGCGGGGGCCGCCACACTCTGCAGCGTAGAGGAATGCAGATCCCCACTGCTCTGTTTCTCACAGCAAGCTGCCACACTTCCCCTTCTCTCCACATTTACTTTCACTTTCTGAACAGCTCCCTCCCCCAAGTCCCTCCTCCTCCAATCCTCTCTCTCTCCTTCTATCATCTGACTGAAACAAGGGTCCCTGGGAATTGTAGTCCACTACCACTCAGGGGAAAAATGATTAATGTCTGTAGGTCCCTGTTTAACAGCCGCTGCAAAACTCTTCTTAGTGTCTGTAAGCTCCAGTATGGCGGTAGATGCTCTGACAGTTCCCTGTGCAGGTGTTACATTCTCCCCCTGGTGAGTCATTGAAAAAGTCCCATCACGATATGAGGACTCACCTCCTGAAACATGAAGGGGGGGTTAAGGCATCCTGACTAATGCCAAATTTACATGCACACAAACCACCACCTGGACACATGGGAGATACCGGGAAATAAGGCCAAACAGAATTTGAATTACCTGAACACATGGGAGATACCGGGAAATAAGGCCAAGCAGAATTTGAAATAGGGTGTATCAGCCTGGGGACCTCAGTGGTATGTCCCATTCTATCATAGGTCAGCATCATGGGTGGCCTAATGTCCCGTTTGGGACGAGTGTGTACCGAGGGGGCCCCCTCCTCAGCCCCCGACTCTTGTCTCTACAAAACGGGCTCCTCCGGATGGATCTCTTCATTCAATAAATGTCCTTCTTCTGAACTCTCCCCCAATTGTGGGCAGAGCGCATTAGCCTCCTGACAAATGTCCTTTTTTCGTGTTTCCACTTCTGGAGTCTGGTTTACAGGGCCCGAGCCTATGGGGCATGGGTCCTCGGTCCATCGGTAGCTCCATTGAGCGTCGTTTTCCCATTCATCCCCAGACTCGCTGTCACTTCCTCCTGAGGCAACCCCAAGCTGGGGTGGTGGTTCACCCCTACGACTTCTCCTATTGCACGGAAGGGTGGTATGACCTCCTTGGGTTGGCAATGGTGGTAAAGGGATGTTTTTTCCCACAGGCAACAGATGGTGTCGATGATAGGTTTTGACAGCTCCGCCCCCTTTCTCGGGCTTTACTCTGTAGGCCGGGACACTGGGCAGCTTCTCCATCACCACATAAGGGTCAGGACACCACCGATCAGCAAGCTTGTGCTTCCCAGGAAGGCCCAGAAGTTGGATAAGGACTCTATCTCCAGGCAGTAAAACTTGTTCTCGAACTCTACAGTCATAGCGAGTCTTATTGCGCCTCCCTGACCAACCAGAGGCCTGCTCTGCCAATCTGTAAGCTTTTTTTCAAATCTTCTTGTAGCTGGGACACATATTAAGTAGGTCGTCCCATTAGAACTGTCAAAGGATGTCCCAAAACTAATATCCACTGGTAGCCGGGCTTGTCTTCCAAACATGAGGAAATAAGGCGAGTATCCAGTTGTCTCATTTGTGGTGCAATTGTAGGCATGAACCAACTGACTCACATGCTTGCTCCAGTGTCCCTTCTTCCTGGGATCCAAAGTACCTAACATGTTCAGAAGGGTACGGTTGAACTTCTCAGGTTGAGGGTCCCCTTGGGGGTGATATGGAGTGGTTCAGGATTTCTTGATCCCACAAATGGCGCATAGCTCCTTGATTAGTCTACTTTCAAAATCTCTTCCTTGATCGGTATGGATGCGGGCTGGCAGCCCGTAATGTACAAAGAACTTCTCCCATAGTGTTTTTGCCACAGTAGTTGCCCTTTGATCTTTAGTGGGGTAGGCTTGGGCATATCGGGTGAAATGGTCAGTGACCACTAACACATTACTGACATTGCTTTCATCAGGCTCGATGGAGAGGAAATCAATGCACACTAGCTCAAGTGGGCCATCACTGGTAATGTTCACAAGGGGGGCTGTTCTCAAAGGCAAGGTTTTTCTCAACACACACACACACCGCTTCCATCCGAGGCCAGTAAAATCGGTCGGCCACAAGACCCTTGGTCTTCTCGATGCCAAGATGTCCATGATCATCATGCAGGGACTTCATGACCATCCTCCGAAATCGGGTGGGTAACACCAGCTGTCTACGGACTCCTCCCTTCTGGCGCTTTGCCTCCCGGTATAGTAGTCCATTTCTTACTACTAGCGACTCTAGCTGCCGAGTCAGCAGGACAGACTCCTCTGTTCTTAATGCATTCTTTTCGGGCCTCCAGCCCCTCTTAACCCACCATCGGACTACCCCCACCAACCGATCCTCCTGCTGCGCCTTTCTAACTTGATTACGAGTCAGTTGAGGAAGAGAGTCTGGGGTTAAATTTGTCACTCGGCAGTACAACAACGGGAGCGCTTCACTGGATGCTCCCAAGAATTTAGCACAGCACTGCATACAGAGGGCATTAGTTTGATGTCCATGGCACAGAGTCTTCACCTCCGAGGTGGGGACCTCTATCCATCCTCCCTCTTCTTCCTCAATTGAGGGTTCCCTAGGCAGGTGAGAGAGGGTGTCTGCATCAATGTTACTGATCCCTGGTCGATATTTTAAGCTGAAATCGTACAAAGAGAGTGCGGAAAGCCACCGGTGCCCTGTGACATCCAGTTTTGCTGTGGTTCTCACGTAGGTTAATGGATTGTTGTCAGTATGAACCACGAAGTGTACCCCATAGAGGTAGTCATGCAGCGTGTAAACTACAGCCCATTTCAGATCCAGAAACTCCAGTTTGTGAGCTGGGTAGTTGCGTTCACTGAGAGTCAATCCTCGACTAATGTAGTAAATGGGACACAGACAGCCATCATGTTCCTGGTAGAGAACCCCTCCTAGTCCATCGAGAGAAGCATCTACATGTAACACATATGGTTTACTGGGGTCTGCATAGGCCAACACTGGAGTCTGGGTCAAACATGACTTCAGTTTCTCAAATGCTTCATCGCATACAGGTGTCCATCTATCCCCAAAAAGTTCATCAATTCGGAAGTAGACCCTCTTTCTTGACTTTGAGGAGTTGGCTGTCCTCCCGGAAGGGGAATACCCTTGGGTAAGGGCAGTTAACGGCTTCGCAATCCGAGAGTACTGGGGTACAAATCTTCGGTAATATCCACAAAATCCTAAAAAGGACCTAAGCTCCTTCAGTTTGGTGGGCTTAGGCCAGTTTACAACCGCCTCCACTTTGGCGGGATCAGTGGAAATTCCTTCTCTGCTGACTATGTGCCCCACATATTTCTCCGTTGTCTGGCAAATCCTGCACTTGTCAATGGACAACTTCAACCCAGCCTCCTTCAACTGATCCAGCACCTTGAACAACCGCTGGTTGTGTTCTTCCAGAGTCTTTCCAAAAACAATAAGATCATCTAGATAAACCAATAAACCAGGACCTCCCGAAAGTGCATGTCCACCACTACTTTGTCCATACATCTCTGAAAAATGGCCGGAGCACCTGTCAGTCCTTGAGGCAGTCTCTGAAACTCGAAGAACCCAATGGGGCAGATAAAAGCGGTCTTCGCTTGATCTTCTTTTGACATGGGTATCTGATAGTAGCCACTCCGGAGATCTAACACAGAAAACCATTGGCTCCCTTGCAGACAATCCAAAGCTTCATCGATTCGGGGCACCGTGTACTGGTCAGGGACTGTACGTTTGTTCAAAGTACGATAATCCACACACATCCGAATAGCTCCATTTTTTTTTTGAGCTATCACCATAGGGGAAGCATAGGGGCTACTAGACTCTATGATGACTCCTGTGTCTAACATACCACGTAAATGCCGCCTGATATCTTCGATATCCGCCGGGGCCAATCTTCGGGATCTCTCTCGGAAAGGCGTTTGATCCTTCAACCGAATGCGATGCTCTACTCCTTGGGCGAAGCCCATGTCCCATTTGCCCAAAGAGAAAACTGCCCCCCGCATCATCATGCCGTCGATGACCAGCCTCCTTTTTTCTCCTTTCAGCTCACTTCCTTCAAAACAAGGTTCAAAGCTTTCAGGCTGTAGTTCCCTCTTCTCCTCCTCCGTTCTCACATAGGCTTCCAAACAGACTGGGTGGATGGATAGGGTCTGCGAGTAATTTTCTCCCCCAGCTTCCCGACACCACTGAGCTAACGTACGGAAGATGTTAGCATTTGTTCCCACTATGACAGGTGTGGGTCTCTCATCTGCCTCTGCCTCCGGGCAGATTAGAGCTATGATGGGTATCTCTTTATCCACTCCAACAACAGTCTTTGTGAATCGTAGGGTCACGAACACGTACCCTCTGTAGGGGTAGCTGTGCTCACTCAGTCCCCACACCACGAGTCCAGACAACGGTTTCAGAGGCACGTTGGATAAATATCTCTTACACCATCCTTCGAAGATGATGGACACTTGAGACCCGCTATCCAGCAATACTGTACAAGGTTGACCATTGATATATGCAGGGACATGTGGGGCTGGTCTCACTAAACCTTCAGGCAGTGTTTTCGATGAGGCACTATTGGATGGGGTGGTAGAGTAGGTCTGAGCTGCTGATGGGGGCGCAGTATGGGGTTCTACTGGCCCCCCTTTCCCGTTTCCCGACTGCCTCTGAGTGTGATGGGGAAGATGTGAAGAGTTCTTTGAGCTCCACCTCTTCGGACACTGGCGAGCCATATGGCCTGGACTCCCACAGACAAAGCACCCTCCTGGTTTCCTGCTCTTTACTCTACAGAGATCATCATTCTCGCTTCCTGAAACCAGGGTTTGCTTCTCGGCTACCTCCGCAGCACTTTGTAGCCGCTGTATTGTCTTGACCTGGGCACTTAACAAATGTGTAATCTGCTCCCCCTGTTTCTCGATGACTTTCAGCAGTTCCATCTCTCAGCAGTCGGCTGCTGGCTTCAGGGCAACAGTAGTCACCAGAGGGGATGTCTTCTCTCTTGCGGCCAAAATAACCTCCTCCTTGCGAACTTCCTTAAGCAGCTCATGAAAAGAACCTGGAATCTTCTCTCTATCACAAGACCTCATCCACTGGGCAATTGGATCATGCGTGAGAGCTCCTCTGAGTACTTGTTCCAGACGACACTGGTCAACTTCTTTAGGGCTGACTCTCCTTTAGATACTATTCTATGAACCAGCTTGTCTAGTTGGTAGAGATAGTCGGACATCTTCTCATCTGGCAGTTGGTAGGTGGTACGGAGTTTATAGAGAAGATCAGTAGCATCTTCAGGGGATCCAAAAGCATCTTCTAAAGCACTCATATAATCTTGATAAGTTGCTTGTGGCTTGCTCCGCCAAGCAGCCAGCACCACTTCCATAGCAGTACCCCTCAAACTTTCTACTATTCTCTGCTTCTTTACGGCATCAGTGCACTGCCACTCTTCTAAGCACAGCAAAGTGACATCCCTCGAAGTATCATATCCTTCTTCTCCAGCAGGGGTAGGGAGGGCACCCGAGAAAGTTCTTAGACGACGGTAGTTCCCTTCTGGCTATATCTTTGCAAACTGACTGACTAACTTTTCCATAGCTGTCATAAGCACATCAGCAGGGGCCGCTCTCTCTTCCTGACTGGCTCTAAGTGGAGTAGAGGGTGGACCTTCACTAGTCTTTCTAGGCTGAGTGGTTGATATCTGTTGCCGGGTCTCCACTTCGGACTCAGTAGGCCAAGTGATCTTCCATTGTCGACCATACTCTGGGGACATGGCTATCATGGATGGGAAATATTCTTTCCTCAAGATCTGCCCGGTTGAGATCAGGGCTGTGGGTAACTGTCCTCCCTTTTCCTTCCTGCGGTCGACCACTTTAGGGTGGGCAAGTTCAGTGAGTCAGATAGCTATTTTCAGTATCTATTCATCAGACGCATCACACGGAGCTCACCACTCACTGCAAAGCTTTGTTTAGCTGTAACATCCATCTCTTTCTCACCACAAATACACTTCTTGTTCTGTTAAAGTCTCCATAGTAAATACTCCTGTATTAGTTCTGGAATCTCAGCAGTGCCTCCACTGTAACACCCCTTTAGGGCTACCACGGTACACTGGGTGTTATGATGGGTCTCACCTCTCTAGGGCGCTGTGCCTCCACCCGAATCTTGAGTGGAGCTCTCTCTCTGGGGCTGCAGAAGGACAGTTATCTTCTGCCAGGGGCTGATTCGGGAAACCCCTGCCACAGCTCAGTACACACACTCAGGGAACAGGAGTAAAACCGTTTAACAGATTTATTGCTATGCAGCAGAATTGAGGTGGGTTTAAAGGAATAACATACAATACAAATAACGGTGCTCTATAAAAGTCATATACACATCACAGTCTACTTCTACTCCAACCCTGAAAATATAACGCAGCAGGTTCCCCCTCTTTTGTATTAACTCAGTCCAAACGTTGGGGCCCAGTTGCAGCAGATGTTGGCGCGCAAAGTAGAACTGTAGGTGCACTTAGATGAATATTACTGTCAATAGTCTGGGTTGTAGTGTACTCACTGTAAATAGCGCTGGTAGAACCACAAGTCTCAAAAGGGCACTCACTGTGTGTCTCAAACAGTCAGAGGATTCTCTGGACACCAGCTGGGGGCGGCAGGATTTAGGCCTTTATGCAGTGGGAGTGCCGGCAGAACTCTCCGGATCTTTGCTCTCTCCAGCAGCACGGGTCTCTCAGCGGGGGCCGCCACACTCTGCAGCTTAGAGGAATGCAGATCCCCACTGCTCTGTTTCTCACAGCAAGCTGCCACACTTCCCCTTCTCTCCACATTTACTTTCACTCTCTGCACAGCTCCCTCCCCAAGTCCCTCCTCCTCCAATCCTCTCTCCTTCTATCATCTGACTGAAACAAAGGTCCCTGGGAATTTAGTCCACTGCCACTCAGGGGAAAAACGATTAATGTCTGTAAGTCCCTGTTTAACAGCTGCTGCAAAACTCTTCGTAGTGTCTGTAAGCTCCAGTATGCCAGTAGATGCTCTGACAGTTCCCTGTGCAGGTGTTACACGCATAGCCACATTCACTATAATATCCCACATCATCCCGTCAGCCAGAGCTACCGGACAACTACCCCTAATATCCTACATCAGCCAGAGCGACCGGACAACTACCACTAATATCCCACTAATATCCCACATCATCCCTTCAGCCAGAGCTACCGGACTACTACCCATAATGTCCCACATCGTCCTATCAGCCAGAGCCACCGGACTACTACCACTAATATCCCACATCATCCCGTCAGCCAGAGCTACCAGACTACTACCCATAATATCCCACATCATCCCATCATCCCTTTAAGAGGTGACTTGGGCCAGAACCAGAGTGCTGAGTGGATTTGCCCTAACTTCCATACCGGGGATCCCTTTAAGAGAGCCTGGGGTCAGTACCAGAGCATTTGAAGGCAATTGCCCTGACTTCCATACCGGGGATCCCTTTAAGAGAGGCCTGGGGTCAGAATTAAAGTGCTGGATGGATTTGCCCTGACTTCCATACCGGAGATCCCTTTAAGAAACGCCTGGGGTCAGACCCACAGAGCTGAGTGGAACGGTCCTAAATTCCATAACAATGATCCCTTTAAGAGACCCTGGGGTCAGTACCAAAGCACTGGATGGATTTGCTCTGACTTCCATCCCAATGATCCCTTTAAGAGGGAAGATGTGCCTACAGGATGGAGGATGTGTGATGGGGATATAGGCACGGCAGGGGAGATTGATTTCTGTCATGTGCTCTCTGCTCCTTTCAGGGGGGCAGACAGTGGCTGGGAGCTTATGTTCCCAGGGAAGCTATATTTCTCCCACCATGTCAGTGTCTGCTGAGGTGTTGTCAAGTGGAAAAACTGTTGGTCATTGCAACCAATCACAGCTCAGCTACTTTTAACCAGCTCTGGTGAAATGAGAGATGCTCAGTGATTGTTTGCAAGGAAAACTGTTGGTCAAAGCAACTAATCACAGCTCAGCTTCTTTTGAACAGCTCTGGTGAAATGAAAGATGCTTCGTGATTTGTTGGTGATACACACATACACATTCATTTTTATATATAGAGATATAGATGGTAGCAACACTTCTCAAAAAAAGTGTGACAGGGCCATGTCTACCACTGTGTAACATCTCTTCTTTTTACAACAGTCTGTTTTGGGAAAAGAATGTTGTACCATTATAGTCTGATGTAGGATTCTAGGTGCTCAACAGTCCAGGGCCTTCTTGGCCAAGTTTTTTGTTTCATAATACTCCAAATGTTTTCTATAGGTGAAAGGTCTGGACTGCAGGCGGCCAGTTCATCACCCAAACTCTTCTGAGAAACCATGCTGTAGTGATGGTTGCAGTATGTGGTTTTCCATTGTCTTGTGGAGATTTGCAAGGCTTTCCCTGAGATAGACATTGTCTGGATGGGAGTTTATGTTGTTCTAATACCTCTATATAATTCTCAGCATTGATATTGCCTTTAAAGATGTGTAAGCTGCCCATGTCAAAGACAGTAATATAAACCCATAGTATCAGAGACGCCAGCTTTTGAACTGTGCATTGATAACAAGCTGGATGGTCCCACTCCTATTGAGTCTACAGGACACGGCATCTGTGGTTTCCATAAAGAATTTCAAATTTCGCTTCATCTGACCACAGAACAGTTTTCCATTTTCCTCAGTCCATTTTAAGTGATCTTTGACCAAGAGAAGAGGGCCATTTTCTGAACTGTCTTGCTATATGGCTTTTTCTTTGCATGAGCTTTAACTTACATTTGGTTTGAACAGTGAACTGTTTGCAGACAATGATTTCTGAAAGTATTCCTGAGCCCATGTGGTGATTTGCATTTCCAAATCATGCCTGTTATTAATATAGTGCGGCCTGAGGACCCGTAGACCATGATCATCCATTATTGACCATTTGCCTTCGTGCACATGTATTTACCCAGAATCTCCAAATCTTTTGATGACATAATAGACTGTCAATGGTGGGATATTCAAACTATTAGCAATTTTTTTTAAATTGTTCCACAATTTTTAGATGCAGTTGTTCACAGATTAGTGAATCTCTGACCATCTTTACTTCTGAGAGACTCTGCCTCTTTAACACATTCTTTTTATACACAGTCATGTGTCATTGATACTACTCAATTTGCCAAACTTTTGTTAACCCTATCTCATCTTTTTTCTTTGATGTGTTGCTGCCATCAATTTCGAAATGTGTTAATTTTTTCAAATTAAATTCTTCTTCTACTACTGATCGGTGTTCTATGTTCTGTTGTGAATATAATACTTCTAAAAGAGATATTCACATCATTGTATTCTTGTTTTCTTTACATTTTACCCAGCATCCTAACTTTTTTGAAATTGTGGTTGTTTATGATAGGCCATCAGTATCAGATTGTGGGGATCCATGTCTTGCCACTAGCCTCAATCACCTGATGGTTGTTGGGGAACTCTAATGATATTTCCGTGTTCTTTTCTGGTCCATAAGGTAGAGGATAATTTGATGTTCGCTGAGGGTAAACTACTGAGAACCACAACGATTCGGTGATCAGGTCTCTAGAATCCTAAAAACCATCTTCAGAGGTGCCCATTAGGGTGTTTTCATTTTGTATGGTAAAAATTAAAATGTCAAATTTTTGCAGACTTTGCTTACGCCCCGAGTCTCACTAATGTAAAAAGTATATATGCCAAATTTCAAGACGATCGAACAATATTTAGAGGTTGCACACTTTTATCAGTTTAATAAAAGTACGCAAAAAACAGATTTTCAATGTTAAGTATTTTTATTAGAAATTCAAACAATTAAAAACTTAGAATAACAGTGACAATAAGCAGTAACATTGATAGGCAGTATCATACGTATTAAATGATTTACACTAATGTGCTGTGACAGATGCAACTCCTTCTTTTGTTCGCTTGGTGACGGCTTTTCTATGATACTCGACAACTCTTATCAAGAACTGTTTCTGTTGTTCATCTCTGATTGAATTATTAAACTTCTTTCTCAGAGCAATGCCCCTTTCCGCGGTGTCATTCACCACCTTAAGAGCATTGACGGAGCATCTTAGTGTATCACTGCAATATTCTTCTTCGTCGTGGATGCCAACAATTCATAGAATGTCTTTGTTTTACTTGTATCAAAATTGCTGAGGTCTTTTCCTTCAAAAACAAGGTTTTTACCTTCCAACCGTTTCAGTTTCTTTTTCTTTGCAGGTTTCATTCTTAAATTTTCAAACATCTTCTCCTTCTCAGCCTGACCGATACATTCATCCAAAAATGCCAATCCTGTTAGTTTCTGACAGATACCAAATGTGTCTCTTAGCCACTGTGAGGGCACTTTCTCTGACATCTTTATCTGGATGATATTGTAAAAGCTGTAGCATCTCCTAATCATTCTTTGGAGCCCATCGTCTTACAGTTGCCTCGTGCCAAAAGTGGACATGTATCAGACAGACAAAACGTGCTCCTTTTCTTATTCCTTTCAGTTCGTTATTAGACATATGCAATTGTCTAGTGACTAGCACAATTTTGAGGACATATATGGCCTTTGCCATCCACCTTGCTTCAGTCAGAGCCCCTGGCACCCGAAATTCGAAATCGTTTTCACCCCAACCTCCAAGATATAGAAGTGATAGTTGTAATAGCGCTTTGTAATCTTCTCTTGGATGACTGCCATCTTTCAAGACATTGTTGAGGTAGTCCACCATTTTCACACGTTC
This sequence comes from Dendrobates tinctorius, assembly GCF_039654945.1. Taxonomy (NCBI): domain Eukaryota; kingdom Metazoa; phylum Chordata; class Amphibia; order Anura; family Dendrobatidae; genus Dendrobates; species Dendrobates tinctorius. The sequence continues at coordinate 40,913,249 of NW_027361679.1, read as the reverse complement.
TTTATTTTCACCCCTAATTCTGCCGGAGGCACACTGACTCTAATGCAATCCCCCTTTGTGTACAAGGACTTCTGTGTAACTTCTGCTTTTTATAGCACCTTTAAAAATCCATTTTTTTTTTCTATTTCCTGCATCCTTGTTCAAAAAAAAGAAAATTGAAAAGATATGGAGAGGATAATAAAAGCTGCTAAATGGGAACAAGAGTATGAATCTGTTTTAGGAAAGAAAAGAAAGGGGAAATATTGATTATTCGACACCGAGGCCATATTCAGATTGTCTGCACTGAAGTCCCCCCCAAGTACATCATAAGGCTAGTAACCCAGGTATTAGGAAACCCCTTTTCTAGGTGGCAGGAGACATTTGTGCAGACTGTGGGGAAGGCTGTGGATTTTCTATATGCAGTATGATCTTTGTCATGCTGAGTCGTTACAGAAATTTGTCTAAAAAGTCACATTTTGTAAGAGGTAAAACGTGCTGCAAAATCCACAGCAAAATTTGTGTCATGTCCAAGTGTGGCATAAAAAGTGTCAATAAGGGGATAGTGTGATATATTGTCATTTTTCTGGCCTATGTAAAGTTGCTATAGTTTAAGATTTGCATGAAAAAAAACAATAAAAATATACAGTGGCATGCAAAAGTTTGGGCACCCCTGGTCAAAGTTACTGTTATTGTGAGCAGTTAAGCAAGTTGAAGATGAAATTATCTCTAAAAGGCCTAAAGTTAAAGATGACGCTTTTCCTTTGTATTTTAGTCCGGAAAAAAAATACTGTCTTTTTTTTTTTTAATTTTAAATTGCAATGCTAGAGTTTGGGCACCCTTGGAGATTTGTGTGCTCAGAAAACTTTGCCCAAGTTTTAAGACCTTAATTAGCCTGTTAGGGCTATGGCTTGTTCACTATCATCATTAGGAAAGGCCTAGTGATGCAAATTTCCCAGCTTTATAAGAACCCAGCCTCCTCTAACCTTGTGCCAAAAAGCAGCAGCCATAGGTTCTTCTTAGCAGCTGCCTAGCACTCTGATAATGAAAATGGTGGAGGCCAACAAAGCGGAAGAAGGCTATACAAAGATAGCAAAGCATTATCAAGTTGCCCTTTCCTCAGATTGAAATGTAACTAAGAAATGTTAGTTGCCAAGAAAAGTGGAGGTCAACGTAAAGTCTGGAAGACCAAGCAACATTTCAGTGAGAGCTGCTCTTAGGATTTCTAGAGAGGCAAATCAGAAATCCCGCTTGACTGCAAAAGACCTTCAGAAAGATTTAGCAGACTCTGGAGTTGTAGTAAATTGTTCTGCTGTTCAGAGACATCTGCACAAATATGGCCTTCATGGAAGAATCATCACTAGAAAAGCTTTCCTGCATCCTTGCCATAACAATCCAAATTACCTTTCTAGTACTCATTTTCAGTTTAACTACCTGCAAAACATAATAGAAACACAACATACACATTAGTGTTGTCACGTGCCCCGTCCTGTGTGACACGGCCAGCAGGCCGGTAACTAATACAACAGGACACGGCATGTGCAATTGTCCAGTGTGACATGGCCCGCATGCCGGTAACTAATACAACAAGACACAGGGGATAGGGAAACATTTACAACGGTGGACCCTGCGATAGGGAACGGGGGAAGTGGAGACCTCCTGCACTGTCCAGTGTCAGTGTCTCTGCACTCCTAACGTTCCCTAGGCCGGTTCCGCACCGGGCGACGATCAGCAACCTAAAAACCCTGACTCGCCCTGCACCTAAACCCTCACTATTGAAGTGGATGGTGCGGAATCTAATCCCACCACTGCACTAAAACACACATAAGGAAAAGAGACAAAACAGGGAAACAGCTCTTAACTTTGCTCTGTTGCTTATGCTCCCAGCAACAGAACCCACCACCTGCGTGCATCTTTTCCTCCGACCGGATCCAACACCATAGTGCAGCCTTGGAGAAAACAGAGTCCACCACCTGCGTGCAGCTGTCCAGAAAACAGAGTCCAGCATATGAGTCCAGCTTTCCAGCAAGAGTCCAGCATCTTGAGTCCAGCTTTCCAGCAACCGAGTCCAGCATCATGAGTGCAGCTCTACACCATAGCTGCCACTCCACCAAGCCATGCAAGAACTCCTTGCTGACACCATAGCTGCAACTCCACCAAGCCATGCCAGCCCTCCTCGCAGACACCATAGCTGCCACTCCAGGACTCTCACTGAGCTGCCCGGGACTCTCCTTCCGCTCCATCCTTCACCCAGGCTTGCTTGTAACTGAGGACTATCATCAACAGTGATTACCACACCTGACACTCTTTTATAGAGCAATCACACCTGTTTTATAATTACGCGCACAAAACTAAAGTAACCCAAGTGCAGTGACCCTAATGGCCACTGGGGGGAAACTGGAACTGAAACCACCACAGTGCAATGACCCTAATAGGCACTGGGGGGGAAACTAAACTAAACACAGCCAAAGGAAAAAAAAGGTTACTTGTGCATTTATCTCTGTCATATCCAACCTGGATCATGACAAGTGTGATGTCGATGATACATTTTCATGAATTTTAGTACTTTCAGATAAAAGTGATCAAAGTGTGCAACGCCTAAATATTAATCGATTTTGCTAAAAATTTTTACATGGATCTTTTAGATGACTTAGACCAAGGATTCAAGCAAAGTCATATGAAAATCATAACTTCGGAAAAATGAAACACCCTAGTGCCCATGCTTTACCTCTGCTCCATTAATTTTCAAAGCTGAGTACAGCATTTGCTATTCCATTATTCCCATAAACAATAAATGTAACGGAGGTTGAGTGTGCACACCTCGCTCCATTTAAGACAGGACTGCAGAGCCCTGTTCTCAGGGTTCTCAGAAGTTGTACCTCTCGGCAATAAGCCAGTTTGCTCCTATCCAATAGGAATTAACTTCTGATTTTGGGAATAACCCATTTAGGAAGATGGCTGCTGCTCCCCATTACAACAGTATGGCTTTCTGAGTATTTGTTTAAGAGTTGTGATGGGGTTATTGGCAATATAGGCGCATAGTATAAGAAAATATTGATTTTCAGGGCATACTGTGTAAAGGAACATGTAATTTCATCAAGAATTTAATCACTGTGATAATACCAAATACACTATGTGTGGAACTCTGGAACATTCTTTACTTTATGCTGTCACTTGAATCCCAAATTCATACATGTTCCTCCAATAAAGCATCTTAGTGGTCTAATTGTGCCTTCACTGTGACCCGTTGTGGCAAAGTAATTGACGTTTATGTAGTCTGGTAGAGGGCAAGGGCTGAAGCCTAAATAATCAGCTCAGACCATCCCATAGTTTTCATATCGCTGTCAATCTTGTGTGATAATAGCGCCACCCAGAGGGGAACAGCTGTAAAAGCAGGAATCTTATCTACTTACAGATAAGATAATACTAGTGAAACTACAGCAAATATAAAAAGGCTGGTAGAATTATATGTACTATGCTCATATTGCAAAAGAAACCATAAAATAAAGTATTCTCAGTTTTACAGGTATTCTTCAATGTTTTAATGAATACATATTTTGGAATGGTATTAGTGAATGATCCCGTAACATTAGATTTAGGCATTTGGTCCAGTATATATGTCTGTGCAGCTGAACTACTAATGAGAAGAAGACAACACATCATTTAGTTAGGAATGGATATAAAATCTATTTTAAGAAAGATAACATTTTTGACTTTCTTGTGCTTTTCTTTATGATAAAAATGTGCTATGATATTCTGCCATCTAGTGGTAGTGAAAGGTAGTTCGTTGTGCTTCACATTTCACTGTTTGCTTGATTTAAAAGCAACACCCTAGGAAGATTTATAAGAAGTCTGAGTAAGGAAAACTGATGGAAATTGCTCTACCTTTCTCAAAATGACATACACTGCAGAATACAGTTACAATTCACTAGGCAGGTCTCCTCACTCCTGACTCTTATTATACATATAGACAGGCCCGGATTGGCAATATAACCAACCGGGCATTTTCCCGCTGGGCCGCTGTCATGTGGGCCGCGGGCGGCAGCGCCCGATCATCTGGCCGCTTGCCAGCGGCTGCGGCCACTGTGGCTCCTGCCGCCGGCCCTCTGTGGGCACGGCGGTGATAGTTTCCAAGTTCCTCCCGCACTGCAGGGAGATAAGCCACCACGCCTCCCCCACGCACCCCATCCTCGCCGTAGCATGAGACCCCCCGCCCCCGCAGCCACTCACAGTGTCGCTTGCCTTCTCTGGTCGCAGGACCTGTGATGAGGTCACAGGAGGGGAGGAGTCAGGGGGTCACATGATCAGGAGCCTTTGTCCAGACCCCTGATCATGTGACCCCTGACTCCGCCCCTCCTGTGACCTCATCACAGGTCCTGTGCGCACAGCCTTGCCTTTTGGTGTCTGCAAGACTCTGCTGTGCTGTTGGCTGTTGTCATGGTGCTGGATGAGATAAGTATGTGTGGGGTCAGGAGGGGTTTACAGGGTAGATGTAGCAGGGCTGTATGTGTATGGGGTGTACTGAGCGAAGTCGTGTGTGTATGAGGTGTACGGAGCGGAGCCGTGTGTGTACGAGGTGTACGGAGCGGAGCCGTGTGTGTACGAGGTGTACGGAGCGGAGCCGTGTGTGTACGAGGTGTACGGAGCGGAGCCGTGTGTCTACGAGGTGTACGGAGCGGAGCCGTGTGTGTACGAGGTGTACGGAACAGAGCCGCGTGTACTTGGTGTACGGAGCGCAGCCGCGTGTGTTTGGGGTATACGGAGCGGAGCCATATGTGTACGGGATGTACGGAGCGGAGCCAAGTGTGTACGAAGCATACAAAGCGGGCTTTTCCCACGGACACAGGAGTACACGGCGGAGCCCCGAGGAGCATTTTAAAACACACACATGATGTTTCACCTGAAGTGATGTGCTGGAAGCTGACCGGAAATGAGATAATTTCTTGAGGAGATTGTAACAGAACCAGGAATGCTTCAGATCCATCACCGTGTCCTCCTCCGACAGCGCAGACAGCAGGATCGCCTTGGAATCGGGGATGTCGGCCATGTGAGCGGATCATGATATGTCCTGCACCGGGAGGCTCAGGTGGGCACTACAATGGGAGCCGGGCTGCTATGGTATCTTTATAGAATCTTTCTTTATTTCTTTCTCTCTTTTTCTTTCTCTGTTCTTTCTCATTCTCTGTTCTGTCTTTCCCTCATTTTCTTTCTCTCTCTCTCTGTTCTTTCTCTCTCTAATCTTTCTTTTTTCTTTCTCTCTCTCTGTTCTTTCTTTCCCCTCTTTCTTTCTTTTTCTTTCCTCTCTTTCTTTCTTTCTTTCTTTCTTTCTTTCTGTTCTTTCTTTATTTTCTTTGCTTCTTTCTCTCTCTATTCTTTCTCTGTCTCTCTCTGTTCTTTCTTTCCCCTCTTTCTTTCTCTCTCTCTGTTCTTTCACTGTCTCTGTTCTTTCTTTCTTTTTTCCCCTCTTTCTTTCTCTTTTTTCTTTTTTCTCTCTCTCTCTCTGTTTTCTCTCTTCGTTAGTGCCAGTCAGTGTGCCCATAATGCCAGCCACTGTGCTCTCAGTACAAGTCAGTGTGATCAGCAGTGCTAAATGGGTGCAATTAGGCGTGGACATGGGTGTGACTAGTTGCGGAATGGGTGTGGCCGGGCGTGGCCCAAAATTTGCAGCGGCGCGCCGCAGTCTTTGTCCCTCTTACCCTTCCTCAAAAGTTGGGAGGTATGATAGGGGCAGCTTTCTGCCAGGAATTCTGTCACCGTGCGTACAAAAGGGGACAGAGCTTTGGGAGGAGTACTGCAACTAAAAGCAATAAATAAGACTGAGCTGAAATACTGGGCACAGCTGTGACTACATGTTATATAGTCGTGTTAATCTCCTCTCACTGCTTGTAACCTACAACTGTACAAAGATATTATATAGTCACCATGTGACTTGTGGCCCTGTGTAACTTCAAATGCCAGGGCTAAATTTTAGTCCCAGTCCGGCCCTGCATATAGACCACATTTCCAAAAATAGCACAGCTTTGGGCTGCTACATAATCTATTTATATGGAATAATTTGCAATACAATTCACATGCATTGTACTATATATAAGAATATATACTGCTCAAAAAAAATAAAGGGAACACTAAGCAATATATTGTATTGTTTAGTGTTCCCTTTATTTTTTTTGAGCAGTATATATATATATATATATACGGTATATATCAGAATATATATATGTAGCAAAATATATAAATATATATATACTGTATATACAGTGCTCTTTTGCATAATGTCTGTTGTACTAGGTTTTTATTTATATTTTGTATTACCTGGAAAACTTAATAAAAACCTTTTATTTACTTTTATAGCAGCATCATGTTTCGCAGCGCTTTATAGAGAACGTCTTTACTGTTTCCATTGGTGCTCATAATCTAAATTCCCTGTCAATATGAGTTCAGGAGGAAACCCATGTACACTTGGGAGAACATACAAACTTCTTGCAGATATTGTCTTTGGTGGGATTTGAACCCAGAATCCCAGCGCTGCAAAGCCTCAGTGTTAACCCCTGAGCCACTGTTAAAATGGAAAAAAAGAATAATTATGGAATGTTTGTTTTACCTGCTGGAATCAAGTGGCCACATAAGTTATACTGCAGATTTGGCCATAACTGATGGATTCTGCTGCCTCCTGTGATATTGAGCATTTCATTCATTTCTAGAGAAGCTAATTGTAAACTGTATACTTATCAGATAGTGCAGAATGACTTTCTAATGCATATGATTTGCTATCTAGTATATTCTTTAGTATTAAAGGGATATTCTCATGTTCTTATGTTACAAAATTGCTTTAGTTAGAGGTCATGACTATAAGCTAGCTTGCAGCTGACTTGCTTTTTCTATCTGTTCTCATTCTACTACAGGAAGAGCTATTATCTTACATAGCGTACAGTTAGTTTCCAAGGCGGTAGGGAACCAAAGCCTGGTCAGTTGTGCACAGTAGTTACATTATAGGAGTGGAGTTAACTCCTAACATCCCAGTCACCTCTATCCAGCTCATTTATTTCAATAAGGCATTCAGCTGTTCACCTCCACAGCTCAGTATCAGCTCTTGTCCTGTTAGGGTACCGTTACACATAGTGATGCCCCAGCGATCCCGACAACGATATGGATTGCTGGTGCATCGCTAAGTGGTCGCTAGTGAGCTGCCACACTGGCAGATCTCACCAGCGACATCGCTGAGGTCGGGAGTCGCTACTTACCTGTCAGACGCGGCGATTCTGACGTCCTCCCGCCCGCGTCCACGTGCTGCTCGTTGGCGCCACAGGAAGCACAGCAGGAAGTGGCCGACGAGAAATGATCCAGGACCTTCTCGCGCGATCAGCGATAACCAGCGGGGGAGCCGGTCGGAGGTAAGTATCACATGCAGCGATATTGCTAGCAATATCACTGCAACGTCACAAAATCGGTGACTTTACAGCGATATTGCTAGCGATATCGCATTGTGTAACGGGGGCTTAGTTTTGCAAAATCACCATTTCAGCATCCACCATCAGCAGCTTCCAGAGCAGGTCCACCAAACACGACTCTCATTTTCCAGAGCCGTTTGCTTGTTCAAGTACCATGTTATCTCTATATGTAGCAGTGTAGATTCAGAATAAACACTGAAAGACGTTGGTGTGTAGAAGCAGTATGAATCTCTTGGATCAGAAGCTTAATTTGATGCCATTCAGTGTGTAACCCGAAAATCCTGCCTCCAGTTGCGTAAATATTGGTAGCACAGAGGTAGAAGTTGTAACCAGGCCTTGTTCTCTTAAGGCAACTAAAGGCAGTCTGTCACATAGGAAAAAATATATATTACAGATTTGGCATTATGGCCAAGGAACTTCAGGTTGCACGTCTGTCTGGATCCAATACAAAAACTGAACCAAGTTTCCTTCAATCAACAAATAAAACTATAGAACTGATGCCTATTTTTGTAATGCTTGCAGAAAATTTTATGATTCCATAGCTGGATGATCTGCAATGTCTGCCCTCTCTATATCTATGCCGAAGGTTATGTTATGCAGTGAAGAAACTACAGCAATCATCCAATTAGACCACATACAGTTCATTGAGTTCTTCTCTGACATGACATTTTCTACAATAATAATAGACAGTATATTACAAAACTGAGTACACCGCTCACATTTTTGGAAATATTTTATTATATTTTTTCATGCGACAGCACAGAAGATATGACACTTTGATATAACGTAAATTAGTTAGTGCAAAGTTTCTATAACAGTGTAAATTTGGTGTGATCTCTAAATAATTCAACGCACAGCTATTAATGTCTAAACCTCTTGCCACAAAAGTGAGTATATCCTTAGGGAAAAATGGTCAAATTGTGCCCAAAGTGTCAATATTTTGTGTGGTCACCATTATTTTGAAGCATTGTCTTAACTCTTTTCGGCATTGTGTTTGCTAGAGCTTCACAGGTTGCCACTGGAATCCTCTTTACTCCTTCCTCCATGACAACATCATGGAGGTTGTGGATGTTGGAGAACTTTCGCTCCTCTACCTTCCATTTGAAGATGCCCCACAGATGCTCATTAGGGTTTAGATCTGGAAATAAACTTGGCCAGTCCAGCTCAGTTTCTTTAGCAAGGCAGTGGTCATCTTGGAGATGTGTTTGGGGTTATTATCATGTTGGAATACTGCCCTGCAGCTCAGTTTCTGAAGGGAGAGGATCATGCTTTGCTTCAGTATGTCACAGTACATGTTGGGATTCATGGTTCCCGCAATGAACTATAGCTCCCCATAGCCAGCAGCACTCATGCAGCCACAAACCATCACACTCTCATCACCATGCTTGACTGTAGGCAAGGCACACTTGTCTTTGTACTCTTCACCTGGTTGCTGCCACACACACTTGCCAACATCTAAACCAAATAAGTTTATCTTGGTCTCATCAGACCACAAGACATGGCTAAAGTAAGACATTTTCTTAGTCTTCTTGTCTTCAGCAAACTGTTTTTGGTTTTTTTTAGCACTGATAGGCATATCCCCCCACCTCTTTAACTTCTGCAGCAGTGCTGTCAGCACTCATACCTCTAATTTCAAAAGAGAAACTCTGGATATGATGCTGATCGCGTGCACTCCACTTCATTGGTCGACCATGGCGAGGCCAGTTCTGAGAGGGACCTATCTTGTTAAACCGTTATATGATCTTGGCCATCGTGCTGCAGATCAATTTTGAGGGTGTTGGCAATCATTTTATAGCCTAGGCCATCTTTATGTACAACAACTTTTTTTCAAATCTTCACAGAGTTCTTTGCGATGAGGTGCCATGTTGAATTTCCAGTGACCAGTATGAGAGAGTGTGAGAGCGTTAACACAAAATATAACACACCTGCTCCCCATTCACACTTGAGACCTTGTAACATTAAAGAGACACATGACACCTATCTGGGAAAATGGCTAATTGGACACAATTTTGCTATTTTCACTTAGGGGTGTACTCACTTTTGTTGCCAGTGGTTTAGACATTAATGGCTATGTGTTGAGTTATTTAGATGGCACACCAAATTTACACTTTTATACAAGCTGTACACTGTGTACTTTACACTGAATCAATGTGTCAGATCTTCAGTGTTGTCCCATGAAAAGATACAATGACATATTTACAAAAATGTGAGGGGTGTACTCACTTTTGTGATATACTGTAATTACTTCCCCTCTGCCAACAGACTATTACTAATGGATAATGAACACTTTATATTTTCAGGCATGATATATAACACTACACCTGATTAGGATGCATTGTTCTGCTTTCTAGGCCGCCTTTTCTGTATTGCTGATCCAGTACCGTAACTTCTGACAGTAGGCACTCGCTTATCGAGAAATGGCTAATGTGCGGGTTTATTTCATTTGACATGAAGGTAAAAGCAGACAGGGAGGAAATGAAAAAGATTGTTTTTTTCACGTATTAAACTATGGCACATCTCAGACACTATGCTGTGGATTGTCAGACTGATGTTTCTGTATTAACCACGTCCTTGTTGTCTGTTATCTACAGTAACACAGATGTCCACACAGTGGCCTCCCTTCTGAAGCTGTACCTGCGAGAGCTGCCGGAGCCTGTCATCCCATATTCAAAGTATGAAGATTTCCTCTCATGTGCAAAACAGCTGAGCAAGGAGGAGGAATCGGTGAGTAGCCGAGAATAGGGAGAGGGTGAAGACCGGGTTCAGCAAATCCACTTTTTTCATTTACACTCTATTTGCTGTATTACACACTATATCATTTGTAAAAAGAGGCAGAAAGCTCCAGAGCTCATCCTTCAGAAATTGGGATCTACCTAGCCAGTAGAAAATTTACTACTGTAATTATGTAAGGTGTTCCTACCACAGCTCAAGGTCGTAGTCACTTGTGGTGCAAACTGCAAGAATTTTTTTCTTAGGCCAGGGTCACACGTGCGTAGATTCTCTCCTTGGATCGATTAGGATAATGACACTCCAATCATACTTCGATCCAGGTTTAATCAGCGTGTCAGCTTAGTGTGATACGATTCTCTCGGATGAGACAATCGTAATACAGGTGAGGAGAAGGAGAGCAAAATTTCTCTATCTTCTCCATTGTGTGCGTCGTCAGAAATCAGACAGCAGGCAGATATCATCCGACTGCTGTCCAGTGTTTTCCAAGCACCCATAGACTTGAATGGGTGCGTGCTATCCGATTTGCATTGAAAATTGTAGCATGATGCAAATTTTTTCTCATACCAAGTCAGTTTAAAAAAAATGCTGTTCAGCACTGCCCTATAAAATATCATTGGTTCAAGTGCCATGCGATAGCACTTGCCCAATGCATACGCTCATGTGAGCGAGCCCTTACATACAGGCACAGGGATCTTTGTGACTACAGTCACTTTACACCATACAAGGCATAAGTGGTACAGTCCCAAAGAGTCACAGTGTTCATTGTCTTCTCTTACACTTGATGGGTAAGTAATCAGGAACAGCAGAACACTAAAATAGTAAAAATTACACAATTCTGTTTTTAGGCCTGGCAGTCAGGTTGCACTAGGATGGTCGGTGCTTGCTCAAAATTTCTATGCCGCTATGAGTAGAGTTGAGCGATACCGTCCGATACTTCAAAGTATCGTATCGGATGGTATCGGCCGATCTTTAAAAAAAGTATCGGTATCGCCGATTCCGATACCGGAAGTCCCATTCAAGTCTATGGGACTTCCGGTATCGGAATAAGAAAAACCCTTTCCTGCCCTTGTACAGCCTCTCTGTGGTCTGTACGGGCCTTTCGGGGGGCTGTGCCGGCCTGCCAGGGGGTCTGTGCAGGCTCCGGGGGGCTGTGCCGGCCTGCCGGGGGGCTGTGCCGGCCTGCCGGTGGTCTGTGCAGGCTCCGGGGGGCTGTGCCGGCCTGCCGGGGGGCTGTGCCGGCCTGCCGGGGGGCTGTGCCGGCCTGCCGGGGGGCTGTGCAAGCATCGTCCGATGGGACTACAAGTCCCATCGGGCGATGCCTGCTACCATGACAGTGATTGACACATTAGCCAATGATGGGACAGTAGTAGTCCCATCATCCGGCTAATGTGTTAAATGTTAAAAAAAAAAAAAAAAAATACTACATACATACTACATGCATGCTACATACATACTACATGCTACATACATACTACATACATGCTACATACATACTACATACATGCTACATACATGCTACATGCATGCTACATATATACTACATACATACTACATACATACTACATACATACTACATGCATGCTACATACATACTGCATGCTACATACATACCACATACATACTACATATATACTACATGCATGCTACATACATACTACATGCTACATACATACCACATACATACTACATACATACTACATATATACTGCATGCTACATACATACTACATACATACTACATACATACTACATGCATGCTACATACATACTGCATGCTACATACATACCACATACATACTACATATATACTACATGCATGCTACATACATACTACATGCTACATACATACCACATATATACTACATACATACTACATATATACTGCATGCTACATACATACTACATATATACTACATGCATGCTACATACATACTACATATATACTACATGCATGCTACATACATACTACATATATACTACATGCATGCTACATACATACTACATGCTACATGCATGCTACATACATACTACATACATACTACATGCTACATACATACCACATATATACTACATACATACAATACATTCATACAATACATACATAGACATACAGTACATATAACATAGAGTAACATACTTACCAATACTTGTCACATTGTTCCCCGAAGCCATTGTCGTCTACGGAATAAATATTAACATAACAAACCACAAAAATACTCACCCACGATCCGAAGCAGTCCACGAGTGTGTCCCACGACGATCTTGGGTAGAGAACTGCAGCATCAGATGATGCTGCCGTTCTCTACGGGCTGCAGGAATCCAATGACGGAAGGTAGGTATCCTTCCGCACTGTATTCCTCCGCCACTTAAAAAAAAAAAGTCCCTAGTCTCACTTTATGCCATTGCTGTGTGGGAATTTCCCACACAGCAATGGCATAAAGTGAGACTAGGGACTTTTTTTTTTAAGTGGCGGAGGAATACAGTGCGGAAGGATACCTACCTTCCGTCATTGGATTCCTGCAGCCCGTAGAGAACGGCAGCATCATCTGATGCTGCAGTTCTCTACCCAAGATCGTCGTGGGACACACTCGTGGACTGCTTCGGATCGTGGGTGAGTATTTTTGTGGTTTGTTATGTTAATATTTATTCCGTAGACGACAATGGCTTCGGGGAACAATGTGACAAGTATTGGTAAGTATGTTACTCTATGTTATATGTACTGTATGTCTATGTATGTATTGTATGAATGTATTGTATGTATGTAGTATATATGTGGTATGTATGTAGCATGTAGTATGTATGTAGTATGTATGTAGCATGCATGTAGCATGTAGTATGTATGTAGCATGCATGTAGTATATATGTAGTATGTATGTAGCATGCATGTAGTATATATGTAGTATGTATGTAGCATGCATGTAGTATATATGTAGTATGTATGTAGCATGCAGTATATATGTAGTATGTATGTAGTATATATGTGGTATGTATGTAGCATGTAGTATGTATGTAGCATGCATGTAGTATATATGTAGTATGTATGTGGTATGTATGTAGCATGCAGTATGTATGTAGCATGCATGTAGTATGTATGTAGTATGTATGTAGTATGTATGTAGCATGCAGTATGTATGTAGTATGTATGTAGTATATATGTAGTATGTATGTAGCATGCATGTAGTATGTATGTAGCATGTATGTAGTATGTATGTAGTATGTATGTAGCATGTAGTATGTATGTAGCATGCATGTAGTATGTATGTAGTATTTTTTTTTTTTTTTTTTTTTTTTTTTAACATTTAACACATTAGCCGGATGATGGGACTACTACTGTCCCATCATTGGCTAATGTGTCAATCACTGTCATGGTAGCAGGCATCGCCCGATGGGACTTGTAGTCCCATCGGACGATGCTTGCACAGACCCCCGGACATCAGCACAGCCCCCCGGCAGGCCGGCACAGCCCCCCGGCAGGCCGGCACAGCCCCCCGGCAGGCCGGTACAGACCACCGGCAGGCCGGCACAGCCCCCCGGCAGGCCGGTACAGACCCCCACAGGGTGCACAGACCACCGGCAGGCCGGCACAGCCCCCCGGCAGGCCGGTACAGACCCCGGGCAGTCCACACAGCCCCCCGGCAGGCCGGCACAGCCCCCCGGCAGGCCGGCAGAGACCCCCGGAAGGCCCGAAATGACGGCGCATCATGATGCGCACACACCGCGCATCATGATGACGTCAGGCCGTCAATCAACTGAACTTCCGATTCCGATGCCGAATTCCGATATTGAAAAAATATCGGAAGTCGGTATCGGAATTCCGATACAGCAAGTATCGGCCGATACCCGATACTTGCGGTATCGGAATGCTCAACACTAGCTATGAGTCCAAAGGAGGCTACATCCTACAGTATGGCCTGCTTTGGCATTCAGTCACATTGTTGCACCATCCTTTTGTATCACGATGCTCTGTTCCCTCTGATGTTTTCTGAAATTGCGAGACCACAACCCATTTCCAGAATTCCCTCCAAAAAACCCTACTATGGGCTTATAACGTGCACACTATGCACACTAGATCCTTTTTTAACCCGGGTTTAGTCCATAATCTTTAAATTAGGAAAATGCTATGTCATTTGTCCCTTACTTCCAGCAACATCAAATTGTACACCTGGAAAATGTGGCTTTATTAGAGCACCATTTTATGTTCCTCAAGCATCATAGTCTTCCAGACAAGCATTATACAAAGGCCAGTTACCTTAACCTTCAAAACATATTGTACCCTCCTGAGTTGAACCCCTTCTGCCCTGCAGCATATTAATATGTGGTTGTGATCTTGTTAGGACAATGTGCCAGTCACACTAATACATCACAGTGATGACGTGGGCACAAGAACTGTCAGCACTATTATGCAGCTGACAGCCCAAGCTAATGGCCAGGATCTGAGATAAGGTTGATTGGGCATTTCACTACTCTTTTGAAACATCACATGCAATTTGAATGTTTCAGGAAAAGAAGCATAGATCAGCTCTCACAGTTTTCTGCTTTATGACGATACTGTTCTTAATAATAATGCTCATTTCACTTTACAGGGAGTGGCTGAACTAGTAAAGCAAGTGAAAAGCCTTCCAACAGTAAATTACAACTTGTTAAAGTACATTTGTAGGTAAGATTTGTAAGTAACGCACAAAGACAACTATTATTAACATATATAGAGTGGGTGAAATAAGTATTTGATCCCTTGCTGATTTTGTAAGTTTGTCCACTGACATAGACATGAACAGTCTATAATTTTAAGGGTAGGTTAATTTTAACATTGAGAGATAAAATATAAAAAATAAAATCCAGAAAATCACATTGTATAAATTATATAAATTTATTTGCATTTTGCAGTGAGAAATAAGTATTTCATCCCTCTGGCAAACAAGACTTTATACTTGGTGACAAAACTCTTTTAGGCAAGCACAGCAGATGTTTTTTGTAGTTGATGATGAGGTTTGCGCACATGTCTGCACACATGCACACTGATGACACATGGATGACATCTGTGTGTCATCAGTGTGACACGTACTGGTGCCTGGAAATCAGCGCTAGCAGGTGAACGTGTTGAGAGTTGTATTCAACTGTTAACAGCGAGAGCAGGTGGCAGCTGACAGGAGTGTTCATCTGCCGCCTGCACTATAAATAAATAAATATTTTTAAAAAATGACGTGGGCTTCCACTGTATTTTTGATAACCAACCAGGCAAAACTGGCAGCTGAAGGCTGCAAACCTCTGCTGTCAGCTTTAGCAAGGCTGGTTAACAAGAATAGAGGGCTCCCCACACCGTATTTTTTAATTATTTAGATAATTAAATAATGGAAAAAAACGGCATGGGGTCCCCACCATTTTTGTCAACTAACCAAGCTAAAGCAGACAGCTGGGGGCTGGTTTTCTCAGGATGGTAAGGGGCCTCCCCTGCCTAAAAATAGCAGCCCACAGCTGCCCCACAGACAATGCATCTATTAGATTCAGGCGTTTTGCCTGTGACAGGGAAAGTGGGAGGAGCCGGGTAGAGTGCCATTTCTGGGATGCTGCAGGCTGCTATTTTTAGGCTGGGGGGGCCAATATCCATGGCCCCTTACCTGCCTGAGAATACCAGACCCCACAGCTGTCAGCTTTATCTTGGCTGGTTGTCAAAAATGGTAGGGACCCATGCATGCTCTCAGCCAGAGCCCGTCTAATGGGCCTGAAATTGCTCCATACACTTGCATTGAGCGAGGCCATGCTTCATCTAGTGACAAGACTGTCAAGTGGGTGCAGCCTCCATACAAGTGTTTGGAGAGAGGATGCGCCCACTAGACAGGCTCTGGCCAGGAGTATGCATAATGCATACGTACCCACCGATCCCAGCTCAGAAATCCGCAAATCCTTGCTACGCACAGTGCATGCGCTGGGGGGAATCATAAGTCTGTTGTCACACAGAGTGACGGCAGCCTTTTAACTATACATGTCTTAAAAAGATAATATAATGCAAATAGCTCCAACTGAGCACTTAAAAGGTTTGCACAATCTCAGAAGAAAAGTCTGCAGTCTCTCTGTGTGACTGTAGACTGCCCAGTCATGACAGTATACAATTCTCATACTCAGGGCCGGTTTTAGACAAAGTGGGGCCCTAGGCAAAAGTTTAAAGTGGGGCCCCAAATGCTATCATTGTAAAATCACACATTTAGGTTACATTACATGAGCAGGATATGGATACAGGTGGCAGAGGGGCCAGTGCTGGCACTGTGGCCCCCATATTCAGGGGCCTTATATCAGCCAACGGGTCTGCCACTATTAGCATTACACAGGAGCGATGCTAGGGTCAGAAAAATTGGGGGGCCCAAGCCCCAAGACAAAGAGTTGTCCCCCAACCCTCTCTTAATTTTTTTTAACACAGCAGGGCTCCCAACTTTCCTGGATCCAGTGGGACAGTCCCGATTTTGACACTCCCACCTGCGGGATTGTAGTTTTCCCACACTGCAAATCAGCCACCACGCCCACCTGTCATTTCAGAAGGGACTGTGTACCGATCACCATACAATTCCCTCTATGCACAGCACACTCCAGAACATAAGCCCTCCCCGGCTCACCTGACCAGTCACGTGACTGTGACCTTATCCTACGTAACACCAGAGAGAGCAGTAATAACTCTCTGAGAAAAGATAATGTAGTAGATGTCACCTACAGTCCTATGTAACACCACAGATAGCCTTACTCTGAAACACTATGGCTATGTTCACATACATTTTTCTCAGTAGCCAAAACCTGTTCTATTGGTAGTAAAAATGTTGCGTGTAAAACACCTGTTTTTCAGCTTGCTTTCTGGTGTTCGTTACACTTTTTTCAGCTTTTTTTAAAGTGATGATGATTGCTTTGTCTACATTATGTTTAAGGCCACGTTCACACGTTGAGTATTCGGTCAGTTTTTTACATCAGTATGTGCAAGTCAAAACCAGGAGGGTGAGAAATCCAGAAGTGGTGACGTGATTCTACTATACTTTTCCTCTGATTGTTCCACTGCTGTTTCTGCATTACAAATACTGATCTGAAATGCTGACCAAATACTGAACGTGTAAACGACACTTAATGGTTTAATTCACCAAAACCACCTAACAAATTGCAGCGAAAAATGCTGTTGCAATATCTGCAGCTTTCTTTCTTATATTCTTTCATTGCTTTCTACGGGTGAAAACACACTGAAAGAAGTGACATGTTGCAGATATAAAAAGCGCTACAGTTCTGAAATTCAGTCAGAAAAATACAAGCGCATGCAGGAGATTTCAGAAATGTCATATGTTTTGCTGGCGCTTTAAAAAGCCGCTCTTGGCCATGTTCATAGGCAGAATTTTTGCAGCTTTTTCTTCTGCAAATAAGAAGTTTACAGCATTTTACAGCACAAGCAAAGACTGAGATTTTCAGGAATCTCCTGCACACGCTTTTGTTTTCTCCTGACTGAATTTCACAACTGCAGCGTTTTTTAAATTTGCAGCGTGTCACTTCTTTCAGCAATTTTTTTCATCCGTAGAAAGCAATGAAAAAGTTTTAGAAAAGCTGCAAATGTCGCAGCATGGTTTTTCGCTGCATTTTTGGTGAATAAAACAAACTTTATTAAACATGTACTGTAGACAAAATAGCAAAAGCTCTAAGGGTATGTGCCACAATCAGTAAACTGGATGCTGCGTACATCCGCAGCATTCAACCCGCAGCGGCCAGATGTTACAGCATAGTGGATGGGATTTCTAGACATACGCCCGCACCTCACCCACAGAGACAGACGTGCAGCACGACTCTCCAGACTGCAGCATGTCAATTTATCTTGCGCAGATGTGAGTCTCCGCAAGAGAAATCTCACCCGTACAATGTATAGGACGTGGTGATTCTGCACAGTTCAGTGAACACATGCGGAATCACTGGCGTTCAACAGATGGCAGCACTTTAGACGGAGCACATGTCTACTTCGTCCAAAGTGCTGCCATTTCCGGATCGTCTGCACATACCCTAAAAAATGGGCATTTTGAAAGCAGTGTTTTCACTGCCAAGAGAGCAGGCTTTGGCAGCAAAAAAAAAAAGCACCAAAAACGCTGATTCACACCTGTATTATATACGTGTATGGTTTACCCTTATTATTTCACATGGGAATTCATTTATTTCTATATCATAAATCCCCTGATTCAGCAGACAATATCCCTGTCTTGTGTCATCCAGAGAGTAGTGACAGGAGGTCGCCCTGTCACATTACTAGCAGTGATTAGTGACTGTGGTCAGAGCTGATGCTGATCGCTGCTGTATGTGGCTGTGAATCTTGATCCTACAGCGATCAGCACAGAGCTCTAGACCACAGTGAGTAAATCACTGCTCTCTGACGTGTTATTGCTGGTCTTACTTACCATGTTCTGTGGCTTCACTTAGACATATCCATTCTCAGGACAGTGCTAGGAGCAGCCATGATCAGGACTCAGGAGGAGACATACAGAGCTGCAGGCATTGTCCTGCACTGTCACTGTGCTGCAATCGGCCCCTCCCCCTCACTCTCAACTTTTAACCTGACTGCAGGGAGAAAGAGACAGGGGGGCTCAAGGGGCTTTGCGAGACAGACGCTCCGGACTACAGAGGAATGCACAGCATTATTCACTGCTGTACATCCTCTGGGCACTTCACAAATGGACTGCAGATGCAGGGGGCCCCCTTTGTAGGTGGGGGCCCCAGGCATCTGCCTGGTCTGCCTGGTCGAAACACCAGCCCTGCTCATACTGTCACAATCCCTCAGTATTTCCCATGCGGGTTAGTGCTCAAACGAATTGCATACTTACAGTCAAGTGCCGACTTGTCTCACATGGATGGTCTGAATAGAATTAAACTAAGAGAAGCGCAGTTGTGAAGATGGCATGTGACCACAAGTATGCAAATCGCATACATCAGGTCACATGAGCGCCCACCCACGTAGTTATTGGTTACATCAGAAACAAAGAATTGATTCCAAAAATGTAACCCTTTATGTAGTAAACATTGGATCTATTTTTGGGGTCTTCATAGATATTACCAATAAATCTATACAGTGGCTCACATTGTACTACGTTATTGGGCACAATACCCAATATCTGCATGGGCTTAAATAATTTTTTCACATTTTTATTTTAGGTTTCTGGATGAAGTTCAGTCATACTCGGGGGTAAATAAGATGAGTGTACAGAACCTTGCTACAGTATTTGGTCCCAATATTTTGCGCCCTAAGGTGGAGGATCCCATGACTATAATGGAAGGTAAGTTGGATGTGTACATTTTAGTTCGGTCAATATTCTTCATTGTGAAATAGATTTGTTAATTGAATTCATCAATGAGAATTTTTTCCCATGATGAATTATGGCATTCACGAATTATGGAATTATGGCATTTATGAGATGCTATGAATGGGGTTCTCTCATCTGGAGAGAGAGGCAGTGAAGATCCAAGATAGCCTTCCTTCTTTGAATAACACTACAGGAAGCCACTTAGACTTGCACTTATTGTAAATCTATGTCTAGTGACAGTTCTCTTTAATGTGATAAAATATTCTTGCTTATACAGAATAGGTGATAGCAGTGTTACAGCAGATGTCTCCTGCCTCAAGAATCTAGTAGGACAGTGTCTTGCTATCATTCACACATCTGATGTATGATCTCGCCTGTCTGGCTGGTTGATGGTGTGAAGCATGACTCCCCCAGGATAAAGAGCTATGCAACTACTACAGTATAACAATGACATTATGTTACAACTTTAGATTGTGTGAATAAATGAGATCATGTTCCATACATCTAATTAGAGTTCCCAGATATATACAGTACCACAGCCAGGGAGTTCCCTGATATATACAGTACCCCATCCAGAGAGTTCCCTGATATATACTGTACCACAGCCAGAGAGTTCTCTGTTATACAGTATACAGTACCCCAGCCAAAAAGTTCTCTGATGTATACAGTACCACAGTCAGAGAGTACCATGATGTATACAGTACCCCAGGCAGAGAGTTCCCTGATACATACAGTACCCCAACCAGAGAGCTCGCTCATATTATATACAGTACTCCAGCCAGAGAGTTCCCTGATATATACAGTACCCCAGCCAAAGCATTTCCTGATGTATACAGTACCCCAGCCAGAGAATTCTCTGATATATATAGTACCCCAGCCAGAGAGTTGCCTGATATATACAGTACCCCAGCCAAAGCGTTGCCTGATATATACAGTACCCCAACCAGAGAGTTTCCTAATATATACAGTACCCCAACCAGAGAGTTTCCTAATATATACAGTACCACAGCCAGAGAGCTGCATGATATATACAGTACCACAACCAGAGAGTTGCCTGATATATGCAGTACCCCAGCCAAAGCATTCCCTGATGTATATAGTACCCCAGCCAGAGAATTCTCTGATATATACAGTACCCCAACCAGAGAGCTGCATGATATATACAGTACCACAACCAGAGAGCTCCCTGATGTATACAGTGCCACAGCCAGAGTTCCCTGATATATATAGTACCCCAACCAGAGAGTTTCCTAATATATACAGTACCACAGCCAGAGAGCTGCATGATATATACAGTACCACAACCAGAGAGTTCCCTGATGTATACAGTGCCACAGCCAGAGTTCCCTGATATATATAGTACCCCAGCCAGAGAATTTCCTGATATATACAGTACCTCAGCCAGAGAGTTCTCTGATATGCAGTATACAGTACCCCAGCCAAAGCATTCCTTGATGTATACAGTACCCCTGCCAGAGTTGCCTGATATATACAGTACCCCAGCCAGAGAGTTGCCTGATCTATACAGTACCCCAACCAGAGAGTTTCCTAATATATATAGTACCCCAGCCAGAGTTGCCTGATATGTACAGTACCCCAGCCAGAGAGTTTCTTAATAGATACAGTACCACAGCCAGAGAGTTGCCTGATATATACAGTACCCCAGCCAGAGAGTTGCCTGATATATACAGTACCCCAGTCAGAGTTTCCTAATATATACGGTACTACAGCCAGAAAGTTGCCTGATATATACAGTACCACAGCCAGAGAGTTCCCAGATGTTTCCATTGCCACAGCCAGAGAGTTCCCAGATGTATACAGTGCCACAGCCAGAGAGTTCCCAGATGTATACAGTGCCACAGCCAGAGAGTTGCCTGATATATACAGTACAAATAACAGAAAACTAATGGCACATCAAGAACTAGTCTGAACAGGTGCATACCAAAAAACAGCTTACATATCAAAATGAGGAAATGGTTGCACTCAATTGCATTTAGGCATATCAATGTGAAATACATGAAGTGTAAATAGCATAATGGCTTTTGAAATTTAGGAAAAGCACATGAGATGCTCAGCACAAAATTTGGCCAAAAAATGTGAGCCCATTCACTAACGTCAAGGTAATCTCATGGGCCCCTAACCTAACTGCCTAGTTTGAACACTTACCTCTGGCTAGTAACTTGGTCATGCTTATATACAGTACCACAGCCAGAGAGTTGCCTGCTATTTTCAGTACCCCAGCCAGAGAGTTCCCTGATGTATACAGTACCCCAGCCAGAGAGTTCCCCCATTGCATCAGTCATGGAGTTCACGCATATAAATATATAAATTGCTAGTCAAGGAATTCCCCTATAAATACAATACCCCATCCCATTCACATAGTGTATCCAGATATACACTGCTGTATTCAGAGCATGCCCACTGAATGCTAACACCATACTAGTTTCCATGAAGTTTAGGAGGACATTGTGGGCAGCCAATCTGTCACTACCTCTTTCACCAGGAACTTATGGCTGAACAATCAGTGACTTTAAGATCACTTAATCACAGGCAGCATCCAGGCACCAAGCCCTATTACACATGCTATGACCAGGATGTATATGCCATTTTTTCTATAGTGCTACATATTGTGTAACCAGATTAACTTTCATTCTTTTGCAGGTACTGTTGTGGTTCAGCAATTGATGGCAGTGATGATAAGTGAACATGAAATACTTTTTCCCAAAGATGGAGATGGTCAAAACCAAATTGGACAAGAATTAAGCAACAATAATAATGAATTACAGAAGAAAATTATCTTAGGTCAAATACAAAACAAAGAGAACAACAACACAAAGGATATAGCAGTGAGACGTTGTTCATGGGAGAAATCTGATTCTCCGCAAAGATCCAGTGTTGAAAATGGTTCTCCCACTGGACTTTCAGGAAGTAAATCCAATAGTCCAAAGAATAGCATTCACAAACTTGATGTTACCCGAAGCCCACCACTAATGGTGAAAAAAAATCCAGCATTTAATAAGGGTAGTGGAATTGTCACCAATGGGTCCTTTAGTAGCTCAGTGGAAGTACATGAAAAGCATCACTCATTACCTAACTGTACCTTACAGGCAAGGAGAACCTCATCTCTAAAGAGCTCAGGAACAAAAATGGGTACCCATAGTGTACAAAATGGAGCAGTGAAAATGGGAGTGTCCAGTACAGATACTATGAGCAATGCTCTGAACAGTCGGACCACAAGTTGGCTGCCCAATGGCTACGTCACATTGAGAGATAACAAACAGAAAGACTCTACTGGTGAATCAGTCCAACAGCACAGGTTGTCTACGTATGATAATGTCCAGCAACAGCTCTCCATGGTGAACTCTGATGACAAGCAAAGCATAGACAGTGCAACATGGTCTACATCATCATGTGAAATATCCCTTCCCGAAAACTCCAACTCGTGCCGCTCTTCTACAACAACTTGTCCAGAGCAAGACTTTTACACTGGGAATTTTGAAGATCCAGTTTTAGATGGGCCTGTTAATGATGATATTAACAACCAAGGTGACTTTGAGACCAAATTTGACCGAAGAAGTGCAGGAGGTCGCAGTAGCCGGGCTACTAGTAGCAGTGACAACAGTGAGACTTTTGTAGTGAGTAACTCAAGCAATCACAGTGCACTGCACAGCCTTGTGTCCAGTTTAAAGCAAGAAATGTCAAAACAAAAAATGGAGTACGAGACAAGAATAAAAAGGTATTATTAATATTTTGTATCCTACTTATACTGTAAATCAACAGTATTCTCCTAAAAGTGATACCATACAGTATTCATAGAATGTACCTCTATTATATAGAAAGGAGTACATTTTTACAAAACCATGTTACTTCCTCAACATATTTTCTCTGTGAGATATCAGGTTCATCAAGAGGCCAAGAGGTAAGTCTTCAGTCTCATATTGAATGATGCAGAGGGACGCAAGATGAGCGGGTATAGGAACTTGTGTGGTTTAGTAAATCTCTTCCCTACAGCACAAGGGCAAAGGAACTGCCCACTGAAATCCAGCAAAACAAAAATGCCCGTGACCCACAAGTACATAATCAATTGGACTAATAGAAAATGACTGAGACCTGGTAAAAGGTCATCAATCGGACTAACTTGTTACTATTCATTTTTACTGAGGATTTCCTCCAAAACAGTTAGAACATCAGCCAAAGTTTGGTGATTATTTCTATTTAATTACATTGGTATTTATCTATTTTCATGTGGTGACCAATAGGTAACGCAACCATTCTACTTGTCACCATTAATTGTTTTTGCCTGAAATGATCATTCCGTTATCATTTTCAGCTTTAAAGATGTGACATTTTTACCACTGGTTATATCCACTATGGCAGGTGACAATCAGTATGGCTGGCCTTGATGATTTAATGTTATTAAAAATGCTTCCCATTACATAACTCAAAAATTGTTAAAGGGAACTTGGCGGCTGATACATTCTGCCCTATCCACAGGCAGCATGTATCAGATACTAGATGAATGATTTAAATCATTTTTGTTTGACATTAAAATGCTTTCAGTGTTTCAGAGGAAAAAATATACTTTAAAAGATGCAGGTGACCAAGTTGCAGGGATATTTAGTCAGAAAGATGGGTCCCCGGCAGTTTCTCCCCACTCACTGCCAATGACTCACAAATCTTTCCCTATATATAAATTCAGGGAGAGATATGTTACTCATGAGGAGCAGGCGGGGAGAAGACTTCGGGGACAAGGGCCCGTATTTACCACTAGGCTCCAGAGGTCCGGTGCCTATGGCTGTGGATTGTAGGAGGCGCCACTAGGATCAAGGTTTAAAAAAATATATATGTTTTTTTAAATTTTCCCTCTTCTGCCCCAGACTATATAGGAAAACTGGAGTCTTTGCATGGCGGGGGGGTAGCGCCCCTGTATTCATTTGAATTAGCATCTTTAAGACACTGATACAAATGATTCTCAGAGCACACCGGCATTTCCAGGGTTAGTGGAGCTCCAAACAGCGTGCAGCGTTGTGCACGTGATCCTGATGTCTCAGCAGCGCAATGAGTTAACCTCATCTTGCTGCCAACGTCACTACAGAGCGCAACAGAGGAGGAGAGGTCGCCAGATCCAGAAGCAGGTAAGCACTCACAGAGCCAAACATGCAGAGGCAGCGCGCGGTGGGCTCAATGTACAGAAGGGACAGCGGGCTCAGTATCCATGGTGCGGGATCACTATAGAAAAAGGGGCAACATGGGGTAGGATCACTATGGGAACTGGGTCAACATGGGGTGGGAACACTATAGGAAACAAGTCAGCGTGGGGTGGAATGACTATGTAAAACAGGTCAGCATGGGGTGGGAACACTATGTAAAAGAGGTCAGCATGGGGTGGGATTACTATGTAAAAGAGGGTAGAGTGCTGTGGGCTCAGTATGAGAAAAGGGGCAGCGTAGTGTGGGCTCAGAATGGAAAAGGGGGCAGCATGGTGTGGGCTTAGTATGGAAAAGGTGGCAGCTTGGTGTGGGATCACTATGGAAAACTGAACAGCGTGGGGTGGAATTACTGTGAAAAATGGGTCAGCATGGGTGAACTCACTATGAAAAAAGGGGCAGCTTGGTGTGAGCGTGGAGTAGAAAAGAAGCAGGGTTTGTTGTGTTGTGCTCAGAATAGAAAAGGGGGCAGCGTGGGGGGCTCAGTGTGGAGAATGGTAACGTGAGGGAGGCAATTTGAACAGGGGACAGCATGGGGTAGGGCCAGTGTGAAGAGTGTAGTTCTTCAGTGACAAGGCTGTTGTGGATATAATTCACAAGAGAGGACGATGTGGTGGTCATAGCATGTATGAAGTATGGTGTGGTGGTCAGGGCATATAAGGAAGGATGCTGTAGTGTTCATAGTGTATAGGTCATATTATATAAGAGGGAATGATATGGAGGTCATAGTATATAAGGGGGGGATGGTGTGGGGGGTCATAGTATATAAAAGGACATGGTGTAGAGGTCACAGTATATAAAGGGAGACGGTGTGGAGGTCATAGTCTATAAGGGGTGACAGTGTGGAGGCCATGTACCATAAGAGGAACAGTGTGGGGCCATTTTTGTGCAGGGATCACAGTGAGGGGCAGTTATTTATCTGGGGGCACAGCATAAGATGTATATAAAGGGAATCTGTCAGGTGATTTTTTTTTCAAAGCATACTAATAGCATCCTGAAACAGGGCTTTGGCAGCCATTTCAGAATATGTAACGTTTATTTACCTTGTCCAGTTGTCTTGCTGATCAGAGTCACACACTGTCTAGTCAAGCATATGTAAAATAAAAATAAATATTTATCCCTACTCCCGCCCATAATCCTGCCCACCCCTCTGTGCCGACATCAATGATAGTTGGGGTGCAGTCACACTGCTGTGCTTCTTACGCAAGGATTGACTAGCCAGCAAGCAATTCTGAATTGTCCAGAGCTTGCAGCAAGACAACGGGACAAGGTACAGTAATAAACATTACATATTCTGAAAGAACTGCCCAAGCCATATTTCAGGATACTATTAGTATGCTATGAAAAAAATCACCTGACAGATTCCCTTTAAGGCACAACATGGGTGATTATTTTTATTCAGGTAACATTATAATTACAGTGTTATTTTTAAGACCTGAGAAGTTGGAGGTCTGCCATGACGAGCTATGGCTGTGAAGTCATCATGGTGCCAGGATCAAACAACAGCTGATATGCTATATCAAGCAGACTGAACATATGATCAGCAAGTAATTTTTAGGTGTGTTATGGATTGAATCCGTCTGAAAAAGATGTAGTGTGCACGCACCCTTAGTATGACGTACCATTTGGGGGCGTGACAACTTAAAGTGCCTGAGGCAGCACGAACACCGAATATGGCCCTGCCGGGAACCCACCATTTTGACTAGACACCCATGCGGCTTGGTCTCTAGCTGGCTTTTAAAGTATGTTTTTCTCTGAAATACATTTCACAGTCAAACATATATGGCTGAAACCAGTGTATGGTACATGCTGCATGTGAATCAGGCAGCATGTACACAGCTGTCAGGTTCTCTTTAAGGTCTCTGTGGAATGAACAAAAAATGGCCAAACATTGACTGGAGACCTAACATCATGTTTACTAAAATAATGGCATCTTTTCATTTTTGGTAGAAGTACACATTAATTTATGCCCTTGAAGATGCTATGGGAAATAACCCAGATGCTCTGATGCCCTTTTCCAGAAGGTTGCAATAACATAAGGAACAAGATTGTTAAAAATAAATTGCTGGAGAAATGAGAAGGAGGTTTAGGGGAACGTTGATTCCAGTGATCTATCACTTTCTTGGATGCGTGTTGCTGTTCGAATAAAATCAGTTTTATCAACAGCAGATTATGACTACAAGGCAGGCTGTCTCGGGCTGGATAGTCAACTACTCTGTGTAACCCTGCCCCCACCACTGATTAGCAGTCTTCTGTACAACATACACAGAAAGCAGCCAATCAGTGATGTGGGCGGGGTTCCACAGGGCTCAGCATGCTGAGCACTGCTAGATATACAGCAACAGTGATTGTATAAAAAGTGCATACATTTCAACAATGTGAGAAACTTCCAAATGTACATTTCTAACATTGTGCAGGCTTGTGATAAACTTTAGTGTTAGATTAACTATATTTTACAGTACATCGTGTAATGAATCCATAATCATGTGGCAACACTATGTCCCTCACATCCCAAGTGTTTTCCATAGCTCATATTCACTATTTCATTGATATGTTACTGACAACATTTTGTTTTTCTTCAGCCTGGAACAAAGAAATATAACTCTAGAGACAGAAGTTGTTTCCTTGCATGAGGAACTGGAACAAGAAAAGAAAAAATACACAATGGTGGAAATTAAAATGAGAAACGCAGAGCGCGCAAAAGAGGACGCTGAGAAAAGAAACGATATGTTGCAGAAGGAGATGGAGCAATTTTTCTCAACCTTTGGAGACCTTACAGTTGAACCTCGTAGACCAGAAAGAGGAAACACAATATGGATTCAGTGAAGTGGCCCAAAGTATGTTGGACAATGAGATGTAGCTGTAGATTTTTATGAGGAGAGTGTGCAGGTGACTGGTCACCTGAAATTCTTATCACTTGGTACTCTCTAGGGAGGAAGGAGACTACAAGTAACCAACATTCTACGCAGTACCTGTCTAATAGAGTCTGGTTTATTATTACATGCTCCATAATGCTACTGTCAAGTGTTACAACTGGATGTGTGTACATAGATTAAAAATAAAAAAAATAAATGTTATGTTATAAAAGCAGAGTTGTATTCCAAGAATTATAATAATGCAAGTATTGTATTTAAAATGGCAAATTGATATGTTGTTGCAGTTAAGCTTTATATGAAGTCTATATATACCCTTGCACTTACACATAATATGATATTTTTGCGCATCGTGCTACCATCAGCTTATTTTGTATATCAATTGTTGATTCCCACGTTGACAGGGAATAAATGAAGAAAAAAGACATAGGATGATACTTTGTGCATTTGATGTTTGTGCCAACCAACTTGCCTATGACCAAAAGAAAGTGTACAGAATTTTATAAAGCATTACAGCAAGACTGGTCATGCCTGAGTCCTTTTTTTTTTTAATAAAATCTCATTCTTGTACCTGTATTTAAAAAAAATTGTTTATGAACGATCCTTAATATTGTGTCACACTCTTGATTTTGTGGCCCATTTGGGTTTATGCTTCCCCAAATTACCTATCAGGTAATGAATATTGTAGAAAATTGGTTTTATTGGTTTTATAACTATGTTCTTTAAAGGTTATTTCCAAGACGTGTTCTCAGCCACCCCACAGTGGCATAGTATGTCACTTCCTTGTAGCTTGCGGGTGGGCACTTCTCCTTCAGAGTTAGTTGTGGTTCAGTAGCTTCATTCTGCTACTTTGACATATTGAGGATTGTCAGTGCTTATTCTGAAGTCTATAATGTTTTAACAATGTCTGGATATAGAGATAATTGGCTTTCAACATGTCTTGTGAAAGTGTGAGCAGTCATTAGGAGAACTTATCTGAAAGCAGGGACAAGTGGGGGCTTGGAATTGTGATTTTACAGGGCTGATAACAAGTCAGGTTTGACAGGGAGGTGGAGGTGGTTGAGCAGCTAACTGCTTTATAGAAAATAATGTGCTGGAAAGAGGTGGTTGGTATCTTAAGAGTTAACCCCTCAGCCTTGAATTTAACTACTATAGATAGTCGGCCAGGCTTTGGGGGTCAATATTCTTGGCAATAAACTGTACTTTATTTTCATGCTATCTAACTAACTATACCAATTTCATAATATGAAATGGTATCAAATAGACCAAGATTTACAATACCTTGAGGGTGGGGCCTCATTGTGCACTGCTGTTAGTAGAGAGGTGGTCAGGATTCCCATACAAACTAAAAGGAATTCAGACCACCTCTCTACTAACAACAGTGTTAGGGCAACATTCATGAAGTAGATGCAGGTCCCTTACGTGGATTTACATCTAATATACTGTTATGGCATATCCCGTGGCTATGCTATAAATGCACCAAATGAAAATACCCCTTTAAAAGCAATTTCCATGTATGCATTTTATGCCTATGGACTTTCTCTAAGTGAGAATAATAAGATAATAAATTTAGTTACTTACCCGTCACTGCTAGAGAGACTCTTCACCACTGCTGCTACTATTAGTGCATGTTATCACTGCAGCCCGTCACTGGGCTCAGTGGTGATGCCGGTAGTTAGCATAAAGTGAAGAGGTGTCGTTGGGGAAGGGAAGGGGGATCAACAAATAAGTTTATTAATTTCGCCTATATAGTCCGTATACATATAAAAAAAATACATCCATGGAAAATCCTTCAGTTTATTTCTGTTTAGAGCTATCTGCCTTACTGAAATGTAAGACACCTACAGGGGGTACGGAAAGTATTAATAACCCTTTAAATTTTTCACTCTTTGTTTCATTGCAGCCATTTGGTAAATTCAAAAAAGGTCACTTTTTTCTCATTAATGTACGCTCTGCACCCCATCTTGACTGAAAAAAAACCGAAATGTAGAAATTTTTGCAAATGTATTAAAAAAGAAAAACTGAAATATTGCATGGTCATAAGTATTCAGACCCTTTGCTCAGACACTCATATTTAAGTCACATGCTTTCCATTTCCTTGTGATCCTCCTTGAGCTGGTTCTACTCCTTCATTGGAGTCCAGCTGTGTTTAATTAAACTGATAGGACTTGATTTGTAAAGGCACACACCTGTCTATATAAAGGTACTGTCACACTTAGCGCTGTACCAGCGATCCCGACCAGTGATATTACGCTGTCAGGTTCGCTGGTACATCGCTAAGTGGTCGCTAGTGAGCTGCCACACAGGCAGATCTCACCAGCGACATCGCTGGGGACGGGGGTCGCTACTTACCTGTCACACCAGGCGATCCTGCATCCTCCCGCCCGGCTCCACGCGTCGCTCGTCATCACAGCAGGAAGCGCCGCAGGAAGCTGACGACGAGAAACAGTCCAGCCTGTTCTCGCGCGATCAGCGATAAACAGCGGGGGAGCGGGTTGTAGGGAAGTATCAGACATAGCGATATCGCTAGCAATATCGCTATAATGTCACAAGTTATAGCGATATTGCTAGCGATATCTCTTAGTGTGACATGCCCTTAAGACCTCACAGCTCACAGTGTGTGTCAGACCAAATGAGAATCATGAGGTCAAAGGAACTGGCCAAGGAGTTCAGAGACAGAATTGTGGCAAGGCACACATATGGCCAAGGTTACAAAAGAATTTCTGCAGTACTCAAGGTTCCTAAGAGCACAGTGGCCTCCATAATCCTTAAATGGAAGAAGTTTAGGACCACCAGAAGTCTTCCTAGACCTGGCTGTCCAGCCAAATTGAGAAATCATGGGAGAAGAGCCTGGGTGAAAGAGGTAAAGAAGAACCCCAAGATCACTGTGGCTGAGCTCCACAGATGCAGTAGGGAGATGGAAGAAAGTTCCACAAAGTCAACTATCACTGCAGCCCTCCACCAGTCGGGCCTTTATGGCAGAGTGGCCTGACGAAAGCCTCTCCTCAGTGCAAGACATATGAAATCCCGCTCAAAGTTTGCGAGCAAACATATGAAGGACTCCCAGACTGTGAGATATAATATTCCCTGGTCTGATGAGACAAAGATAGAACTTTTTGGTGATAATTCTAAGTGGTATGTGTGGAGAAAACCAGGCACTGCTCATCACCTGCCCAATACAATCCCAACAGTGAAACATGGTGGTGGCAGCATCATGCTATGGGGGTGTTTTTCAGCTGCAGGGACATGACAACTGGTTGCAATTGAAGGAAACATAAATGCGGCGAAGTACAGAGATATCCTGGATGAAAACCTCTTCCAAAGTGTTCTGGACCTCAGACTTGGCCGAAGGTTCACCTTCAACAAGACAATGACCCTAAGCACACAGCTAAAATAACAAAGGAGTGGCTTCAGAATAACTCTGTGACCATTCTTGACTGGCCTAGCCAGAGCCTTGACCTAAACCCAATTGAGCATCTCTGGAGAGACCTGAAAATGGCTGTCCACCAACATTCACCATCCAACCTGATGAAACTGGAGAGGATCTGCAAGGAAGAATAGCAGAGTATTCCCAAATCCAGGTGTGAAAAACTTGTTGCATCATTCCCAAGAAGACTCATGGCTGTAAGAGCTCAAAAGGGTGCTTCTACTCAATACTGAGCAAAAGTTCTGAATACTTATAGTCATATGATATTTCAGTTTTTCTTTTTTAATAAATTTGCAAAAATTTCTACATTTCTGCTTTTATTCAGTCAAGATGGGGTGCAGAGTGTACATTAATGAGAAAAAAAATGAGCTTTTTTGAGTTTACCAAATGGCTGTAATGAAACAAAGAGTGAAAAATTTAAAAGGGTCTGAATACTTTCCGTACCCACTGTAATCTGACAGCCACCTTTTTAAGTTTCCAGATTGAACTTTGTTATCAGAGAACAAACTGCAGTTAAATGTTGGCAGCAGCCCGTACTCTGGAGGGTACAGACAGCAGTCCATATTCTGGAGGGTACAGGCAGCAGCCCACACTCTGGAGGGTACAGGCAGCAGTAGGAAATTTGACTTCCTCTAACTGCCACTTCAGTAGGGGCAGATAGTGAATGTCCTATTGTACAGGGGTAGTCTTGTTTGATCATTTAGCAGCTAGTAACCCCACCATGTAAGGGCAAACATCACTCCAGGAAGATCCAACCTACCTATGCAGAAAATACAAAGGGAAAAATATTTAATAACTTTATAGCAGCAGTGAAATGGGATGGAAAACACCCAACGTGTGCAGATGAATCACACCATTTCTGGTTGCTCAACAACTAATGTACATTGACAGAAATTGGGTTGTTTGTAATGGTAGGTTTTCTCAAATTTTTTTATGGAATTTTTAAAACAGAATCTTAAATTTACAGGAGTTACCCAGGGGGTTTTAAGAAAAAAAAAACATGATAAAATACCAAAATAACACTCCCCTGGTAAATTTTCCATCTCTCCATAGCCACCACTCTAATGGTGCTGCTGAAGTTTGTTGACTTACCTTGCAGTCATGAAGTGCTGTACATGCCTAGGTGACCGCTCTGACCAATCAATTGGCGCAGTTGTGATGCCTGTATGTATGGCATGAGGACAGGCCAGTGATAACCTGCAGTGGTCAAATGCACACATAGCACACAATACACTGCAGCACAGGTCAGCAAAGGCTGTTGGGGCCAATGAAGTGTCTGGAGTTTTTACAGGTGAGTTTCTGTCATTTCCATTCATTAGACACAGTGGTTTGCACGGTCACAAATATCTATGCTACATCACAAAGGAAACGTTAATTGGTTT
The DNA here is from genome assembly GCF_039654945.1 of Dendrobates tinctorius. Taxonomy (NCBI): domain Eukaryota; kingdom Metazoa; phylum Chordata; class Amphibia; order Anura; family Dendrobatidae; genus Dendrobates; species Dendrobates tinctorius. The sequence continues at coordinate 40,880,905 of NW_027361679.1, read as the reverse complement.
TGATTCATTTACTTTGCCCTTTCCAAGGTAAAATGCTTATAAAGTTTTAAAGGTGGCATCATATATAATAAGATGGGAAATCAATAAAAACAAATATAGATCTGATTATACAAAAATGTATTAGGTGTAACATAAATGTAGCATGTCGCATCATAGTAAAAAGATTTCCTAAATTTACCGTATATCACAATGCACAAGTTGCACAAGCAAAACGACAATCCAGCTGACACTTGGCTTCTTACTAGTTTCTAGCAAAATGCAGTGAATAAGTGTACAGTATTCACACCTAAAGTATATCACTTAAAGGGTTAATCCCATCTTCATAAAGATATAGCGTTGGGTTGTAATCACGAGCATCTTTGCGATTCACCGCTTGTTAACATTTTTAGCCTTTTTTGAGATATTAACATTTTTTTTGCTTACCTTGGAGACTGATTGTCTACTAAACAGCAGAACATGAGCCGTGCTTATAAACGCTTTTCTGTGGAGCTGCTGCCTAAGGCTATGATCACACATCGCATTTTTGATGCGGTTTTTTTTTCCTAAGGCAAAACTTCTTCTCTTGGCAGTAAGAAACTTGTTGCAAAAAAGCTGATTTTGCTTACTTTTTGTTGCGTTTTTTCTGCATTTTTTGTAGCGTTTTTGTCAGGGTACATTTGTCTCTTGTGTATGCTGATAAAGTATATTGCAGAAAAAAAATCTGATTCTACTACTACCACCCATTGCTTTCAAACACTGAAAAAAGCACTAAAAAAAACTCTGAAAGGAGTGACGTGCTCCACTCTGCAAAACCTCAGGTTTTACACAAAATGCTGAGGACAAAAAAAACAAGTTGTGTGCAAGGGATTTCTGAGATCTCTAAAGGCCCTTTTACATTTAGCGATGCACCAGCGATCCTGACCGGGTCGGATCGCTGGTGCATCGCTAAATGATCGCTAGTGAGCTTTCATACAGAAAGATCTCACAGCGATGCAGCAGCGACGCAGCGCACGATACTTACCATTCACACACAGCGATCCTGCGTCCTCCGGCCCGCCTCCACGCGTCGCTGGACATCACAGCAGGAAGTCTCAGCAGGAAGCGCCCGACGAGAAATGGAGCCGGACATTCTCGCGCGATCAGCGATGGACAGCGGGGAGCCGGTCGGAGGTAAGTATCACACATAGCGATATCACTAGCAATATCGCTATAACGTCACAAAACCGGTGACGTTTTAGCGATATTGCTAGCGATATTGCTTAGTGTAAAACCCCCTTAAGGGTGTGTGCACACGCTGCGGAATGCTCTGCGGATTTGTCTGCGTGAATTTAGTAAAATTTGCAGGTAAATCCGCAGGTCAGAAGACCTGCGGTTTATCTGCGGCTCAGCCTGCGGTTTATCATCTCTACAATGGAGGAGATGGCAAACCGCAGCGCAATCCGCAGAAAGAATTGACATGTCATTTCTTTCTGCAGATTGAAAACCGCAGCAAAACCGTGCGGTTTCCATAGGTTATAATGCTACTGTACAACGCAGCAGAAACTGCTGCGGATCCGCAGGGCCAAATCCGCTGTGGATCCGCAGCAGAATCCGCAGCGTGTGCACACACCCTTACACTTTGCTGGTACTGTAAAACGCAGCTAAAGTTTGCATTGAAAATAAAAAGATTAAAAAACACAACGTGCGAGCCTAGCCTAAAGCCCCCGTTACACACTGCGATCGCTAGCAATATTGCTGTAAAGTCACCGATTTTGTGACGTTGCAGCGATATTGCTAGCGATATCGCTGCATGTGATACTTATCTCTGACCGGCTCCCCTGCTGCTCATCGTTGGTCGCGCGAGAAGGTCCTGGATCATTTCTCATCGGCCACTTCCTGCTGCGCTTCCTGTGGCGCCGACGAGCGACGCGTGGAGCCGGGCGGGAGGACGCAGGATCGCCGCGTCTGACAGGTAAGTAGCGATCCCCGTCCCCAGCTATGTCGCTGGTGAGATCTGCCTGTGTGGCAGCTCACTAGCGACCACCTAGCAATGCACCAGAGATCCTGACCGCGTCATATCGCTGGTCGGGATCGCTGGTCCATCGCTAGGTGTAACGGTACCCTTACAATCCCAGCCAGCTTCACCGAAAAGCTTACAAGCAGGACAGCAGCGGTGGTCAGCCCCTGACTTCACATGCTAGGTACAGGGGCGGACATATCATTGGTTCAGGGGCCAAGAGGTAAGGGGCCACTTCTACCTCAAAGAAGGTGGAATTGTGCATAATGAACTATTGGGCTGCAAAGGGCCCATATATTGTTCTTGCACAGGGGACCTTTTTTGTTTATATCTACCAGTGACTAGGTTGGTATGAAAACTAAAGCAAAAAAGTAGAGTGGCTGACTACTGTATAGCAATCATTCATTTTCTAATTTCGAGTTGTATACATGTAATTAGTCACTGTAATTAATGGATGAAATGTATCAAAACCGATACAAAGCAAATGTTTCTATATTTCTCTATATTTCATATATTCACAGGCACTTTTGAAAATGAAAGCCATAGTGACTTATTTGGTTGTAATGAGTTGGTTTAATGGGGGTGTTCTGGTAAAACAAGTTATAACCTATCCTGAGGACAGCTGATAACAGTGGATGTTTCACCGCTCTGACCATCAACAATCCACAGAAAAGGATAGTGCAGCAGGTTGGGCCCCCGACAACTCCACTCGATCCCCACGGGGCTGCTGTAAAAGCCTAGCGCAGCCCCATAGCGAACGTACGGCGTGGTGGTCGCCGTCTGCACTGCTGCCCCATTCTAATAGGGATAAAAGTTTCCCACTCTGTTGGGGATCGGTTCGAGTGATCAGACCCCTACCGATCAACAAATAGGTGCTAACTTCTTTTATCCACACAGCCCCTTTAATTATTTCACGTTTCCATTGCACCAGTTTTGATGTACCTTTAATAAAATGTTATCATTTTTGAAAATGAGGCCTTTGATGAAGTTTCATTGAAAAAAGTAGCAAAAGTTTAAAGTGGAGTACTAAACCATAGCAACCTGTCATATCTCAGCTTTAAAAGCTCCTTTTCTGCATAAAAATGTCCCGTGACTATGGGCGTCTTTTCTACTTGTAATCGTTTTCTTAATAATCCAATACTAGATAGCATAAATTAGCTGGAAGTCAATGGGTCAGATTTATACAGTAGTCTAAAAGAAACTATATTGCCCGTAGCAACCAATTATGGAGCAGCTTTTATTTTTTTATTTTGCTCTTGTATAATAAAAACTGTGCAGTGATTGGTTGTCATGGAAAAGACTTTTTCCTAGAACTACCCTCGTGTCTTCCAGATCTTGATGTTAAAACCCGTTTCAGATACTAAGAAACATATTTGTATTTTATTATAAATGCACAGTTTAAACACCATTTTTACTATTAGTTATATTAGTAGAGATAGGCATAGGAATAAATGTATGGTTATGTTCATGCTGATGAAACCACTTGCATCACACGTGTACAGACAGTACAGTTCTTAAAAATAAAGGGTTTATTTATATCTATAGAATATGTATTTCTGCCCGTGGTCCAGCATTTTACTGATTGTTATATTTATTCCACTGAAATTGCCCAAAATTTACATTTTTCTATTTTGTGTTGTTGATTTTTCTTTTTCATTTTTCAGTCGATTCTGAAAAGTTTAATAAAGCCAATACAGGTGGTTTAATGATATTTTGCCCATTATAGGTACGGGAGTGTGGAGGCAACATCAAGAAATGTGTCCTTGTCAAGATGCTGATTTCATGTCTAGTACGGGGCACAGAATGGTCCTAGTCAAAAATGAAAAGTGTTAAAAAGGGAGCTGCCAAACATATTATACCATCACACAGAAACATTTAGTGAGTACTTACGAGCCGATTACAGACTGTTAAACAAGCGCCACCGACTATTCAAATTGTTTGCTTACTGGTCCTCTTTACACCGGACGACAAAGAACGATGGGGATAGAGTGATCACTAATAGATCATTCTGTTCCATACACTGTCATGTTGTCTGCAGCACATCTCATGTTCACTCCGGATGATGTGCTGCCATGAACAAAGATATTTTTTTCTGGCATAAATGATTCAACCACAAGATGTATGAACACTTTGCTGTTTTGTTTGGTTGATTGACGTCATGTTTACTCCAATGAAGGCTTGTCTGCGCTGCGTAGTTTTTAAATATGGATGCCATATGCCTACTGGATGTTACACACAAACTCCATGCAACACAAAGACACACAAACTATGTCACAAAAAACACACCCACATCCTCCATGCTACATACACACAGCACAGTGGCTCAGTGGTTAGCACTGCAGCATTTGAGTGCTTGGATTCTTGGTTCAAATCCCATTAAGTACAATATCTGCAAGTAGTTTGTTCTCCCAATGTTTCTATCAGTTTCCTCCCAAACTAGAAGCACATTCTGATGGAGAATTTAGATGGGGAGCCCCAATGTGGACAGTGATGCTGTCTGTAAAGTGCTGTGGAATTATCAGCGCTATAGAAGTGAATAAATTAAATGTTACAAACACACTAAATTGCGGCATAATGCATGTTACACACAAACACAGCATGTTAGACACACCTTGCTCATTGCCCCCATATACGCAGAAACACACTGCATGTTGCCCATACTGTAGAGTACCTACAAGGGTCTTTTCCCCTCATCAGTTTCTCCAGGCTCACTCCCCCTTTTCAGGCCCCCAATGAAGGGGCTTTGTTCATATTACCATGGTGACACCAAAGATCCTACTACACTTTTAGCCAATGAATCTGCACTGACAACAGGACAGAGGGCTCTGGGCACTTGCCTAGTTTTCCCGCCTAGTATTGGCACTGGTCAAATTCAATAAGGGACTAGTGCAAGACATTTAGGGTAACACCTGAACTCTCTTTGCATCTCTATGTCATAAACCAAATTACAGACCTTGCACTAGGCATAACAGTGTATTATACGTGTTATGAATATAAGTGCTATATTCCACAGAATGAACAGTGTAAAGATGTGTAATCTACAGCTGGGGTGGGCAGTGTCCTTAAGCTCTGTTCTCATCAGCATTTAGAGCTTTTCTTTGAGGTTTCCATTGTTTCAATCACTGACAGCAAATCTTGAAGCCAAATCCAGCAGACTCAATTATAAGTCAATGGAGACCCTAAGTCACCATTTGGAAGCATTGTATGATGAATCTGGGTCGCCCTCACACCCAGGGCTGTGGGGTACTCGGTACCGGGCCCGATGAGCTTCAATGGGAGATGTCATGGCAGCTGGAATCCGGCCCGTGGCCCTGGGCGCCCATTGCAAAATGGGGTTGTTTCAGTGTGCTGATGGTAGTGAAAGTTTATAAGTGATTCGTGACGCCACCTGTGGTATTTGGCAATAGAGATGTAAGCCAACGCTGCAGACAGATCCTCTGGGACAGATGGTGTGGTGCAGCAGTGATGTTATCAGGCAGGGCTGTAGTCCCAGGGCAGTGTAGGTGAAGTGACAGATGATGTAGTGTCAGGCGCAAGGGATGTAGCGGTGCTGGGCAGGCAGGAATAAGTGGAGTACACCAGGGCATGTAGTTCCAAAGCTTTACTCACAGTCTGCTGTGCAAACAGGTGCCCGCTTCCGTGCCGTGTCCTCCGGGTCAGGGACTCAGTCAACTTCCAGGCCAGATGGAATACTCCCTTCCAACACTCCGCCAACATATGTGCCTTTTCTGAACGTCTCCTCTTATAGCGCCTTTGAGTGAAGTACTCCTAGTACTGAGTTACTTCTGAATTTCCCCATGGTGGGACGATTAAAGGATTATCTTATTTCTTACACTGGAGTTCCTCCTGTCAGATGTTCCTATGAACTCTACTTGTACGGCACACAGCTGTAGCCTGCTTCGGGGACTCCTTGCTATTAAGTCCCGGCTCACTAATACGTTGCTGTTGTGCCCCCAAGTCTTGTGTGGGAATAAAGTGGTCACTACTTATATTCCTCCGGTGTCTGCTGCAGGACCATTAGTATCCGTACAACCTCAGGGACCGGACCCCGACCTTGCGCTTAGAACTTTAAAAGGGTTCTCCTCTAACCCTGGTCCTTGTTCTCTTATTCTCCTCACGTTCCGTGCTAATCCTTCTTTCCAATGGAGAATCAAGCTTCCTTCCTCTGTTTCTTTCCTGTGCCAGCAGACCCAGATCACTGTGGCCTGCTGCAGCACTTCTCTCTTCCATCCCTCTCCCGGGGATCTTCTTTGTCTCACACTCTGTCCTTCCACATCTTCACTCACTCACTGAATGAAAGACTGACTCAACTCTTCCCGGTCTTTTTGGTGCGAACTAAACTCCACCCACCTCCCAGCACGTTTCATGTTCCAAGCAGGGAGCCACCAAGGGGTGCTTTGCTATACTCCAAGCAGGGAGCCGCCGAAGGTGCTTTGCTACACTACTTTGTGGTGTGGGGTGCAGGTGTGGGAGTGTGGTCAGGTGTTTCCACCTTACCTGGATGGTGGGGCACCACACCTCAGGAGGAGGTGCAGTACCTCTGTGGGACTGAGCCTCAGGGGCGCCACAAATCAATCACAGCATCATGCCTTCTGTAATACATAGATGCCATGATACTGAACATATCCCTTATGCAAACAATAGCCGTCATAGCTGCTCAGCATGAAGTGATTTTCTTTAATTCCCATACAAAGTTGAATCTGGCAATGTCTTATTCTCATTATCAACAATCTGTCACAAAGGCTGGGATTATTATGTAGCTTGGGAACAGCACAATATAAATAAGGTTGGCGGATTATTGGAGGCGTATGGTGAGGACCCAGCAGTCATGCTGTACAATGGTACTCTTGACAAAATTAAAGAGAAGTGAAAGGCTCTAAAATATTTTACGCATTTGGGTAGTACATTATGAAAATGTAGAATTTTCTGCTACCTTTGAATTCCACAGCAAAGAGGTATAGGAGATTTAGTGTAGGAATGAGCAATTTGATTTCTTGGAAAACTGGCCCAACTTCTCTTTTGTTTATAGGCTCTAGGGTAGACATGGACTTTGAAGGGGAAGCAGCACCTGCATTGGGGAAAAGCATATCTGGATGGTTGAGTTTGTGTTTAAACTTAAGACTGGGGGAAAGGCAATTACAGTATTAGAGGGAAAAGTCGTATAAATACCCATACTCATTGGAAATAAGAAATTAAATTAGGGTTGGAGATGAAGGGAGGGGTTAGAACAGATATTAGGAATGATACAGTTATAAACCAATGTATGCCTGTTTTGGCATAAACTGAGCCTCAAAATATCAGACTGTGGAAATGGCAGAAACTGAGCAAAAACATATTTCCTCACCCTGTAGCCTCCAAGTTTTCCCAGGCAACCCCTATGCTCTGGACGTCAGTGCCTCAGCATGTCTGAATTTCTTTCACAATTGAAACCTTCAGATACAACCCGAACACATCTCTTCAGTAAAGGCTACAGCCTGCAATAACCCTACTACCACCTTACTAACACCAGAGTTGATCCAACCACAATTCATCCTTTATGCCCAGTGGATTTTAAGGCCGTGAGGACAGGGTCCTACACCTTCTGTCACCGTTAGTTTGCTGTATTTTATGTTTATCTTATTTTATATACAGCTCTGGCAAAAATTAACAGACACTGCACAATTTTATAAAAATCAGCTTCTCTACATGTCTGACAGCCATTCCATTCCAGTATCTGTTGAATTCCAACCAGACTACACTTCATTCTACTTAATGTGCTTTTGATTAGGTGATCACCTGCCACCAAATCTTATTTAACGAAGGGAAGCATAAAAAAAACCCTGTTGTGGTGTTCACAATCCTCTTGCAATAGGACAAGCTGGATAGCAAAACAAGTGCTAGTAATATCCCAAAAGTAATAAAAATGAAAAAATAACTTTTAGACATGCCAACGGAGTTGAAAAGAATAGCCTTGAGGAAAAGAATGGCTCAATTCTGGCTTTACTAGCAGAGGGATACAGTAAGCATCATGTTGCCTCCATTCTTAAAATATCTAAGACGGCAGTCCATTACAACGAGGTCAAGCAGCAGACATTACATTGGGGACAACAAAGCTACAGACCGGCAGAGGGTGAAAACGACTCTCCACTGACCAGGATGACCGTCATGTTATTCGAATGTCACTCAGCAACTACCGGATGACATCAAGTGACCTACAAAAGGAATGGCAAATGGCAACTGGGGTGAAGTGCAAGGCAAGAACAGTTTGTAACAGGCTCCTAGAGGCAGGGCTCAAGTCATGTAAAGGTAGAAAAAAACCCTTTCATCAATATGAAGCAAAGGAGAGCCAGGATGAAATTTGTCATAGACCATAAGGATTGGACCATAGAGGACTGGAGTAAGGTAATCTTTTCTGATGAGTCTAATTTTCAGCTTTGCCCAACACCTGGTCGTCTAATGGTTAGACTTGGAGAGGCATACAAGCCACAGTGTCTTGTACACACTGTGAAATTTGGTGGAGGATCGGTGATGATCTGGAGATGCTTCAGCAAGGCTGTAATTGGGCAGGTTAATGTTTGCGAAGTAGGTATGAATCAAGCCGCATACAAGGTTATCCTGGAAAAACAGTTGATTCCTTCTGCTCAGGCAATGTTCCCCAACTCTGAGGACTGGTTTTTCCAGCAGGACAATGCACCATGCCACACAGCTAGGTCAATCAATGTGTGGATGAAGGACCACCACATCAAATCCCTGTCATGGCCAGCCCAATCTCCAGACCTGAACCCCACCTCTGGAATGTAATCAAGAGGGAGATGGATAGTCGCAAGCCATCAAAGAACTGCTTAAATTTTTGTACCAGGATTGACATAAGGTCACCCAAAAGCAGTGGGAAAGACTGGTGGAAAGCATGCCAAGACGCATGAAAGCTGTGATTAAAAATCATGGTTATTCCACAAAATAATGATTTCTGAACTCTTCCTGAGTTAAAACATTAGTATTGTTGTTTCTTTGATTATGAACTTGTTTTCTTAGCATTATCTGAGGTCTGCAAGCACTGCATTTTTTTGTTATTTTGACCATTTCTGATTTTCTGATAAATACAAAATTTAGTGCTTCGAAATTCAGAGACATGTCAGAAGTTTATAGAATAAAAGAGGAATTTACATTTTACTCAAAAATATACCTATAAAGAGAAGAATCAGACAAACTGAAAATTTTGCAGTGGTCTCTAAATGTTTGCCAGAGCTGTATGTAAACCCTCTTCAAATGAAGTAACATGGAATTAGTGGTGCTTCTAAAAATGACAGGATAAAAAATGGTGCATTCACATGTTCACTCAAGCTCCTCATCCTGGAACAGGAGGTCCCAGAGGTCATTCACCCTTCGTCTTTCTGTGAAGAATACCTTCTTTCTTCGTATGTTCTTTTATTGTAGTGTTTGTTTGGAGGGAGTACTCTATATAGTCACATCTCTCATGAGGAGAAAAAGATGATAGATGGTGAGCGCAAACACCTATCCATGAGTCACCTCTCTGTACAAACCAGGTGGTCCGTCAGTAGACTTTGATGTTTATAGATGCCTAGTTCCTGGTGATGTTTCCTATCAAATTAATTGATAAATCCAAAATCCAAAACTAAAAGATGATGCAAACTTTATTTCTGGTAACATAAAACACAAGGAAATTTAATTCTCAATTCAAATGTTTTAGTTTTATTTTCAATCACATACATATAGTTTTATTCATATACAGTCATTTTAAAATATCGCGTGCCTTGATTTGTTTTATGTCTGCTTTTTTATTTCAAAAAGAAAAAAAAAATATCATGATGAAGTTTTGTGTGCTGTTAGTATCTGGGATGATTGTTTCAAAAAGTTTGATTTTTGGCAAACTGTATAATAAAGGAGGAATTAAGAGAAAAGCAAATTTGGAAAGAAATGGCACAAGTCTCATTCTCACACCAGAACAGAATGATTCACAAACAGTACAAAATAAAACAATTTGCTAGTATTATCACAAATATTACATCAAGTCTCAGCAGTCTGAACCCCCCTCCCTTAGCTCTAAATTTCGACATTTCACCAAGAGAAGCCCTGGTTAAATAATAAATACAACAAACATTGCTTTATAGTCTGCACCAGCTTAGGCTTAGAGGTTACTATGCAGAAAGTTCGGTCAGGCATACCCAAGTGCATTCCTGCTGGTCTATGGTATTCCTAATGCTTGATGCATAAAGATAAGTCACATACAATTTTATGACTGGATCTGTACAGTTTGTCAAGGCTATCTTAACATATTCCCAAGCATAAAGATGCAGATGAATTTGACATTTCTTTCTGAAGGCATCATTTGTGTCCAGAAAAGTCAATGAGCTGAGGGTGCACAGTAGGGAAAACATAATCAAGTTTGGACATGGCGAATCGATGTGTGAGTGTATTGTATCAATCAGAACAAAAGAATCTTATAAAACAGCACTTAGAACCTATATATCCCTATTCCAACTTCATGCAGATTTTTGTTGTTTGGGGCTTAAATAAACCTACTAGAAAGTCATGGATCTCCTCATGTAATCAGTTAGATATATCAATGAATCCAATACAAAACAGATTGGATACATGTGATCTGTTTCGTGAAAGGGAAATATCTACAAACTTTGTAATATGGGTGCTAGAGATCTACAATATTCTAAAATCACTCTCATATTTAACTGTGGTTTGGCTTACATTGGCGGAAAAACCTATGTATGAAAAAAAAGTACTTTATTTCCATTTTCTAATAATTGCATAGCAACTTAAAAAAAAAAATGGGTATTTCAGAAATTTCCAAAAATTGTTCTACCTATTTATTCAAAGTATATTTTAAAGAGGTTGTCCTGGATAACGACTTTCCTGTAGAAACGAGCACCATTTGCCCACAGGTTATTTTTGGTGGTGGAGCCAAGCTGCAATACTAGACACAAAAAATATACAGTTCTGGAGCAGTTTTTAGAAGAATGGTACCTACACTTGTTTCTTGGATAACCCCTTTGAAGAGTGAACAAACATACAAATACATGTGTGAGGATAAATGTTCAAGATGTCATCATACAATGCTGGATGAAGATGGCCCAAATGGATCCTGAAGACACAGGGGTGCATAAAAGTTCATGCTTGGAAATAAATCAAAAGTTTTTATTGCTGCAGAAATATCTATAAGTATCTTTCCTTTGTGTTTGTTTCTTTGAACTTGTGCTATGAAGAAATCCTGGTTCATCATGGTAGAGCAATAAACGTTATAATAAAAAAATCCTACATAGGAATCTGAAATCGAAAACATGTGTGCACTAATATTTATAGAAGTAGATCAACGGTTTGGATATACTTTTAGCAGTCATCAAATCCTTCCCGTTACAACACATCATGTAGAACGGTTGTCCAGCAAAGAGAATTACCCTGGTAGCTTCTTATGCACTGACAATAATGATATCACCTGTGCCATGCTAAGGAAATCCTGAGTTCATGACCTGCTTGCTCAGTCCCGATTACACGACCCTGGCTGAAGCTGCCGGAGACATCTACTGATGTCACGTCGCCTTCCGGACTCCCTTGCATCAACGTGGCGTCACCCAGTCGCATGCACTCCCCGTGATTTACTTCTCTGTGGGCAGTGTTACACCACACATCACAGCCCAGTATCCAGCACGCTTTCCCTCTCTCCTCTGCTTTCATTGGCCACAAGCACGTGCTGAATTCTGGGCTGTGCAGTGCGGCGAAACACTGGCCACAGATCAGGGGGACTGCATACGACTGGGTCATGCCTCGATGATGCAAGGTAGTCGGGAAGTTTAAGTGGCATCAGCGGATGTCAGTGGTGACTGCAGCTGGGCTTCACGTAATCGGTAGTGTGAGCAGCTCACAGGCACATGTGATAACATGTAAGGTGTTTACAAAAATACTTATTTAACGATGGGCGCATTATACATTGTAAATGGATAGTAAATATATATTAGTGATAGAAACTGTCTCTTACCATCTAATTGATAGACTACACACAGGTGCAATATACACATAGGATGGGATTCCTCCATTATTTGTATCAGAACTGAATTATTTGGACACTATGAAACTATAGTGATGTAATTACTTTACATTTGTTGGCAAGACTCGTTATGATCAACTATTACAGTCAAGATGTAAGAACTTTCCAATCCTGCATACAAAGAGCTTGGTATAGAACAGTGGCACCTAAAATTCATGGCAGGACTTATCTTGCAAAAAGAGGCCAGAGGTCCAACCACTTGTTGTAGAAATGATCCACTCCTGACAAAAGAGATGTCACCTAGTCGAAGAACATCCTATGTTTCATTTTGGTAAAACATTTAACTAGGACTTGTCTAAAGTTGAAAACATTATTAGTTTGATATTGTTATGTTGTAAATTCTACTATTTTCAACTATTAGTTAGAATTCAATTATAAATTTCAAGCAAAATTCAAAAATAAAAAGTAATCTGGAAAAATTCAGACAACTCAATGATTTGGTAGGATAAAATGAACATGAAATCATAAAACGTAATACTAAACATAAGCATAGCATATTCCCTCTGTAGGGATTATTTTAATATGGATAATTTATTTTATATACCACCTAGGTTCTCAACCTATCATACATGTAGTGTACTTTACAGGGTACTCAAGCTTCCAATAATGGGGTTTAATTATAATTTTGGTTTAATTGTTTTTCTTAGAAACACTGAAAAAAACAGCACAATGATATATAATTGATTACTATTTCTGACATAATTGTAATTTTACACATCTTTTTATCTGAAAAGTTTACAATATGGAATGGAATGAATGACATGTTTTCATGAGATACAATATTAATGGCATTACTGGCCAGAAGTCCCAATGCACTACTTGTAGTAGAGTGACGTCATGAATACAATAATAGGGTAACAGTGTGGTCTTATAATAACGTACACTTATCTTTACTAATTTGTGGAAAAATAACTTATTTTTCAATCTGAACTGTTTTGCACATATTACCACCCCAAAGGATGTCCCACCAGGCTCATTTACCCTCCAGTTGTCCATTGAATTGTCCTGTTGCAGTTCCAGTGCTTCTGGTTGATCATGCGCAGTGCTGCCTCTCTCAGCTCTGAGCACAGCTCTGCCTCCAGCACTGACAGTGTATTTTACCTTTAGAACACACTGTCTGCTCCTGTACAGTGTCCTTCCTAACCATTTTGCCTTTGCCATTATTATAGCTGCCTGGGTGGCTTTACACCATTGTTAGCTAGTTTCTCTCAGAGCGCAACTTTTCTGTAATTATCCACAACAGAACTTGTAATTACTAGTCAGTGAAAAGCTAAGACACTTAACTAAGCTGCATCCAACACATATGGTATATCTGGTATATCTGAGCATAGCATGGCAGGGCTGACTTATTGTTCAGTCAGTTGGCCTTCAGCACAGATCTGAATCACCAACTCACAGTAGAGGGACTTGCCAGGAACACATAGGAGAGGGTGGTATCTGCAGCACTGAGGATAAGCAGGGTGCTGCTAGGAAATGTCATTTTAGCAGATAAGAATAGGACCATTCATTCAGCTATGTGAAGTTGGTTGCACAGAGGGGAAGTCTGTAATGAAAAAAGTAATCGTGAATAGTAAGTGTGCACTAGCACTGCCATTGAGCGTTAAGCTGGAGTCACACATAGCGACTCAACAGCGATCCCGACAACGATATCAAGGTGTCAGGATCGTTGGTGAGTCGCTATGTGATCGCTGGTGAGCTGTCACACAGACAGCTTCACCAGAGATCAGCACAGCGACGCCGAGTGCGCGGCGTCGCTGTGTTCGTTAGTTACCAGCGCACTGATGCAGGGAGCAGGTAACTAACGTACACATCGGGTATCCAAGGGACGAAGTACGTTAGTTATCAGCAGATCGCTGGTCTCCCGCCTGTCACACGCAGCAATGCGTGCTGGCCAGCGGGAGACCAGCGACAAAAGAAATGTCCAGCGGTTTCCTACAGCGATCAGCGATACCGGCAGGGGGGCCGGTCGCTGATCGCTGTCACACACAGCGATCTCGCTGGTGAGATCGCTGTTGTGTCACAAAACTTGTGACTCAGCAGCGATCTCACTAGTGAGATCGCTATGTGTGACAGGGCCCTTAGTGTTTAAAGCTGCATATGCTGATGCACCTTATTGCCCTCGGGCGTGATTAACTATAAAATTAGGAAATAGACAATGACAATATACCCTAAAGACACCTAAGATTAAAGATAAAAATATCTCGATATGTCAGTTTGTGCGAATTAGGATAAATTGTATGAAAAAGGAGGACTATTGTGAAGAATCACAAAAAATTATAAATTCATTCAAAAGGATACAATCAGGCTAAGCTGAAAGAAATAAATGACAAAGTAGAAAAATGGTGAGGGAATCATTTCTAATTACTGACACAGTAAATAATGTAGAAAAAGAGAATAGGTCATTTAATATATCCATAATAACCGAATATATCCTTGAGTGTAGGTTACTAAAACAAATTGTAAAAAAAAAAACAATGGTTGCCATTGCAAGGGGATAAAATCATGGGGGAATATATCTCAGCCCAACCAAGTTTTGTATTTAGAAAAGAGAGCAAGTTAGCTAGCAAAATAGCTCCTATAGTTAATAGAGATACATGTATAACAAAAAATAACAATTTAAGACAAAACAATATTTTTTTCCCCTTGCAAAAACTGTGCAATGTGCAAAGCAATACTAACAAAATAACAATCCAATATATATCGATTTGAAACCCCAGAGGGAGTATTTACAATAAAAACCCATGTAACGTACTATACCAAAGGGGTCATATATTGTATAAAGTGCCTGTGCCAAAAACTATACATAGGCAGAATAAAACGCAAATTATGACCGAGCCTCAAAGAACACATATACAATATGAAAGGACAGTTTACAGGGCACCCAATATCATATCATTATAAGATCGCGCACAACGGCAAATTAGTGTGAGGTTCATTGTGGGGTATAGAAAGTGTAAAAAAAAAAAAACATTGGAGGGGAGGAGATTATATACATCAAGTGTCGAGGGCCAAAACTAAATGGATATTCATGCTAAACATATTGAGACCAGCAAGTCTGCTATTCATCCAGAGTGTAATCCCTGATGGAGGACGGTTGCTCAGAAATGCGTCGGATAATCAGGACTCTTCCTTTTTGCTACTGAAGAGAGCCTGTAGATTAGTGACGTCACGCATGCACAGGGTGGAAGTTGTTCCTTTGCAAGCAGGTGTCTGGCACGTGTCAATGCTGCCGACACTGTTTGTCCAGCACAGCATCGCTCATACCAACAATCACCACCCAACAAGGAGCATTGCAAATTTCCTCCATACAGAGTCTACTCAATATCATAGGTAGGTGTCCAGCTATTTATATATATCCTTATTGTTACTTATTTTAGGTGTCTTTAGCGCATATCGTCATTGTTTATTTCCTAGTAATGAAAAAAGACCCAAAGTAATGACAGAAATCTTATGTTGGGCCTCATTCTGATGTCTGTGTTGCACATATATGTTCTATCCGCTTTTTTATGGATACAACACATACTCACTATAGTCTATGGGTCTGTTCACATCTCCGTGTTTTTCACATACCATGTGTCCATGCAAAACTCAGTGAGACATGTCTCTTTTTCTCCAGCATCACAGATGAAAAGTACATACAAGTCTATGGGTCCATGAAAAACACAGCACACGGATGACATATGTGCTGTCCGTATTTAACACTGTAAAGGATAGGAAAAGTTTTGTAATTAATTTATCCATCTGTGAAAAATACTGATGGCAAAAAAGGCACCATACACTGATGACACACTGATACACAACACTGATGACATCGGTACCAATTTTCCACGTACGTATTTAAACACAGGACGTGTGAATGAGGCCTTGGGCTTAGTCTGTACATTAACAATAAGTATGCATTTATTGTACTTTGTAAAAATATAATGCAATTGTGGGAATAACCCTTAAATAGATGATACTCTCTTTAATGTATAAATATGAATGTACTGAAGACTAAAGTAAATCCAATGCTCAAATTACACTAGAGCCTAACGATATGTGATGCACCTTCGTAAAGTGGTGCCCAAGTATGATGGTGCCTATAATCTACCTCCCATGCCTCATAATAAAAGCTGTTTTTTCCCCTGGGGAGAGTCAGTTTGCTTGCCTCCTTTTTCTAAATACACAGTATATCTAATATACGGTACTTAAAAATAGATTGAGGCTGTTGCGGAGCTTACTCCTGGACTAGATTTGAGAAGAAATGGGAGAACGAATCCCTACTTGAGAGAAGCAGGATATATGACCTGCAGGCCATGTCACAGGCACTTCATCCCCACAGTATTAGGACTGGCTGACGTAACCGGAATGACAGGGGACAGGCGGTTTGCATTGCAGGGAGAAGGGACGGTAAAGGATCTTTTGTACCTATGTAAAGGATGTTGTGTGCTTGAGGATAGAGCAAAACTCGATATACTTGGGGAAGAGATGTGAAGCTAATTTAGTCTGGACATCAACCAGTACACTTATTAACTTGGCACCCAACACATGTTTACATAGTAAATAAATTATATCCTCTGGCACAAACTTTCTGTTCGTCTCTATTTTGGGAGTGCCTATGGGAAATCTTTTTCACATTGGAAATGTCATCACATCATAGGTTACTAACACTTTCTATGCAGTTTTCCATTTTTGTTTATAAGGAGCTTATAAATATGTGTATAATATGAAATTCTTCCCAATGAAATTGTAGGCCAGTACCTGATCAATGAGTGTTACGTTACATGGCATATAACACTGTATCCCCAACAATTATGCAGTGTCAACCTCAGCAAACTCACGATGACTCATTTTCCACATGAAAAATCCACCCAAACTTTTCTCACAAAGTAACTGCTGTCAAAAGTATGGATATCCCAACACTTGACCTACAGTTTCAGATTCTTTACTCTAAAATAAGTATATACCGAGCAAATCTTAACAGAAATGGGCAACACTGTGACTCAGTGCTTATCACTGGGGTCCTGGTTTGGCACTCAGCCGAGTAGATCACTCTATGACTCTTGTACAATCATTCTGTTCTTACATGGGATTCCTTCGGGTATTCTGGTTACTTCTGTGTCAAGAAACTATTAAATAATTAATACAAGAAGATTATGAGACCAATTTGTGAGCACTGACTTATTACACATCATTTATTGTGTATTGGTACAATATAAATTGCCGAATCTAGACAAAAGTGCATAATCTGTACTTCTATCATTGACTTTTAGTATTACCATAATCTCCCATTAATGTCAGATGCAATATTTGTAACAGGCACAATCCCACTGTACTGATATCTGTCAGGCTACGTTCGCAGACATTCAGTGCTCTCTGCTGACAACTGTGTTGGGGTTTCCATTGGAATACCCGAAAAACAGGATTAGACAGTTACCTTGACAGAGCTCCGATACAGCCATTCACTTTTATGAGGCCAATGGAGTCATTTTTTTTAGCACATCTTTTTCAATTGTGCTCAAAGATGTGGCAGACCATATTTTCATGCACATGTGAAAAGGATGAACATTGCCAGGACGGAGATCTCAGAATAGTGAATGGTTCTGTCGGGACCCTGCTGATGTTTCCATCAGGTTCCATCAGAATCTTGTTTTTCGGGAATTTCAACGGAAACACCAACGCAGTGCTCAGTGGATAGTCCTGTATCTGCTTTATTCTGTCTGCAAACATACTAAGTATTGCCAGAACAACAACTTAAAAATGATGCATGAACATATGTTGCCCTAAAATAATAAGGCATTGGTCTTTGGTAGCTGTTGGCAATGAACACACTTCACAAGTAAAATTAACAAAATGAAAGATATGTTAATGATACATTCTTAATTTTCTTAATTTGTTCCTACTGCTTAGAAACCGAATGTTAAGGCTGATCATTATATCAACTGTGCTACCATGTTCATGTACAGAATTCTAAATGATCACCACCTTTCTGGATAACAAGTATTTTCATCAATAGACAGTAACGAATAGTTAAAGATTTTAAATCATCATTTTCTGAAACCCAATATAAGAACTCATTCATCAATGATGATTTACACAATATAAAACATCTTCTTCTTGAATTGCATTACATGCAACTACAGAAGATGAAATGATCTCTAAAAGGCCTAAAGTTACATTTCCTTTGTATTTTAGGCAAAAAAAGTTTGGGCACCCTTGGAGATTTGTGTGCTCAGATAACATTGACCAAGGTTTCTGACTTTAATTAGCCTGTTAGGGTTATGGCTTGTTCACTATCATCATGAGAAAAGGCTAGGTGATGAGACCTTCAGAAATATTTTGCAGACACTGGAGTTGTGGTACATTGTTTTCAGAGACACTTGAACAAATATGGCCTTCATAGAAGAGTCATCAGAAGAAAAACTCTACTGCATCCTCATCATAAAATTCGGCATCAGAAGTATGCAAAAGAACATCTAGACAAGCCTGATGCGTTTTGGAAACAAGTCCTGTGGACCGATGAGGTAAAAAATAGAACTCATTAGCCACATTGATCAAAGGTATGTGTGGAGAAAAAAAGGCACAGAATTTCAGGGAAAGAACATCTCGCCAACCAGTAAGCATAGAGGTGGCTCAATCATGCTTTGAGGTTGTGTTGCAACCAATGGCACAGGGAACATTTCATGGGTAAAGGGAAGAATAGATTCAATGAAATTTCAACAAATTCTTGATGTAAACATAACACCATCTGTAAAAAAGCTGATGTTGAAAAAAGGATGACTTCTACAAATGGATAATGATCCTAAACACACGTCAAAACCATAATAGACTACTTCAAAAGGCACACGCTGAAGGTACTACAATGGCACTCACATTCCACTGATCTGAACATCATTGAAAATCTGTGGCTATACCTCAAAATAGCAGTATAAGCAAGACGACCCAGGAATCTCAGAGAACTGGAAGAATTTTCCAAGGAACAATGAATGAAAATCCCTCAAGCAAGATTTGAAAGACTCTTGTCTGGCTGCAAAAAGCGTTCACAAGCTGTGATATTTTCAAAAGGGTGTGCCAGTAGGTACTAACCAGGGTAGGTACCAACCATGCAGGGTGCCCAAACTTTTGCATTGGCCCAGTTTCCTTTTTGTAATTTTGAAAATGTAAAAGATGTAGGGGGGGAGTGCTCCCCAATAATACAGCTGTACTATACTCCGTCTTTAAGTTTCCTTAGAGTTGTTTTTCTAAAATTGTTGATGTATATAATTGTTTGGATTTTTTTTTCAAATGATAAAACTTAACAAATACAGTTATAAAAAAAATGTAAAAGATAAAAATATTTATATATTTTTTTAGCCTAAAATACAAAGGAAGTATGTAGTCTTTACCTTTAGGCCTTTTAGAGATTATTTCATCTTCAACTTGCTTTTATTCACAACAACAGTAATTTTGACCAGGTGTGCCCCAACTTTGTCATGCCACTATACTTATTGATCTGGTTTTGTAGTAAAAGCATGGCATGTGGACACACAAAACCACCATATGATCTAAAAAACTGGAATGGTATACTGTGTTGATAAGAAATATGTAATGAATCTTACATAAATGAATGCTGATTATTAACACAATGCCATTTATGGGTCAAACATGCAGTATTATTTTTTAACACAGAACTCAAAATTCTTTGTATAGACAGAAATAAAACTAAGGTTACTGTAGCAGATACTATTAGAAGGCCCTTATGAAAATATCACATTATTATTATTTTCAAATTCAATATATAAATTGTATGTAGTAATCCTCTTAAGCCCCACCTAGTGGAGACTGCAGGCAGGCAACATTTTTATCATTTACTTCTATAGGAGGAATTTAAAGCTCAATGTAAGAAAAACATAGCTAAGAATAAAGTATTTTTTTTACCTTGCTGATTATGACTTTGCACTTTAAAGGGGTGTTCACTACTTAGACATTCACTTCTAAAATACCATTTTCCTCAATGTAAAATAAATATAACAGATACTCACCTCTTGCACTAGTTGCGCTCCAGTGATGTTGGCACCAGGTCTCTCAGGGCTTGTGTGACATTGTTATGCCATGTGAACCCTGCTACTGCCAATCAGTGGTCGCTAAATGGGCTGCAATTCTCACACTTCCTTTGGATGTCCAGGGTTCGTCCAAAAGAAGTGTGAGTGAAGCAGTCTATTGGTAACCAGTGATAGGCTACAGGGCTCATGTGGCATAACAATGTCACACAAGCCCTGGGAGACCTGGTGCCAATATCACTGGAATGGTGCCAGGGTGGACAATGAGCTTCCGCCATTTTTATTTTACGCTCTGGAATATAATATTTAAGAATCTGAGTAGCTTACAATCCTTTTCCATAAAAATTTAAAAGCTATGATTCCTCCTCTAAAAACACTGCCAATCAAAGGGTCAAAGTTAAGATAGATGTTGTATGCTCATTGATACACCATCCATCATTGCACTAAAGTCCTACACTACTCGTATATAACAGATAATGTATAATCAAAAAGGTGAAGCACGGCTCAAAAATTACGAATGAGAGAAATGTGACAAATCTAAAATATTAATTAGTATTGTATTAATTTGCAAGTGTGTGCCCATTTACTTGGTTTAATTATTCCCATATGTACAGCCATAACAAGAAATAATTACTCAAAACATCAAAACATTTTGAGCATGAGAAAAAATGTTAATTTAATTATTTGTGTAATGAATGTATTATTTGTCGTTTTACTACTTTACTATGTAGAACACGGTAGTGAATTTTATACACATAGAATGCAGTCCAATGGAAAATGATTCGTTACTCAACAGCGCAATGTTAAATTACTTCAAATGAATCCGCAGGATATAGAAGCGTATCACATACAAGACAATCGGGTGGTAAGCTGCATGATGACACAAGAAAGGATTCACTGCTGAGAAACGATTCTTTGTGCTAATAAATAACACATTTTCTAGACATCTGGGAGAAGATCTGACCTCCTTTGGCCATTCCATTAGTATGTGATGTTAAACATGAAGAGTAATATTGTTCATTTAAGTCCCCCATACAAATTAACCTAATGCCTGAACCTGCCGATATCGGCAGGCTGGGTTGACAGTATATTGTGCATGACAGCCTCCCAACCCTTCCCCTCAGATGATGTCAGGGAAAATAAGGAACTCGCAAGTCCGATCCTTTTTTTTCACAGCAGTCCTGTGTATGGAGGAGTCGAAAGCCGATAGTTCAGCTGACAGCTAGCTACTATGTATGGGACCCCTTAGGAATACTTCACACTAAGCAAGATCGCTGATGCGTCACCGATTTTGTGATGCAACAGCAATCTCGCCAGCGATCTCGCTGTGTGTGACACGCATCAGCGACCGGCCCCCCCGCCGGGTATTCCTGATCGTGCAGGAATGTCCTGGGCCATTTTTTGATCGTTGGTCTCCCGCTGGCCAGCACACATCGCTGCGTGTGGCAGCGGGAGACCAACGATCAGCAAGCTCCCAGCGCTGTAAGCAGACACTGGGACCTGGTATCCAAGGTAAACAGCGGGTAACTAAGCGCCGCGTGCGCTTAGCTACCCGTTGTGTACCCTGGATACCAGTATGCTCACGCTGGGAGCTGGTATCCAAGGTAAACGACGGGTAACTAAGCGCTGCGCACGCATAGTTACCCGTTGTTTATCCTGGATACCAGCTCCCAGCGCGAGCACACTGGTATCCAGGGTACACAGCGGGTACCTAAGCGACGTGCACGCTTAGTTACCCGCTATTTACCCTGGATACCAGCGTTCTCGCTTGTCCTGATCGCTGGTGAGATCTGCCTGTTTGACAGCTCACCAGCGATCATGCAGCGATGCACCAGTGATCCTGACCAGGTCGCATCATTGTCAGGATCGCTGGTGCGTCGTGTAACTGGACCCTTAGTTTTCGCATTTGCAAAACTTTATCATGGCAGAGTTCTCTAGTTTTATTAATTGGGCAACTCCTAAAATTTGCTTTTTATCACTCTGAGGCAAAACCTACTCTCAGTCCTGCCTCGGAGAAGCTTGATGCATGTATCTCTAATTCTTGCCTTCTATTATATTATGCCAAAATTTGTTGACTGCTTTGTCAGACAGGCGAAGGTAAGCCATCCCTACTGTTATTGTTGGAGGCTTTTTTTTTTAACTAACTTTTTGTGTATAACCCTTGGTCAGATTCCATGCAATCCAATTTTGGGAAACAGCAAATAAATAACAGCAACTATAGGAGATAAAACCATCATGATGCTTAGTCTGTTCATGTTAAAAGGGGTTAGCTATGCCGATTTATAGTGCAAATGGTGAGACAATTTCTAGTGGTCTCACTCCACAAATCTAGAAGAAACCATAAAAATATGTTTTTGTGGACAGGCCTGGATTAAATGCAGTATTTCCGCTTGTCCTTTTCTTACTTTTGTTATGTCTGTGCTTATGGTATCTCTCCTTATCCTAAGGTCCCCATACACATGAGATAGTTGTTGACCAAACAGTTCACTCTCCCAACTCCTCCATACACATGACTATGTGTTTTTAATAAGGAGAGGGGAGAAAGTCGCTGCCAGACAGCTTTGGAATCAACTTATCTTCCTGTAGAACAAAAGGATAGGGAGTTTAAATCTAAACTGCCGGATCACGTTCTCCCCTGATTTCATCAGTCAGGTGGGACTCAGGAGGTCCAACTCAGATGATTAGCTGGCCCCACCAAAATCTAATGTGTATGGGGGGCCCCTGCTAATGTCATCCTTATCCCCTAATTAGATTAGCTCCATTTAAGCTTTTGCCATTGGCACTTTTTTACTAATTTAGGCAATAGAAATTAAATTTCAAATGAATAACGTAAGTAACCTAAAAGATTAAAGCTACAATTGTTCTACTGCATTTACAGATTTTTTAATCTGCCTATAAATAGCAACTGTATTTACCGAATTACTGACATAGGCCAAAGGAGACATTTATTAAATTGGAGACAAACAACGTTACATAATGCCGCTATTGCAGCAAGCAGGCATACATTGCTTTAAGTTTGTATAATAACCTATAGATTGTCAATATATTTCCAATAGCTGCCCCATATATAGTCTTAAAGGGAATCTGTCACCAGATATTTGCCACCTAAAATGAGAGCAGCATAATGGAGAGAGACCATGATTCCAATGATGTGTCATTTACTGAGCTGCTTAGTGTAGTTTTGATAAAATACAGCAACCAGTAAAATATGGTCTTTGACCCTACATCATGCTGCTCTTAGATGGGGTGGTAAAAATCTGGTGACAGATTCCCTTTAAGGTTCTTTTTGTTAGGTGGTGAACCAAACACAAATAAAGATACTTCTTAAGAGTAGTATAAGGTGACCTGAAGATTTACTGCATCTTTCTTATTGAGCCCCATGTAAAAAATGAATGTGGATAAGAATGGAGTTGTTGTATATGAGGCAATCATATTCCAGCTGACCGATTGTTATAGAAAACTACCAAACTTTTGCCCTCACTCAGTTCTATACATTCGGCTCATTGTATCTTCGATTTTCCCAGGCTCATTTGTAGACAAATTTATCCATGTGATTTATTTTCACAGTATATTCTCAGGAATAATGTTAGCAGCTAGCACCATTTGTAGAGACATAGCCATATTGGTTAGATATAGCAATATATTAGGTTGACTGCCATATTTTAAAATTAAAATGACGCTCGAAATCTGCGTGAATTCACCCACCATCAAATAATAAGATTTTACACCAAATTACTTTGTCCAGTCGGGATTCTCAAGACAGGGGTTTCGAGTGATTAAAGTTTATTTTGCAGATGTATATACTCAGTCCACAAAATGCCAACATCTAATAAAACATGTTCAGTCAATAAACAAGAAAATACTCCCAAGTGTTATTCTCCTGAGGATTAAAACATACAACATAGCAATGATACATTTCATCCCTGATACATAGAGTATACTACGAGAAAGAGCGGTCCTCATGTAATGCAGACAAAATGTGGGGGAGGTGCCTGTGGCAACCAATCAGAGCATTGCTTTAATTTTCCTAACGGTAACAAATGGAATGTGATTGGCTAGTTTGTACAACGCCTCCTTCCTTTGATCTGAACTAGTGTTCATGGAGACCCGCCATGCCTTCAGAGCATGACCATTTCTTACTGTTTGTCACCTTGTTGCCAATCAGCACTATTCTCACCATTTCATTCAAAATGAACGTCGCTTTAAAAACGATGGTTATCCCAAAAAGGACCTAAACCTATGAAAAAAGTGTCATAAAACCATAAGCCGCTGAAAAATTAAATGTGTATGCTGCCTTTTCTATGTATCCTCAAACCTAAGCAAGAATCATCTCCTCATGGGGTTTGCCACTTTCACAAAGGGGTTACTGCAAAAGCCAATTTTATTCCTACTCTTGTCCTTTAGAAAGGAAAAAAAAAACCTAAAATATACAGTTGTATACAAGTTTACTTTGTCTCAGCTGCTGGTTAAATTCAGCACATCTGGTCAAAAATAAAAAATATTGTGCATGTAAAAAAATAAATAGCTATTCAAAACCGTGAAGAAGTGTTTGGAGAGTTCGTGTCGCTGCATGATCCGTATGATTTTCACCGCCTCGTCATGCTCCGTTCGGCTTAGAGATGCTTTTCTGGTCTTAGAATACAAAGTTTCCATTTTTATCACAATTTGACAAATGTATGAACTTAACATCTTACGTACAGTACTAGCGTTATATTACAGCGGTAATTCATGTAGCTAACACAAAACAGGCCCTTTAGTACTATATATACTGATCTATGTAATAACTACTGTACAGTTGTGTTCTCTTCCTTTTTTATATCATACATATATGCTTGCATGTATACAGTACATCTGATGTACAAGTGTGAGATTATCTACATCCATCTACCTGGAGAGATGGAAGGGTTGGCCAACAGATTCCGATGAGAAAAATACGTACAGCACACGCATACGTTCACACGGACACGCACACGCTTCAATGGTTACTGCACATTTTCGTCATGTCATAATGAGAAAAGATAACAGGATCTTGCTGGTTTTTGCAGCCATTAATTTTACAATGTATGCAAAGAGAATTTTTTTTTTTAAATAACCCTTTTTTTCTTGCAGTAAGCATAACCAGAAGACCAAAGCGGAGCAACTATAATTTAAATATACATTTGAGCTTAGCTGCATGACATAACTCTGTAGGAGAAGCAGGCTAGAAGGGAAATAATTGAACTCTCTACTTCCTTTCTTTCCTTTTTTTTGTTGCAATTATATAGGTATATTGATTTATTTTTTCAAATCACATCATCGTCTGAAGAAAGTGGGGTTTCTCAGGCAGGCGGCTAGTCACCTGCAACAACCGAGGGCTCCGGCGGAAGCTTCCAGGCTGCTGTCGGTATCGGATGCCAGTGTTTGGTCAGTGGACATGGAGGATATATCATTGACAGATGAGGACGGAGGGAGGCTCTCGCTGCTGTTCACTGCTGCACCTGTGCTAAGAAAATGAACAAAGCAAACAAAGCAATATAACCTTAGTGAATCCGTCAAAGTAAAAAGGGTTGTCCCGGATTGGAAATCATGACTGCTTTCTGGTAGAAACAGCGCCACATCTGCTCATGGGTTGGGTCAACTATTGTAGCTCCATGGCAATGAAGTGAATGGGACTGAGTAGAAATACCACACACAACCTAAAGACAAATTTTGGGCAGAAAGCTCTCATGTTTTCAAATTCTAGACACCCCTTTTTAATACAATTAGACAATAATTCGTATATTTTATACAATACATATATTGCATAAACAAGAGATAAATGCGTGTGATGGTGTTTGCCTCCATGTTGGCCTTTTGCTACTCTAGGGCTAAGTTGGTAATTGTCATGGTTTATTCAGTAGTGTTATGTGATAATCAACCAAATTCACTTTAGTGGAGATATCTCAGTACCTGAGATGTGCTTCTGGGAATGAATGAAGACTCCTCGATGGTATAAAATTAAGACTGTCATCCACACCAATTCAGCACCGGACTGGTGTCGTATGGCAAAAATACGCTGCATACAAAGCGCTGCTATTTCCTAATCATGGGCACGTACCCGACATGTTGTTTTCAATTAAAACAGTGCCGTATCATCTTCAAAAATCACTTTGTATAGTTATACAGAATCTTCTCTTTCACTCACTGGCTCATCATATTGTCAACGCCCACTCACTCTGATGTTCCGGGGTACGCCGACGTCACAGGAATAGGAATTTGCTCTAAAATCCTGCGCTTGCAGTGTTGAATGGCTCCCCGCGCATGCGCAGAATTACTATGGCCAATTTGGAACTTTGGGTAGAAAATTTGGGTGAATCCTCTTTAAAGTGAGGAATAACAGAGCAATCTATAACAACATGCTAGGTAACATGAAAGTAGTAATTTCCCTGTGTAATGCTCCCTTCTATTCCATACTATGTTGTCTTGTCTGCATCAGTCAGTCATATAACAAATACTTTATCAGAGTCTAGTCTGTCTTCTAAAAGTTATAATTGCCTTGGTCAAAGACAAAAGACAAAAAGACATAGACAAAACTTTCATAGGTGCATGAGATGGATCAGGAAAAGAAGGCTCCACCCATGCGCACCACCAGATTTACATGTACAGAGCAAAATTGTGTGAGGCCTTAGATTTTATCTAACATGTAGGCCATATCTCAAGCCACATATGGCTTTAAAATATTTTTCTGAGCTTACAAAATATAATATTGTGATGCACTTCTCATAATATTTTCAATACTTCCTTATATCTTGCTTACTGTGGTGAGAGATAAATTGAGTATTATTTTCATTTTTACTTGGCATTCAACCACTGGTGAGGTTCAGACTGTTAGGCTGGAGTCACAGTGGTGTATAAAAAAAATTGGTCCAATGATGATCCAGAAAATTAGGACGAGTGTCATGCAAGTGTCATTGCAGCACTATTAGCAGCACCCCTACATGGTGTTCCCTTCTCCCTCCATGCAGAGACGCCGATTACTCATCGTCCCGACACTCCATCGTGGTCCTGGCGTACTTCCTGTCCTTTCTTGTCCACACCGCACTGGGTCTCAGTGGAGAACCTATTGCGCACGCTGCCTTTGCTCTTGAAGGGGAAGCCCGTGCATATGGTAAATGCCCTCAGCTAACAGCTGGGAGGAATTTAGTAATGTGGTCACCTGTAAAGTGTCTCCCAGGTGCCTGAACAACCCCTATAGTTATGGTTATGAGGTTTGGAGTGTGCAACAGTATGTTGCCGTGTCCCCTGTTGCTAGTCTTTTAAACACATTCCCATAACCTGTGTTCATATAAGCCTAGTACAGTTTGTCTGCATTCCTGTGACCGCTTAGGGGGCATCCTAATCACGAAACTGCATCTGTGGTATCAGTACCCTGTGACCGCATTGGCGACCCAAAACTGTTACCCGAGACCGGTGTGTCTGTACCTGTTCCTAGTGGCCGTCCTGTCTGCAGTCTGAACCCGTTCCAAGTGGCCATTCTGTCTGCACAGTCTGATCTCCCCTGTCTAGTAATCTGGATTAATGGCTTAGACCCTTGCTATCAACTGCTGTCAAACGCCGCCCTTGAGTGGCACCTGCCGCATTAGCCTGACCTCATCAATATAGGCTCCAGTGAACAACAAGGTAGCTGCTTCGTTATGCCCCTCCAGTGGAGGCACACTCTGTGACACAGTGTGTCTACGAACCGAGAGCTGGTCTTATTATGCTTGGAAGGGCCCAATAACCATGGAGCTTCCCAGCCTATTAATATCAGTTCACAGCTGTCTGCTTAGTCTTTACTGGTTATTGAAAATGGGAGACCCCAAAAATAAAGCTCTTATCCGTAGCTATTCGAACAACCCGAGTAAGAGTACAATGCGATGTTTTCTTGCATTGCACTCCTTCATATTATACTCCAGTGTTAGCGATGCAGTAGAAAAAGGTAGTCTCAAATGGCATCTTTCCATAGAATTATTTATAACAATTTCATGGTGTCTTTTTTGGAAGAAAAGTGCATTAACTCACTGACTACCTACAGGTTATTTGACTCAAAACCAAATTAGCTTTTCTAGTAATGATTCAGGTTTGTTAAAGGGCTTGTTCACCACCTGGACAACCTAGTTTTAAATGCTGTAATTCCCTTGTAAAATAAAAAAACACCATAGATTTACTTGCAGCACCATTTCACCTTGCAACCAATCAATTGCCCCATAAGTGGCAACAGGGCTTATGTGGCATAACAATGTAACACGAGATTGGTAGTTTTGGGGACAACATCGCTGGAACGGTGCATGAAGTCAAATGCTGAGATGAGGAGGCTTTTAAGCCGTAATGCTCCTTTGGGAAATATGCAAATTGTCTCTTCAGAGAAGAGGAGGACTAGAATCTAGTGCAACAATCGGCTTACAAATACAATTTTAACGTAAATATAGCTAGAAGCAAATGTCTCTGTATTGAATAAATGGCCAAGTGTTGTATTCATAGAGCACTGGCATTATATGGCATACTGTAAGATATAATACAAGGCAGGTGCTTCTCACCAAATTAGAATATCATCAAAAACTTTATTTCAGTTCTTCAATACAAAAAGTGAAACTCATATTATATAGAGTCATTACAGAGTGATCTATTTCAAGTGTTTATTTCTGTTTATTTTGAGGATTATGGCTTTATAACACCAGCTTGAAAAATGATTTTAAAATCTAAAATGTTGGCCTACTGAAATGTATGTTCAGTAAACTCAATACTTGGTGGGGGCTCCTTTTGCATCAATTATTGCATCAATGCAGAGTGGCATGGAGGCGATCAGCCTGTGGCACAGCTGAGATGTTATGGAAGCCCAGGTTGCTTTGATAGCAGCCTTCAGCTTATCTGCATTGCTAGGTCTGGTGTCTCATCTTCGTCTTGACAATACCCCATAGATTCTTTAAGGGGTTAAGGTCAGGTGAGTTTGCTGGCCAATCAAGGACAGTGATATTGTTGGTTTTAAACAAGGTATTGGTACTTTTGGCAGTGTAGCCAAGTCCTGCTGGAGAATGAAATTTAACATCTCTAAAAAGCTTGTCGGCAGAGGGAAGCATGAAGTGCTCTAAAATTTCCTGGTAGACGGCTGCGCTGACTTTGGTCTTGCTAAAACACAGTGGCCCTACACCAGCACATGACATGGCTCCCCAAACCATCACTGATTGTGGAAACTTCACACAGGACCTCAAGCAGCTTGGATTGTGTGCCTCTCCACTCTTCCTCCAGACTCTGGGAGCTTGATCTCCAAATGAAATGCAAAATTTACTTTCAACTGAAAACAACACCTTGGACCACTAAGCAACAGTCCAGTTCTTTTTCTTCTTGGCCCAGGTAAGACACTTCTGACATTGTCTATTGGTCAGGAGTGGCTTGACACAAGGAATGCAACACTTGTAGCCCATGTCCTGGATACGTCTGTGTGTGGTGGCTCTTGAAGCAATGACTCCAGCAGTCCACTCCTTGTGAATCTCCCCTATATGTTTGAATGGCCTTTTCTTAACAATCCTTTCAAGGCTGCGGTTATCCCGGTTGTTTGTGCACCTTTTTCTACCACACTTTTTCCTTCCACTCAACTTTCCATTAATATGCTTGGATACAGCACTCTGTGAACAGCCAGCTTCTTTAGCAATGACCTTTTGTGACTTACCCTTCTTATAGAGTGTGTCAATGACTGCCTTCTGGACATCTGTCAAGTTAGCAGCCTTCCCCATGATCGTGGAGCCTACTGAAACAGACTAAGGGACCTTTTAAAACGTTTAGGAAGCCTTTGCATGTGTTTTTTGTTAATTATTCTAATTTACTAAGGTAATGACTTTCGGGTTTTCATTGGTTGTAAGCCATAATCATCAACATTAACAGAAATAAACACTTGAAATAGATCACTCTGTTTGTAATGACACTATATAATGAGTTTCACTTTTTATATTGAAGAACTGAAATAAATGAACTTTTTGATGATATTCTAATTTTGTGAGAAACACCTGTACATAATGACTGCAGGGATGAAAGTCATATTTTTTGCAGGCACATATAGCTAAATATGGAGTCATTGTCCTCTGTGGTATTAGGATTCCAGATATTGGAAGGAAAGATCAGTGGTACTAATTATTTGTGGGCTAAGAAGAACAACTCTTAAAGGAGAACTCACACATACAGCTCTTTAAAATTTCATTATGAAACCATGAAAGCATGTTTTAATTGACTGAATGAATTGATTAGTATGCATGCACACCTCTGGAAGAGGAACTCACTGAGCACAATAGATGAGGCACGCAGAGCACCAGATAAATAAGACACAGCATGCAATAATTCCTCTAGTCAAACAGAAATGTACTGTGCAAAATAATTGGGAGCTGTCAATGGAGATAAACTCTGCAAGTTAAATGAGAAGGAGACACTTCTGAGACAGAACCTGAAATGCCCTGAAATTGAAGAGAAAATACTAAGACTAAGAAGTGAGTGTACGAGTCCTTCACATGTTCTAATGTAATGACTCAATAGAACGCTTCCATTAGCTTTAATCCCACTGCACAGGGAGAAATCACAACTTATCACAAACTGCATCGCCCTCTACATAAAAGCTGGTGACTCAAGGGTGTACAGTTATGTAGCTGATAGAAAAAAAAGGGACCAACTAGCAATAAATTAAAATGTCCTTGGTAACAGTTCAGTGATTCCTTACTTATCAGAAAAACTAGCATCTTGTAGCTTGTGGATGACAAGGACATTTCTCTTTTTCCCAAACTTTAGCTGCTCTATGGGGGAAGCTGGTACCATGTCCATTGCTAATACAGCAACTGACGATGTGCCATGTGCCAGTCTGAATACAAATGAGGTGCTTCACTAATGCCTCAAGTCAGTAATTTTCTTCCAAAAGTTAGTTTTACTTTGTTTTGTAAGGCCCATTTCACACATTTGTATAAAAACGCTACAGGAAACAACAATACCAGTGTCATCAGTGTGATATCAGTGTGCCATCAGTGTGTCAGCAGTGTGTCATCAGTGTGTTATCAGTGTGCCATCATTGCGTCGTCAGTGTGTCATTAGTGTGCCGTCAGTGTGTCATCAGTGTGTTACCAGTGCGTCATCAGTGAATCATCAGTGTGTCATCAGTGTGTCATTAGTATGCCATTAGTGTGTCATGAGTGTGTTACCAGTGCGTCATCAGTGTGTCATCAGTGTGTCATTAGTATGCCATCAGTGCGTCATCAGTGTGTCATCAGTGTTATCAGTGTGCCATCAGTTTGTTACCAGTGCGTCATCAGTGAATCATCAGTGTGTCATCAGTGTGTCATTAGTATGCCATTAGTGTGTCATGAGTGTGTTACCAGTGCGTCATCAGTGTGTCATCAGTGTGTCATTAGTATGCCATCAGTGTGTCATCAGTGTGTTACCAGTGCGTCATCAGTGCGTCATCAGTGTGTTATCAGTGTGTCATTAGTATGCCGTCAGTGTGTCATCAGTGTGTTATCAGTGTGCCATCAGTGCGTCATCAGTGTGTCATCAGTGTTATCAGTGTGCCATCAGTGTGTCATCAGTGTGTTACCAGTGCGTCATCAGTGTGTCATCAGTGTGTCATTAGTATGCCATCAGTGTGTCATCAGTGTGTTACCAGTGAGTCATCAGTGCGTCATCAGTGTGTTATCAGTGTGTCATTAGTATGCCATCAGTGTGTTATCAGTGTGCCATCAGTGCGTCATCAGTGTGTCATCAGTGTGTTATCAGTGTGCCATCAGTGTGTCATCAGTGTGTTATCAGTGCGCCCCGCAGTGTGTCATCGGTGTGTTATCAGTGTGCCATCAGTGCATCAGTGTGTCATCAGTGTGTTATCAGTGTGCCATCAGTGTGTCATCAGTGTGTTATCAGTGCGCCCCGCAGTGTGTCATCGGTGTGTTATCAGTGTGCCATCATTGCGTCATCAGTGTGTCAATGTGTCATCAATGTGCCGTCAGTGCGTCAGTGTGTTATCAGTGTGCCATCATTGCATCATCAGTGTGTTATCAGTGCATCATCAGTGTGTCATCAATGTGCCATCAGTGCGTCATCAGTGTGCCATCATTGTATCATCAGTGTGCCATCAGTGCGTCATCAGTGCGTCATCAGTGTGTCATCAGTGTGCCATCAATGTGTCATCAGTGCGTCATCAGTGTGTCATCTGTGTGCCATCAATGTGCCATCAGTGCATCATCAGTGTGTCATCAGTGTGCCAGCAGTGTGTTATCAGTGCATCATCAGTGTGTTATCAGTGTCATCAATGTGCCATCAGTGTGTCATCAGTGCGTCATCAATGTGCCATCAGTGCATCATCAGTGCGTCAGTGTGCCAGCAGTGTGTTATCAGTGCATCATCAGTGTGTTATCAGTGCATCATCAGTGTGCCATCAATGCGTCATCAGTGTGCCATCTGTGTGTCGTCAGTGCATCATCAGTGTGCCAGTATGTCATCAGTGTGTCATCAGTGTGCCATCAATGTGCCATCAGTGCGTCATCAGTGTGCCATCAATGTGCCATCAGTGTGTTATCAGTGTGCCATTAATGTGCCATTAATGTGCCATCAGCGCACCATCAGTGTGTGATCAGTTCGTCATCAGCGTGCTATCTGTGTGTCATCAGTGTGCCAGTGTATCATTAGTGCGTCAATGTGTGATTAGTTTGTCATCAATGTGCCATCTGTGTGTCATCAGTGCATCATCAGTGTTCCATCAATGTGCCAGTGTGTTATCAGTGTGTCATTAATGTGCCATCAGTGTGTGATCAGTTCATCATCAGTGTGCTATCTGTGTGTCATCAGTGCATCATCAGTGTGCCAGTGTGTCATTAGTGCGTCAATGTGTGATCACTTCGTCATCAGTGTGCCATCTGTGTGTCATCAGTGTGCCATCAGTGCGACATCAGTTCGTCATCTGTGTGTCATCAGTGCACCATCAGTGTGCCTGTGTGTCATCAGTGTGCCATCAGTGCGTCATCGGTGCGCCATCAGTGTGCCATCAGTGCGTCATCAGTGCGCCATCAGTGTGTCATCACTGTGTCATCAGTGTGCCATCGATGTGCCATCAGTGTGTTATCAGTGCGTCATCAGTGTGCCATCAATGTGCCACCAATGTGCCATCAGTGTGTGATCAGTTCGTCATCAGTGTGCTATCTGTGTGTCATCAGTGCATCATCAGTGTGCCAGTGTGTCATCAGTGTGTCAATGTGTGATCAGTTTGTCATCATTGTGCCATCTGTGTGTCATCAGTGTGCCATCAGTGTGTCATCAGTGCACCATCAGTGTGCCATCAGTGTGTCATCAGTGCGCCAGTGTGCCATCAGTGTGCCATTAGTGTTAGATCTGTTTGTCATTAGTGTTTTATCTGTGTCATCAGTGTGCCATCAGTGTGTCATCTGTGTGTCATCAGTGCATCATCAGTGTCCTAGCTATGTGTCATCAGTGCACCATCAGTGTGCCATCAGTTTGTCATCTGTGTGTCATCAGTGCATCAGTGTCCCAGCTATGTGTCATCAGTGCATCTTCAATGTGTCATCTGTGTGCCATTAGTGTGTCATTAGTGCGCCATTAATATCTCATCTGTGTGTCATAAGTTCGTCATCAGTGTGCCATGAGTGTGTCATCAGTGCATCATCAGTGCATCATCTGTGTGTCATTAGTGTTTTATCTGTGTGTCATCAGTGCACCATCAGTGTGCCATCAGTGTGTCATCAGTGCGCCAGTGTGCCATCAGTGTGCCATTAGTGTTAGATCTGTTTGTCATTAGTGTTTTATCTGTGTCATCAGTGTGCCATCAGTGTGTCATCAGTGCACCATCAGTGTGTCATCTGTGTGTCATCAGTGCATCATCAGTGTCCTAGCTATGTGTCATCAGTGCACCATCAGTGTGCCATCAGTTTGTCATCTGTGTGTCATCAGTGCATCAGTGTCCCAGCTATGTGTCATCAGTGCATCTTCAATGTGTCATCTGTGTGCCATTAGTGTGTCATTAGTGCGTCATTAATATCTCATCTGTGTGTCATAAGTTCGTCATCAGTGTGCCATGAGTGTGTCATCAGTGCATCATCTGTGTGTCATTAGTGTTTTATCTGTGTGTCATCAGTGCGTCAACAGTGCAATATCAATGCCCCACCTGTGTGTCATCAGTGCGTCATCAGTTTATCATCTGTGTGCCATCAGTGTTTTTTCCGGTATGGCAAAAGAAAAAGAAATTACAACGCTTCTCCTATACTTTTGCAATGTACAGCAGACAGGTAGTGGACGGATGGTACACAAATGTCTTCCGTGTTCTGTATGTGTTTTACAAGGACCAATAGACCTGTATTGGACATTGTCATCTGTGCTACTGGTAAAAAATGGACATGTCTCCGCATAGTTTACACAAACACACGGTCCTTGTAAAAAAATGCACATGTGCACAACAGCATATGGTATAATGGTTACATGTAGCATCCGTGACAAAAACATATGCTACACATACTGCAAACACGGATATGTGAAGGGGGCCTAAGTCAGTAAAATATTGCATGTAACAGTCACATAGTTCTGCATACAGAGGCCAAGAGAATAATAAAAGGGTCAAATGACATTTGATTTCTAATCTGAAAATTAAAAATGTCAAAAAAAACACATTTTACATACTTTATTTTGCTTGGTGTATTTTTTAATGAAACAAAATGCAATGGGGAAGAACTTAGTCCCAACAGTTTTTTAATACTGTATATATACAATGCAACACAATTAAAGGGATATTCTTATCTCCAAGACCCTATCCAAATATCTAGTAGTTGAAATAATAATAATATTTGCAAGTTCCTCCAATTAGAAATGTAGTATAGTTTTTCTGATTTGTTATGTCTCTTTCCTCATGTGAAGGCATTGAAGGACCTTAGGTATCCATGGTTATGACCAATAGCAACTAACTGACTAAGGCCGGTTTCACATTAGCGCATTTTCAGCGCGCGCACGGCCGGGGGTAGCTCCGCCCCCGAGCCGGCTCTCTGCCCGGCGTGCCCGCCCCTTCCTTGTAGCGCCGCCTCCTAGCGGACAGCGGCGCCTGCGATCGGCGCACCCTATCTTTAGCATAGGGTGCGCCGATCGTGCGCAGGCCGTGCGCTAGTTGCGCTTTGACCTGCGCTGCGCACTTTTGACGGTGCGCCGTGCGCGCCAAAATCAAACTTTTCGGATTTTGGTGCGCACGGCGCACCGTCAAAAGTGCGCAGCGCAGGTCAAAGCGCAACTAGCGCACGGCCTGCGCACGATCGGCGCACCCTATGCTAAAGATAGGGTGCGCCGATCGCAGGCGCCGCTGTCCGCTAGGAGGCGGCGCTACAAGGAAGGGGCGGGCACGCCGGGCAGAGAGCCGGCTCGGGGGCGGAGCTACCCCCGGCCGTGCGCGCGCTGAAAATGCGCTAATGTGAAACCGGCCTAAGGCTGGAGTAACACTAAACGTATGAAAAATCGGTGAACCATTGGTCGTGAACTCACAGGACCTGTCTGGCGACACTGTAAGCAGTTCACAGGCAGACACTGAGAACATGGTGCTCAGTGTCTACTGGATGACAGGCTGCATGGTCGCATCATGCAACCATGCAGCCTGCCATCTAGATGTAACAGAGCTAGACTCATTGTGGGACAAATGGATTAAAAGCATCTCTACGGAAAGGTGAGGAATATTGTTGTTTTCTTCTTTTAACTCTTTTGCAGATGACAAGGGCATTGGGGGAATGGGTGAGGTTGTAAGTATGGTTTAATTAAGATTATTAAAGGAGTCTGTTTCTTTAAATTAAAGGACTTTTTTCAGGGTATCTGGCCTTCTTACAATGTGACTATGGGGTTAGTAATGGGGGCATCTTACTGACGCCTCTCCATTACTAAACTTGGGGCTTGATGTCACCTGACAATACAAAGGTGATATCAACCCCCCAACTATCACCCCACTTGCCACTACTACAAGGCAAGTGGGAAGAGTGAGTCTAAGTGCCAGAATTGGCGCATCTTATAGATGCGCCTTTTCTGGGGCGGCTGAGAGCTGATGGTTTTAGCCTGGGGGGCAGTAACCATAGCCCCTTCCTAGGCTATTAATATCAGACCGCAGCTGTCTGCATAGCCTTTGCTGGTTATTAATTACAGGAGGACCCCACATCATTTTTTTAGAGTTTATTGTCTGGGAAGCACCATGGGTATTACCGCCTTCCCAGGCTATAAACATCGACCCCCAGCTGTCGGCTTTCCCTCTGCTGGTTACGAAAATTGCGCAAGATTTACAAGCAAGCTGAATACGCCCGAGAAAATAAACGGTGATGTGAGCTGCCCCATAGATTAAAACTGGGCCAAGTGTTATGCGATGTTTTCTCGCATAGCACTTACCGTATTTTATGGTAGTAAGGCTGGTTTCACACTTGCGTTTTTTGCGTTTTTTAGCGCAAAAAAGCGTTTTTTTCCTATATTTTACATGGGGTGCGCTTATGTGCGCATACACATGTGTTTGTAGTGTGCGCTCAGGCGCACAAAATGCATCCTGTTGCATTTTTTGTGCGTCTGACTTGCCCCAAAAAAACGCATGCGCACGCAATGCGTTTTTTTTTTACAGCAAAACACCCATTGTAGTCTATGGGTGCGCATACGTGCGCATTGTAATGCGCACGTATGCGCAAAAAAGCATGCGTTTTTAAAAAAAACGCACCAAAACCTGCAAAAAACGCACACCCACGCATGATGCGTTTTTTCATGCGTTTGTGTGCGCAAAAAACGCGCAGCAAAAAAACGCAAGTGTGAAAGTAGCCTGAGACGCCGGCCTAACTGTCACTATCAGTGGTTGTAACCATGGATACCTAAGGTCCTGCAATACCTGCACAAGGAGACATAGCATACCAGAAAAAAGTATACTACATTTCTAATTGGAGGCATTTGCTATTATTATTATACCTACTACACATTGGGATTGGATCTTGGAGATGGGAATACTCCTTTAATGAATGCCATAGTTTTTTTACTTTAAGGGTACATGAGTTTTTGATGTTGCAGATTTTCTGCACCTATTAGCTAATTTAGATTACTCATGGTGTTTTTTGTTCATTGCATTTTTGAGTGAATTCTTTTCATGCGTTTTTATCACATTTTTGATGTTGCAGTTTTTTTTTACTTATTTTGGTATGTCATATTTAAAATAAAGCTTTGTTTTTGATTCTCTCTGGTATTTGGATTTGACAAAAATGTATTAATACAATCATGTTGGGATAACATCCGTTTTAAGTACGTTTCTGCTGCAGAAGAGCACTAAAAACGCATATGTGTTTTTTTACCTGTGGATTTTTTCTGCTCTGGAGAAAATCAGCACCACAGATCAGTTTACGCTGCCTAAAAAAAAGCCCAGCAGGCTTGAGATGTCTATAAATGTAACTTACTTTGCTGGAACTGTAAGACTGTAAGATAATCAGCGTCAAAAAACTCCCCAAAAACTCATAGTGAGAACTTAAGCTAAGATGCACATTTTAGGATGAAAAAATCTTGCTAAAAAAAATCGTGCATCTGGAGGCAGTTTCCTTATGGAGGAGAAAGCTGACCCAATGTCATTCACGATCACTGAGACAACTGTTCTCTCTCATGCTGCGACACTGATCTCTATCTGATCAGTGTAGGGCAAGAGAGGAAGTTACTGGGACCGCAGAGATGCTGCAAGTCCTGACTAGCTGAAGGATCTCTGACCTGAGTAGCTGGAGAACTTTCCAGATCATGTATACAGCGTGTGTGCACATGTGTGTATATAGCAGGCTGTGTGAATAAGGCCGGAGTCACACTGGCGAGGAATACGGGTGCGTGAGAGGCGCAAAAAGCACGCATTACACACGGACCAATGATTCTCTGTGGGGTCCCTCGCACCAGCCGTATATTTCTCATCCGTATTCTACGCTCCGTGCCACTCGCAGCATGCTGCGATTGTCAGCGTACTACGGCCGTAATACGCCAATGCAAGTCTATGGGTGCGCAAAAAATACGGATTACACACGGACCACACATGTGACCTGCGAGAAATACGCACCAGGTGTCTTTTAGCAAAGCCGGCAATACAGTGCACGATACAGTAAACTCACACTGACAGGTTTAATAAAGAAATGAAAGAATAGATATAGACACATAGAATACATATATATATATATATATATATATATATATATATATATATATGCATTCTATGTGTCTATATCTATTCTTTCATTTCTTTATTAAAACTGTCATAGGGCTCCATTATATGTTCATTTTGCAAGCCTGCGAGAAAATCTCACCATACGGATGCCATACGGATTACATACGGATGCTGACATGCGCAAAATACGCGACCACACCTTGATTACGGATGACATACGGAGCACTATTTAGGGGTCTGTCATCCGTATTACGCATGTAAAATACTGACCGTATTTTACGCAGGTTAGTGTGACTCCAGCCTAACAGTGCTGTGTGTGACCATAGCAGACGTATGTGGCAGGGCTGTATGTGTACTGTATGTCGGAGATATTTGTAGGTGTGAGAGCTGCGTGTGTGTGTAACATATCAGTGTGTATATAGCAGAAATGTATATATGTATATGGCAGAGCTGTATGTGTATGTAGGAGAGCTGTGATTGTATGTAGGAGAGCTGTGTGCGTACATAGCAGAGATGTGTGTATGTATGTAGGAGAGCTGTGTGTACATACACAGCAGAGATGTGTGTATGTATGTGGTTGAGCTATATGTGTATGTAAGAGATCTGAGTATGTGTGGCAGAGCTGTGTGTGTGTATGTAGGAGAGCTGTGTGTACATACACAGCAGAGATGTGTGTATGTATGTGGTTGAGCTATATGTGTATGTAAGAGATCTGAGTATGTGTGGCAGAGCTGTGTGTGTGTATGTAGGAGAGCTGTGTGTACATACACAGCAGAGATGTGTGTATGTATGTGGCAGAGCTGTATGTGTATGTAGATCTGTGTATGTGTATAAATGTGGCAGAGCTGTGTAATACACAAGCTGCAGAGAAACACCAAAATAAGAATTTAAAAATGTGATATTGAACCCTCCATTTCTTTACATTACCATGGATGTTTTAATTAGCAGGAAATATGTTTTCTGCTTTTCTGTACCTAGTGGTGCCTATGACTATTTTTAATTAAAGCCAAACTCAATCCTATTTTGTCAGTCCATGTGAAGCCTGATTAGACACAAAGAGATGAGTTAAAAGAGTTAGGTTCTATCCAGTGAGGTCACCTTGTCTCTGGTGGATGGCTTAATATAACAGCATGTGAAATTGATTCACAATAAGTGTTGCTTCCTAAGTGGACACTTTGATTTCACAGAAGTTTGATTTACTTGGAGTTATATTCTGTTGTTTAAGTGTTCCCTTTTTTTTTTGAGCTGTGTATAATAATGTCAGGTCAATATTGGTCATAAATTCTAAACCAAGTGAGGACTGAGCATATGGCGAAAAGAAGGTTGTGTGCTTGTTAGGCTATGTGTGTTATGCCTCATGAATGAGACATTTTACAGACTGTCCTGTGTATTTTACATGCTGTATTGCAGTCTCTCATATTGTTTTATTGTTGCTATGTGTTCCTGTGCTTTGCATAGCTGGAATCCTCCCTTTCCATCAAGTTTGTCCCTTCTGTCTCTCTGTCTCCCTCTTCTGGGTGTGATGTCACTTCCTTCTTCCTCCCTGTGTCTCAGTCTCCATCTTGGGTTCATTAGAGGAACATGTTGCTTTCAGCCTGTCTGAAGAAAGTCTTTTTAATCTGCTGCTGTTTGTATGCATTCAACAAGAATTCTTAAAGAAATCAAAGTCTCCTGGATTCTTCATAAGACGTGTGCCGGCAGCTGAGTTGAGCTATCTGTGACCGTCGCCAATTGTAAGTAAGTTGAAGAGATCCAGCATCTCACAAAGCCATATTTGCAGCGACAGGCCCCAGGGGCAGAATAATGTGCCCACATTGCAGAAATGCTGCGGAATTGTCCGCAGCATTTCCACAACTCCCTGCCACGGGTAAAATGCATGCGGAATTCGCATGTGTTTTCCCGCAAAACACAAGCATTTTGCAAGCATTTTTAGCTTGCAGAATGCTAGCGCTTTTCCAAGCGATTTGAAGCATCACTTGGAAAATTGATTGACAGGTTGGTCACACTTGTCAAGCATAGAGCTTGACAAGTGTGACCAACTTTTTACTATTGATGCTGCCTATGCAGCATCAATAGTAAAAGATAGAATGTTAAAAGTAAAAAAAATAGAGATATACTTACTCTCTGTCGGCCCCCGGAGTCCTCCCAGCCCTAATTGGCGCTGCCGGCAACTTCCGTTCCCAGGGATGCATTGCGCGAATAACCTCTGATGACATAGCGGTCACGCGAGACCGCTACGTCATCATAGGTCATTCGTGCAATGTATCCATGGGACCGGAAGTTGCTGGCAGCGCCGATGAGGGCCAGGAGGACTCCGGGGGCCGACAGAGGGTAAGTATATACCTATTTTTTATTTTAATTCTATTTTTTACAAGAATATGGTACCCAGGGCAAGGAGGAGAGTCTCTTCTCCTCCAGACACTGGGCACCATATGCACATGAAGCGCTCACTTTATGCATGGTGGGCATAGCCACATGCGTAAAGTGAGCGATTCAATGCAATCCTATGGTGGCAGAATCGCCGCGATTCCGCAAAATTAATGGACATGCTGCAAATATTTCCACTATGCGATTCCGCAGTGGAAAAATCCACAGCATTGGCAGAGCAACTGCGGAATCCCATAGAATTGCATGGGATGCGTTTTGTTAGCATTTTTTAAGCATTTCCGCTGCGGCAAAAACGCGACGGAAACGCTTAAAAAACGCAGTGTGGGCACACAGCCTTACAGTTGTGATTATCTGCTCCTGAACCACCTTTGGAAGATCAGTCATAAATGCCACCATTTTGAACAGTTCATGCAGCGCTACATTTCCCATAATAACGATGGAAACCTCAATATAACCCAACAGAGCCCATTACAAATGAATGGGTTTCATCAGGGGCTGCAGTGTAGACAGTGAAACAGGCTGCCACGAGAGGTGGTGAATTCTCCTTCCATGGAAGTCTTCAAACATTATGTTGGAGCAGAGAAATTCTCATGCAGCATAGTTCCCTGCTGTCAGATTTAATAAAGTGGTATAATAGTAGCCCTAACACAGTTAATTTACAGGCTGCCATAGGTATGTTAATGTCTCTAGCACTGCCGAATGATATCACATGCATATTTTATTGCAAAGGTAGATGTGGACAACGACCACAAGAATAAAAAGAAATCATTAGAGAACAAGGTCATTGTGAGTATTGTGATGAAAGCACAAGACAGAAGCTGTACATAGAATACCAGGTGCCATCTGCTGGTAAACTGGTTTCAAAGAGGTATTCCCATTTGGCTTATCCACAGGACCATGAATAAACTGTATAAAAGAAGCAATTCCCACCAAAGGGAACTACATATAGCTCAAGCACAAGACCCTGATATGTGCTATTGTTAGTGGAGTGTGGCATTCCCATGAAACCCAACTACCTCTCCAATGATAGCAGAGTGCAAAGGGGCCCTGTTATCAAGATAGGTGGGATCCACATTTGCTGTACATTTATGGCATACTAGCTGAAGAAAATCTGTGCGTCTTTATTTCACATAAATTCCATCAATAGATATGTGGACATGCAGCAGTGAGAAAACATTGGCATCTCATTGATGCAGAAAAAACCTTACACACAGATGGTAAATTAGTTCCGCAATTTGCATACAAAAGGGCACATAATAAAGGTGAGTTATTAGTACATCATTGACTTCGTCCCCCTCAAAAAAATTGGCTACGAGATTTATCAATAAAAGGAAATTATAAATGTGGTCACTGCAAATACTGTCATCTTCATCTGACAGGGAATTCTATACATTTTGGCTCTATTGAACATAAGGTACAAAACTACATTTCTTGTCAAACTAAATTCGTGGTTTATATTATTTTTTGTCCATGTGGTTATTTTTATATTGGAAAAACTATAAGACCACTTACGATACATTTTGGTGAACACTATAGATCTATTACATCAGGAAAGGGCTCACTGCGATTAATTAAGCATATTCAAGATGTGCATAAAGCTAACCCAGACATTTTGAGTTTTGCAGGGATTGAAAAGGTCAATTTTCCACCTCAAGGAGGCAACCATGACAAAGCTTTATTGCAACAAGAAGCAAAATGGATCCTGAAAGCGAACGCACAAGGTCCTTTGGGACTAAATGACCGGATTGATCTATCAGTATTTTTAAAAAAAATGTTATATAAAAAATTGTATGTAAAGTTATTTAGATTATAATCTTCCTATTATATTGTAAAAATACAGATTATCTTGTAAATCGATATGGAAAGATTTATTCTTTACTAGTATCTTGCACTCTGTATATTGTATAACTAAAAATTTTTTTGTAAATGTTTGTTTCACAACTCGTTACGTATGTTAATTAGTAAGGTCTGTGGTCCCATAAAGGGAATGACCTTTAGCTAATCCCCTCACCTGGACCCGTAGAAGCGAGTAATCGCGAAACCGCCGTTGTCCGGCACCTCCCTCCCCTAGCATTCCTCTAACGTCCTGCATGTCCACGTATCTATTGATGGAATTTATGTGAAATAAAGACGCACAGATTTTCAGCTATATCGGTGAGTGCTGTATATTTCTCCTTTTTTCGCTTCACATTGAAATATTCATGTTTTTTCATGCAAGCACCTCCGTTTTTTGACTGAAATATATACCGCAATACTTCAGATAAATAGCTCCGTCTGTTAATGTGGTGATTTGTGTGCCCTAGTATGCCGTTCATCTGTTTGCTCTTTGCTGGGATCATACTAGCTGAAGAGCCCGGCATTGCCTGGGCATAGTAAAAAACTGTGGTTAGTTATAACAAATTATAATGATTATATTGCACATAAAACCATTTCACATCATATACTCAACGCTACAGATTTGCAACACAAATTAACTAAACGATTACCCAAGTATCCTCTCCTGTGTGATACTTTCTGCTGAGCTGTGTATCTAATCCTATCATGTGTTACTGACTGCTGAGCAGTGTATCTAATCCTATCCTGTGTGATACCGTCTGCTGAGCCGTGTATCTAACCCTATCCTGTGTGATACTGACTGCTGAGCCGTGTATCTAATCCTATCTTGTGTGTTACTGACTGCTCAGCCGTGTATCTAATCCTATCCTGTGTTATACTGACTGCCGAGCCGTGTATCTAATCCTATCCTGTGTGATACTGTCTGCTGAGCCATGTATCTAATAGATGATAACAACATAGAAATGTTACCACAACTGTCCATAAAGAAAACTATTGCTGATAGCAACCAATCACAGCTCATTTTTCATCTTTTAAACAGCTCTGGGACAGTGTGGCGAGTTTTGAGTGGCGACTTTTGTGTTTCGACTTATGTGGTGAGGTTGGTGTATGTGTGGTGAAATGTGTGCTGAGGGTGGTATATGTGGTGAAGCACGTGGTAGTGTGTGGCGCATTTTGTGTGTGTGTTCATATCCCCGTGTGTGGTGAGTATCCCATGTCAGGGCCCCACCTTAGCAACTGTACGGTATATACTCTTTGGCGCCATCGCTCTCATTCTTTAAGTCCCCCTTGTTCACATCTGGCAGCTGTCAATTTGCCTCCAACACTTTTCCTTTCACTTTTTCCCATTATGTAGATAGGGGCAAAATTAATTGGTGAATTGGAATGCGCGGGGTTAAAATTTCGCCTCACAACATAGCCTATGACGTTCTCGGGGTCCAGATGTGTGACTGTGCAAAATTTTGTGGCTGTAGCTACGACGGTGCAGATGCCAATACATACACGTTTTTCACCATTATGTAGATAGGGGCAAAATTGTTTGGTGAATTGGAACGCGCGGGGTTAAAATTTCGCCTCACAACATAGCCTATGACGCTCTTGGGGTCCAGACGTGTGACTGTGCCAAATTTTGTGGCTGTAGCTGCGACGGTGCGGATGCCAATCCCAGACACACACACACATCCACATTGAGCTTTATATATTAGATTCTGTCTAAGACGGGAATACTCCTTTAAGGTTTAGTACTAAATCTGCACATGGAATGTATATTATAAAGAATTGTGATGGATTTTTTTTGCTTGATGTGTTGTTTTCAGCATCCTATATATAATAAATACATATTTCCATTGGACTTGCCTTTCATTTACT
This sequence comes from Dendrobates tinctorius, assembly GCF_039654945.1. Lineage (NCBI taxonomy): Eukaryota > Metazoa > Chordata > Amphibia > Anura > Dendrobatidae > Dendrobates > Dendrobates tinctorius. Next base: position 40,836,617 of record NW_027361679.1, on the reverse strand, counting down.
GCAAAGCATGTTCTTTAGCATCTTCCATAGAACTACTTGATAGTGACTTTCCTAATAGAAAATGTGATAGATGGTCTATGTCCAGGAAATGCACAAGCTGTTTCTCAGTAGCGCTCCGACATAAATTAGGATATATGAATGTAATAACTGCTGTAAAACCATTCCAGATGGATTATTCACACTGGTCTGGAGTTTATGCAGCAAATGTCCTCTACAAACAAGAACCTTGGTTATAAATAAAAATCTCTTGCACATCAGCTCAGATATCATTTTTAACAAATATATGCAAAATATCCTCAAATTAAAAAGATTTTTATATCCAAGTATCATGTTCAGATGTACAATTACAGTTTAACCATATAACATCTGGCACTTGGCCTTGAGTGTAACCCCTCATCATGAATTTACATAATGGGAATAAAGCTCCTGCTCCTCCAGTCTAGCACGTCTGGTCCTCAGCTGTGTCTTTGGCCTCCTTCACACTTCCTGGTGGTCTGTGTCCGTGTGCCATCCGTATGTGTGTATGTGATATCCATATGTCCATTTGCTGTCCGTGTTTCAAATCAGTGTGGCATACATGTGCAGTCCATGTACCACGTACTGGCGCCTGGGAAAAGCAGTACAGTTCGCGCTGATCTCCGGCGCCAGCTGCTGAAGGCAGCTCTCATCATTGTCACTTGGTCTCTCTAAGATCAGCGCAACCAGGCGACAATAATGGGAATTGTATTCAGCACCTGCTGGGTCCCTCCTGTGTAAAGTTAATAAATAAATACAAAAAATGGCATGGGCTCCCGTGCAATTTTCATAACGAGCAGGGGGAAATCCCATGGCTGGGGACTGATATTATTAATCTGCAAAAAAGGGTCAATTTCCCATAAGGTTCCCAGGCTTTTAATAATAACACACAGCTGTTTGCTTAGCCTCTCCCGGTGAATTTACGGGGACCCTAGAAAATAAAAGGTTTGTATACATTCAAACCAGCAAAGGCTAAACAGACAGCTTTAGGTTGATATTAATAGCCTGGAAAGGGGCCAGAGATATTGCCCCTCCCCTCCCAGGCTACCAACATCAGCCCTCAGGCACCCCAGAAATGGTGCATCCATAAGATGCGCCAAATCTGGAGCTTAGCCTCGCTCTTCCCACTTGCCCTGTGGCAGTGGCAAATAGGGTTGATATCACCTTTGTATTGTCAGATGACATCAAGCCCAGGGGTTAGTAATGTAGAGTCGTCTATTAGATGCCCATATTACTATCCCCATAGTAAGTACTGAAATAAGCACACAGTAAGAAATATTTGAAATAAAAATCAACACCCTGTTTTACACATTTATTTTAAAATAAAAAAATAGTTATACTCATCTTTACACCTAATCCACTGAAGCCCTTGTCACGAGGGTGTCACGTCTCCCATGAAGAGTTTGAAGGTTATGTCGGGTAATGAATCGCAGTCCTCTTTACAAACTGTGTGCCTCATGTCCTAAAATAAATGGATTTCCTTTTCTTCATGCTGAAAGGGTTAATGCCTCTTTCCATGCTGGCTGAGACCATACAGCCTGGTTGTTCTCAGCTGCAATTGCTTATCATTTACTCCCTCTATATATACTGACTCTTGGCGTTTCTTCCTTATTGGTGAAATATTCTTCTTCCTGTGCTAAGTTGAGTAGTAGGAGTAGGAGTTGTTGAAGTGATCTGCGGTTTGCTGTAGTACGTGAGTTTTTATCTCCTGGTACCTTTTCCTAGTTAGTTAATTCTTCCCTGTTCCAATCCTCCTTCCTATTTTTGGTGACTGCTCTTGTATGATAGCGCACATAAGGATTCCCAAAAATTCAAAAAAAGAAGCAGATTTGAAAGGTTGACTCACCAAAACCCTGACTAATGCACTAGCAGGATGCAGCAGACCTCCATTGATAAAGGGTGGGGCAGCACAGGTGCAATCCACTGATGTGAACAGCCAGTAACTGTTCTCATCAGTGGATTGCACCTGTGCTGCCCCAGCCTTTATCAATGGAGGTCTGCTGCATCCTGATCAGGGTTTTGGTGAGTCAACCTTTCAAATGTGTTTTTTTTTAATTTTTGGGAATTTTTTCCTTATGTGCGCTGTTCAGATTTAGTGTTAGGGACTCACAAAATTTGGGGACCTTTGACGTTGGGTTGTGAGCTTATCTGCTTTGGCCAAAATAGTAACTAATACCCCATATCTTTTTATCTTTTTGCACCTGTTATCATTTTTGCAGGATGCAGCTAGACCTCTTCATGTTGGCTTGTTTTTTTCTGTGTGATGCATATATATAGTGCTGAGCAGCCCGCCTGCTAATACTATGGGCGTCATTAACAGGCTGTTCAGACACTTTGCACCACACTTATTTGTGTGACTGATGTCCTATGCAAGCCCTATTTGTGTGCATTTTTTCCACTAGGCAGCCAGACCCTTTTGGGTTACTGGTTGCTCTCATCAGTGGATTGCACCTGTGCTGCCCCAGCCTTTATCAATGGAGGTCTGCTGCATCCTGCTAGTGCATTAGTCAGGGTTTTGGTGAGTCAACCTTTCAAATATTTTTTTTTTGCTCTTGTATGATAGTAATTTTCTGTTATCCCTGTATTGTCTTTGTAATGTGTTTACCTTAAATTTCTGTCCCATGCCTCATGGGGTGGGGGAGGGGAGAGATTACAGTTTAACAGGAGCATAGTAAGGTCGGAGATCCGGGCCTCTCTACCTTCTAGAGTATCCCCAGGATCGGGTTAGGGTCCTAGTTCCAAGGACAGTTTGAGGCCCCTCTCCCTTACTTAAGACCGACACGGCATCACGGCTTTCTCTCTGCTGGTTATGAAAATTGTGAGGCAGACCAAACTGTTTTTTTTTCATTTAATTCTTTATTTTACACAGCTCCTGCTGAATACAACACCCATCATTGTCTCCTGGTCGCTCTAATCTCAGCACAAGCAGGAGACAATGTGATTCCTTAAGCCACTGATGCTTGGGAACAGTGTGAACTGTACCGCTTCTTCCCAGGTACCAATGTCGTCAGTGTGCATGGGTGCAGCATGCATTTTGTCTGTGCTGCGCAAAAAAACCTGACATGTCTGTGGGTTTCTTACATGGAACATGGTCCGTGTGATAAACCTGACATGTGCGCACCACGATTGAATACAATGGGTGTGCACGTGTCCGCATTTGCGGCCCTTAAAAAAAAACAAACGACATATGGACACAAAAAACAGATGTGTGAAGAACGCTTTACAATGGAGGAAGAATTCAGAAGCGGTTTATTACCACTTATGTCTTCTCCTTTGCCAGAATTACATGGGACCTAGCAATCATATGATAACTAAGTCTATGCTGTTTTTTTATCATTCATTCATGAAATAAATTACATCTTTTTTTCATTACATCTTTTTTTCATTACATCTTGTTCGCAGTGCATTTACTTCCTTTGTTCCTGGCTCCGATCATATTTTCGGGTGTGGTAAACTGTAATCTATTTTTTAATATTCTAGAACTTAGATTGACCCATTAATCAAAATGATAGGGCGGTCCCACAATGAACGGTGCTACAGACTAGTGATGAAACTAGTCTGACGTTGCCCCAGACTGGCTTTTCCTTGCACCACTCTATTGATTAACAGATCTCTCCCTATGTAAAAAAACAAGAGAGTGAGACCTGTTAATCAACTTGAATAATATAGGGAAAAGATGGGGAAGTGCCAGATTAGTTTGGTCTCTCGCTATGATTTATGGCCAAATCTTGAAACACTATTTTTTCTGGAACACTCCGTCTCTGATGCAAGCTGGCTATAGTTTGGGTAGCTTGAAGAGAGTGGCAAGTTCCCTTTAAATCAGGCCCAATTTAAATTGTCAAAGTAAATGATCCAAGAAATCTTTGTATTTTCATTGGTTGATATGTATAACTATGGTCTGGTGTAAAATAAGTTAAAAATTAACATAAATGTGCTGTCATAAAAACATCATAAAGTGCTTTACAGATTGAACGTTTATAATTTCAGATCCTTTTCCATCACAGATAGCAAGCTTGTCTCAAATGCATGTAAAATTAAGCAACTTGGTTAAGACTTATGCATTTCCATGGTGTGGGGCAGTGACCCCTGTTACAGCTAGGGGGCACTGTATGTTCTCCACAGGATGTGCACAGAGGCATATTGAGGCTATGGGAATGCATTGCGGTCACAGGCGTAGCTGGGATTGCAATGGGGAAGCAGTGACCGATGTCACAGGTAGGGGTCGCTGTGTAGTCTCCCCAGGATATGCAGGGAGCCTGGTGTACATGGCAGTCACGGGCGTAGCTGTGACTGCAATGCAGACTGATAAGTGTTAGTCTTGGACATGTTAGTGTCCAAGGCGGATGTACGGAAAACCTGCTCTGGATGTTGTGTGTGAAACAGATTGCAGTATGATAGTGTTGCAGTTTGTTCCATTCCGGACCCAGGTTTTCCAGGTGGCTGAAAGCCACAGGTTGCTATGTTAAAAACCCTGCAGGAAAGGGTTAGTGAGTGATTAATGAGTCTCAGGTGTGTCAGGGCTAGAGTGAGTTGGTGCTTGTTGCTGTGCAGAGCACCGGACAGAGCGGAGTCAATAGTCCTGGCACCCACAGCATACACAGGAGGATATCGAGGACTGTGTACAGCTGTGAGTAGAGACTGTGATACAGCGGTGCAGGACACCCATGGGAACTAGTCAGTGAAGGACTAGCGTGTGTAGTGACTGCAAGCTAAAGGATGCCGTGTACTATGTAGTGCTATAGACTGGTGTGAATTGAACACTGATAATATGCACTGAAGTTATATGCATTTGTGTGGTTTGGACTTTTAATGCTGTGAGGAAACACATTAAAGAAACTTTTATGTTTGAACTTTGTGGATCACTGCCTATTGACTGCGTATGGTGCTACCGCTGCCTTACAATGGGTACACACTGCAAACAAATGCTGTTCATTCTGATACTGCAATAATACTGCTGCTGAATGCATGATTGCAAGAAGTAGGAGTCAAATGTTAGAGAGTGTGACTACAAGATGAGACTACACAGTTTGTTTGTAGTCTGTTACCATGGAGATACAAAGATAAGCACAGCAGTAGTCATTGTATGCATGCCTATACAAAGACAACAATGATTTATAGCAAAGTATTGATAACAGTGGAAAAAATGCTGCTATTTACAAAGAGTACCTGAAGGTGAAGGCTGTCCTTTTACTACACCATTTTTAGTTTTCTCTTCAAAGTTCATAACTTCCTTATAGATGAGCTCTGCAAGAAAAGTTGTTGACATATTTTAATCTTTTCTTTAAATGTCGGTTTCTTCTAAACATTACCGTAATTTGTTCTTTTATATTGGCTATTTTCACTTTTCAACAAAGTGCCATTTTTTATATGTGGCACATGTTTCAGAGCTGTCACATGGCGCTCTACTGTGTGCACTGAAAACAAAACTATCTAAGTAGCTCTTCGATGGATGTATTTCACACAAGTAATGAGGTGTTATGGAAGGTAGTAGGCTTTTCTGAAGAGATGGGTTTTCAGGATTTGCTGAAAGGCTTCAATCATGGAAGACACTCTGAGTTTAGCGAGTTTCAAAGTATGAGTTATGAGCAGATAAGAGGAGAGCCAAGAAAGAAATCTTGGCCAGACTATGGTTGGCTTTTACAGTGCCTACAAGTAGTATTCAACCCCCTGCAGATTTAGCAGTTTTTCACATTCGGAATTAACTTGACATTGTGACATTTGGACTGTAGATCAGCCTGGAAGTGTGAAATGCACTGCAGCAAAAAAGAATGTTATTTCTTTGTTTAATTTTTTTTTAAATTGTGAAAAGTTTATTCAGAGGGTCATTTATTATTCAACCCCTCAAACCACCAGAATTCTGTTTGGTTCCCCTAAAGTATTAGGAAGTATTTCAGGCACAAATAACAATGAGCTTCACATGTTTGGATTAATTATCTCTTTTTCCAGCCTTTTCTGACTATTTAAGACCCTCCCCAAACTTGTGAACAGCACTCATACATGGTCAACATGGGAAAGACAAAGGAGCATTCCAAGGCCATCAGAGACAAGATCGTGGAGGGTCACAAGGCTGGCAAGGGGTACAAAACCCTTTCCAAGAAGTTGGGCCTACCTGTCTCCACTGTTGGGAGCATCATCCAGAAGTGGAAGGCTTATGGAACTACTGTTAGCCTTCCACGGCCTGGACAGCCTTTGAAAGTTTCCTCCAGTGCCGAGGCCAGGCTTGTCAGAAGAGTCAAGGCTAACCCAAGGACAACAAGGAAGGAGCTCCAGGAAGATCTCATGGCAGTGGGGACATTGGTTTCAGTCAATACCATAAGTAACGTACTCCACCGCAATGGTCTCCGTTCCAGATGAGCACGTAAGGTACCTTTACTTTCAAAGCATCATGTCAAGGCTCGTCTACAGTTTGCTCATGATCACTTGGAGGACGCTGAGACAGACTGGTTCAAGGTTCTCTGGTCTGATGAGACCAAGATCGAGATCTTTGGTGCCAACCACACACGTGACGTTTGGAGACTGGATGGCACTGCATACGACCCCAAGAATACCATCCCTACAGTCAAGCATGGTGGTGGCAGCATCATGCTGTGGGGCTGTTTCTCAGCCAAGGGGCCTGGCCATCTGGTCCGCATCCATGGGAAGATGGATAGCATGGCCTACCTGGAGATTTTGGCCAAGAACCTCCGCTCCTCCATCAAGAATCTTAAGATGGGTTGTCATTTCATCTTCCAACAAGACAACGACCCAAAGCACACAGCCAAGAAAACCAAGGCCTGGTTCGAGAGGGAAAAAATCAAGGTGTTGCAGTGGCCTAGTCAGTCTCCTGACCTTAACCCAATTGAAAACTTGTGGAAGGAGCTCAAGATTAAAGTCCACATGAGACACCCAAAGAACCTAGATAACTTGGAGAAGATCTGCATGGAGGAGTGGGCCAAGATATCTCCAGAGACCTGTGCCGGCCTAATCAGGTCTTATAAAAGATGATTATTAGCTGTAATTGCAAACAAGGGTTATTCCACAAAATATTAAACCTAGGGGTTGAATAATAATTGACCCACACTTTTATGTTTAAAATGTATTAAAATTTAACTGAGCCACATAATTTTTTGTTTTTTAAGATTTATGCATCTGTTAATAAATCCTGCTCTTGTGTGAAGTTTGAAGGCTCTAACTTATTTGCATCTTATCAAACCTGCTAAATCTTCAGGGGGTTGAATACTACTTGTAGGCACTGTATATCACTTTTAACATTTTACACTGAATTCTTTGGGTGATGGGAAGCCAGTGAAAGGTATGACAAAAAGGGAATAGCAAGGGTAGAGGTGAATTATCCAAGCAACAAGGTGAGAATGGATTGAAGGATCATAAGGATGTTGGATGGAAGACTACAGAGAAGTATGTTGCAATAGACTAAGAGGGAGATGATGGGGCATGCACAAACAGTATAGTTGACTCCAGGTTAAGGAAGGGGAAGATTTGAGAAATGTTCTTGATCTGCAGTCAGACAGAAGCTGGAATATGACTCTGGACCAGGAAGAAGCGTCTGCTAGGTGTGAAACAGCTGTTGTCCGTAATCCGCCGTGTTTCGCACTGTAATTTTACTTGCTTTGAATAAAGTCTGCTGAAGTTTTTAACAAGGGTGAATGCAGTAACTGGGAGGAGAAGAAGGAGGCTATATCTGCCAGACAACATGGGATTCTGAACACAAAGATAACACCTTGGCCAATGAGGTAGATTTAAGTGTCCAGATGGAATGTGAAGGCTGCAGCCCATCAGTGGCTGTTGAAAAACTGCAGCCATCATGTGACATTGGCAGGGAACAAAGAAGCCAATGTAGAAGAGGAGCAGTGGCCCAGCAGGTGAGTCCAGGTTTATCTTTTAGATTTTCAATTATTCAACATAGACCCAAACATAATCAGTTTTTAAAGTAGGGAAAACCCCTTTTAACTAATAATGGTATTTAAAAAATGGGTTTTTTTTAAACATTTTTATTATTTCAACATAACGACATGTTAATTTATTGAGTATAAAAATAGCGTACCTTTCCATTCTTCAATTGTATGTTCCCTTTCATCCAGCTGCTTGTCATAAATTTGAGGAGGAGGCTGTAAAATGTAAAACAATATAAATTGTTAATTATATTTACACATATTTAACTATTAACCCTATGGATAATGCCACAATTAAGGGGTTCAGTTATAGGTAAATCCTGGGAAATCTCCTTTAAATAATTTTGGAAATACTTTAAAGAGTTAATAAGCTTTTGATAAAAAATTTTTCACTGATTGCTAAAAAAAACCTTAGAAGTGCGTAGCATAGAAGACAGGAGAGCACAGGTCTTTTGCTTTTCTATTGTATCTATTGGCCACTCTATGTGCGTGCTACAGCAGGAGCTATGTGCTCCTGTTTCCTGAGCTGCGCACTTTTCAGGAATTTTTTGAATGATCAGTAGGGGTATCAGAACTCCTCCAACTCCCAAATCTCCTTGCCATAAAAGGACAAAAAAATATTTTAAAAATAAAATAAATCAAAGGAAAAAATATTTTTAATACTAAGATCTATGATATCATATGTGAATTAATTTGTAAAAACAAATCCAGATTATTCACAACAACCTACTTAGTTTATGTATAATGAGGGAGATTTTATCCTGACACATCATCCAAGAGGTATACCAATATTTTTCCCCCATGCAGCTATCATTGTTGTATGTGTTGAAGAAATCCAGGACTTTATAAGAACAGTAATTAGCTTAAATGCCATATTTTGTAATCTACTAATGCGAGGAAACTGCAGTAAATATATAGATCTACCCTTACGTACATTAAGAAAAAAAAATAAAATATAAGGTATCAATGCAGACAAAAGGTTTAGTAAGTTACAGTATGCTACGCCTTGAACCTAGCAGGCGACATACATTACAAAGCGCCATGGAATAAATGCCGCTATAATAATAAATAATAATAATATAAACCCAATACTCATTAAATGAATTAGTACAATTATGAGAACACCACTCAATGGAAATCCAAAAACCATACAATTTGTCATGCCAGACAAACACGTGACTTTAAATAAAGCATATGTATCTTAAAGAACAGCGTCTAAACTTCTGGCCTCAGGTACCTCCAACACGCATATTTCCCAGATGGCCATAATATTTCACATGTATATTATAATTCTCAGAGCATCCAGAATTGCCACAGCTTTTCTATCTATGGCATATCCCAAAATCTTGACGTGTTGAGGGGACTTGAGGACAGGAGTTTCGAAATACTGTTGTACAGCCACCACTAACAACATTCACATTGACTATGTACATACATGAAAAGATGGAAGAACCTGCAGCATATTCAGGTTCATATTACAGAGCACACCAACTAGCGGGAAACAGTGAAAGTGACTGCACTTTATAAGTATCAAGCTTTTTCAAGCTGTCCAATCCCACAGTGACTAGTTAACCACAAGGAATAGCGATGGTGGAATTCCTCATGATTGGCTTTCCTTGATGGGGCCCACTATGGCACCCAATGTGAGTCACTGGTGGGGTAGTTCTTTGCTGATGTCCCGGCTGCCCTATCTAGACCCTGATAGAGCATATTGCCAGGTCCTTCAAAAGGTGGGTAACCCCTTTAAATCTACCTATATTCATACACAAAAGATAGAATACAAGTGCACTAAGATCTAGTTAGAACCCTACAGAATATACGGTAAATCATTAAATGCATCGAGATGACAGAGAAAGCTTTTCTCATATAGTTACAGCCACCCAAATACTCTCTGGGGTGTCCTGTAATATGAGACAAACGCAACGGACTGGTCTTAATCATCGATACCAAGAATTTTCCCATCCAACTATTAGAGAGGTCCATGTGATTCTATACTTTTTATATTGCACTTGTTCTTTAATGTCATTCGTAAAAATTGTTAATTTTGAATACATTCTCTACCTTGTAGAACATGTTTTATAGCTAGCACTGCAATTTATAACCATACTTCCCATAATACTGAGATAAATCTAGATATTTGAAGGCAGTATGTTGAATGTGCTTACTATAAGTGTACATAAAACCTTAAGAACATTGCAATTATTCAATGTATTCCTTGTGACACAAACAAGTTTTATGCATTATTAAAATCATATCCATTTTGAGAAATTGTTCATTGTGTCACACATGAATTTCAGGGCATCAAAAACATCAATAATTCCTCCTCTTCTATTCTTTTTTCCTATAGAATTTTCTTCCATGGATACCATTGAGCCCTAGCATCTGTAGGGTTACGTTGATAGTAAAGCTTTTTCTTGATCTGACACGTGATAAGAAATCTGATATCTCATTGATTTGCATTTAGAGGTCTATATGTCTTTCATACAAAACAGTAACCCCTATTTGTCGTAATATCTGAGGGAGCAAATAAAGTAAACTGTATGGAATGTAGCTCAGCCGTTCATGTAATACAGTTTGTATACGAACCAAGACGTACAGACCGGCCGAGGGTCTCCGGACTCAGCCTCAACAGACTCATATGTGCCTATGAGGCTGTAGAGTTCTGGTTTGGAGACCTGCAGCCAGATCATATATGGACCGTGGTTCACGGATGTCTAAATTCAGCCTAATTCTGATTTTAGAATTTTTGGGAACAGAAAATTGAAAGAGAAATCAGAATATTACAGCAACATATAAAATCTTGCTAGCTACAGAATGCAGCAAATTATTCTAGCTTCATGAAAAATGAGTATAAAATTATAGTTTAAAGGGATTGTCTATTTTCCACAACCTCTCATGTCATGCTGTATATAGTAATGTTGAGCTAAGGAGAAGCTGTCTTTTCTCTTGTAGCTAAGGGTTCAAACCAAGCTTTTGACTTTGTAGGACTGAAGACATGACATTTTACTACCACTAAATACTCACTATGAAATAAAAAAAAAGAAAAAGATATTAAAGCCCATGTTTACACTTAAAAATGTAAGTAACATATAAAGATCACAACATTGAGATCTTTCACCTCTTGACTATGGCTTATATTCCTAAACAACAGTTTAAACATATTTGGACCAATAATTATTAAGTGCAAAATAGTCTACTTGGTGTCTGAAGGGCTCCTTAAATAGGACCTGTCACTTAAAAAATTAAGTTAAATAACTTGTAAAAATCTCTAAGCTCTCCTGATTTTGCAGCTGTTTTCTGTTTTGCGTCACTGCACTGCAAAGATTATTTACATTTGTTCCTTCTTGAGTGCACAATGTGAAATCTCTGCTCTGCAGTCCAACTGGGCGTTTCTTTACAGTCTTCTCTGTGAACATGCACTTTCATCCCTCCCATACTGATGCTGCCAATCACAGCTTAGCAGTTAATCTAGCAGTCTCTGATGCAGCTGAGCTGTGATTGGCAGCATCTGGGAGGGAGGGGTTAAATTCACACGTCAACCAAGACAAAACTCTAAAGAAATGCCCAGCTGGACTACAAGCAAAGATTTCACATACTGCGCTCCAGAAGAAACAAATGTGAATACTTCTGAAAAGTATGGTAGGATTAGACAACCTCTGAGATTTTCACAAGGTATTTAGTTCAATTCTTTGAGCAAGCGACAGCCGCTCTTTACAGTGAATGTCCACAACTAATTGGTGGCCTAAAAAGGCCAACAAATCTGTAATGATTATCTTCTTAAGTAATCTTCTCAATGGATAATGTCTGTTTTTTTTCTGATGTATAGCTTCATATTCCTTGCATAGAAAATGGGAATAAATACATTTTGAGTGTCTGAAGACACAAGATGAAGCCTACTGCATACAGGCTAGGTATTGGACTCAATAATAACATAGTATGCAGTCAGTTCTTTTTAGCATTTTTAAGCCCAAAATGAAATGTACATATGAAGAATAACTAGAAATAAAGTAGAAAAAACACCCTAAAACTGTTCTAAAACTAAAAGTACAAAAACGCACAGATGTATTTTCTATGCCCAAAACTTTTTTTTCCTTTAAATAAAACTGATCATCACATATTGCATGGTATGATTATGTCCTGCTTAACTAATTTTACAGCCTGGGTCTATAATTCAACATTGAACAATTGCATTTTTACAAACGTAGAATATAACCTTGTCATTATTCTGTGTTTTGACTGTTTGTCCATTCCATCTCTCCCTCACAGGGTCCTGAGGCTGAAAATGGAGGAGAATGGGTTGGGTAAGTGAATGAAATCATATTATGCATATCACAAAACGCTCTGCAGCTTTAGGGCAATTACATTGTATTGCACGGTTTCATGAATTTATCACTGGTCTATAATATTTCTTACGTTTTTTTTGTTTTTTTAATTGGTCATGGTAAAATCTTAACATACCAGTACATCTAGGAATCACAGAAAATAATAAAAATAGACACTCGGGAGGACAGGCCGCTCTGGCCCAGAAAATATCAGAGAAGTAATGGTCTTTCCCACCTTCGTTTTCTACATATTTTTGATGGTGTGTAAAGAATGGAAGGGTGGGTATCGGTAAACAATGGGGCTTAGTACAGCTTAGTTTGAGCCACAGTGGGTTTCTATTAGGGTGCGCTCTGGCACCCATTCGGTGGCCCTTTCAGGGTTTACGTCTGCACCTCGTAAAACAGGATTCGGACGTATGTGTTGACAGGGTCATAGAAAATAATGGTGCCGGCAGGGCGAATGTGCACTCTAACGTGCATAATTTTCGGAAGGATATGACTACTGGAAGTGGACATTCAGATGCAGTCTACTACATCTGGGTGTCCGCCTCCAGTAGGTGTACAAACTCGGAAACGATGCACTGCAGAGGGCACGATCACTCTGCCGGCACCATTATTATCTATGGCCTTGTCGGCGCATACATCTGAATCCCGTTATGCAGGGGGTTCAGACATAAGCCTCAAAGGGGCCACCAAACAGGAGCCAGATCGCAATGTGAAAGCACTCGGACACTTCAGCCAATCTTTCAGAACAGTTGTCTTTTTAATCTATGGGACAAAGCGGACGAAAAAGGGGGGGGGGGGAGAAAAAGAGGAGGGTAAAATGAATGTTTCCAGGAAAATAAAGGTGGAGACTATATACACAGCAGAAAAGGATAGGAATCGTCAAAGAATTAAAGTGGTTACATTTATTTAAGAATGAAAAATGGACAGATGTGTTTTGGACGACATGCTATTAGTGTACTTTATTTGTATAGAATTTTTTCTAGCGCTAACAGCAATTTACAGTAGATATCTACATTAATTAACAGTTAATGAAGTGGGACAACATAAACACAGTTATTAGTTATACCAACACAGTAGCAATAGTGTAACAGATCTTCCACATAGTGCAGTGCCATTATAGCAGTATCGGAACAGAAAAAAAAAATTGGCAATACCATTGCCGCCCCACAGAGAGTTACCTAAAAAATTGTGGCCACCACATATCAGTGATCTTAACTAATCAGAAAGCAGTTCTCTCTATGCCACTGACGGAAACTGATACTTGAGCTCCCAGTAATCAGCCACTTGAATATTGCCATTTCTTTAAGTGATATCCCCTACAACTTTATTGATCTTTTTAATCAGGACAGATGACGAATGCTTTGAAATAGTGCATGATTGCCAAAAAGCTCTTGAATGCAGAGAAGCTAGAGACTAGGCCAGTGGTTTTGATTTAGAAATCAGGGTTCCCTAGAACCACTCCAAACTGGTCAATGAAAATATGAATGGGAAAATGATAAGATTGATGGTAGAAGATATAGCAAGACAGCTAGACTCATCCAGAAAATACTATTATATGATTACCTGTCCCTATACAAAGTTTCTTTGAGATAGATAACAGAGTAGAGGTTCACTATGAGTAAAGGCCCCGTCTCACATAGCGAGATCGCTAATGCGTCACCGATTTTGTGACGCAACAGCGATCTCGCCTGCGATCTCACTACATATGATACGCAGCAGTGACCGGCCCCCCTGCTGGATATCGCTGTTTGTGCTCGAATGTCCTGGGCCATTATTTCGTCGTCGGTGTCCTGCTGGCCAGCATGCATCGATGTGTTTGATTGTTGGATCGTTGCTGCGTCGCTGAAGAGATCTGCCTGTTTGGCAGCTTACTAGTGATCATCTAGCAACGCACCAGCGATCCTTACCAGGTCGTATCGTTGTCGGGATCGCTGGTGCCTCACTAAGTGAAATGGGACCCTTACTCCATTTATCAATGAGAAAAATATAGGGCTTTCTTATTTATTTTACTCCCTTATGCAGAGCCATTTATTCCATCACGCTTTAACCACTTCACCAAGTTGGGTATTTCCGTTTTTGAGTTTTCATTTTTTGCTCCCCTTCTTCCCAGAGCCTTAACTTTTTTATTATTCCGTGAATATGGCTGTGTGAGGGCTTGTTTTTTGCGGTACGAGTTGTGCTTTTGAACGACACCATTGGTTTTACCATATAGTGTACTGAAAAATGGGAAGAATTTCAAAGGGCAGGTTTTTTTCCATGTTCACTAAGGCTGCGTTCACACGTGGCTTTTTTTCGTGTTTCTGCGGCGGTTTTAACCGCACGATTTTGCCGTGAAAACGCGAAAAATAAGCATCCCATGCATTCCTATGGGATTCCGCAATGCTGTGCTAATGCTGCGGTTTTTACCGCGGTGGAATTGCTTCGCGGTAAACGCAGCATGCTCATTAATTTCGTGGAATTGTGGCGATCCCGCACCCATAGAAATGCATTGTTCTGCTTACTTTCCGCATGTGGCTGTGCACACCATGCGAAAAGTAAGCAGAACATTTGCGGATGGTACTCACGGTCTGGAGGAGAGGAGACTGTCCTCCGAGCTTTGGGTACCATATCCCTGTAAAAAATAGAATTTAAAATAAAAAATATTGTTATTCTCACCTTCCCGACGTCCCGCGCAGCCTTCACGCCTCTCTCCACGCTCCCGGTCCCAGTAAACCTTTGCGAGCGATGACGTCCGTTCTCGCAGGATCGCAAAGTCTCGCGGTCATTCGCGCGACGTCGTGATCCCACGAGAACGGACGTCATCACGGTAATTGTCGCAAAGGATTACTGGGACCGGGAGCGTGGAGAGAGGCGGGAAGGCTGCGCGGGACGTCGGAAGGTGAGAATAACAATTTTTTTTAATTATTATTATTATTTACATTCTATCTTTTACTATTGATGTCGCATAGGCGGCCTCAATAGTAAAAAGTTGGTCACACTCGTCAAACACTATGTTTGACGAGTGTGACCAACCTGTCGATCAGTTCACCAAGCAATGCTACAGATCGCTTGGAAAACGCTAGCAATTCTGCAAGCTAATTACGCTTGCAAAATGCTAGTTTTTCTGCGGGAAAATCGCGGTAATTTAAAATGCGATTTTCCAGCGGAATGGAATTCCGGAACTCTCGCGGTAATTTCCGCGAGAGATCCGATACGTGTGAACCCCTCCTAAATGCGAAAACTGATCTGCCATTATGATTTTCCAGGTCATTACAAGTTCATAGATACCAAATATGTCTAGGTTCTTTTTTATTTAAATAGTGAAAAAAAATCCTAAGTTTGTAAAATAAAAAAAAAAGTTGCCATTTTCAGTGACCTATAGCGTCTTTGGGGCTGGGTGAGGGCTTATTGTTTGAGTGCCAAGCTGACTGTTTTGGCGTAGATAGGATTTTTTTGACCGCCCGTTATTGCATTTTAATGCAGTTACGGCGACCAAAAAAAGTAATTCTGGCATTCTGACTTTTTTCTTGTTCCGTCGTTTACCAGACGAATTCTTTTTATATATTGATAGACTGGGCGATTGTGATTGCGGCAATACCAAATATGGGTATATTTTTTTTTTCAACTGTTTTATTTTAAATGGGGCAAAAGTTAAACTTTGTTTTTTTCTTCTTCGGCCCTGCTATGCTAAAATGCTCATCTTTGGTGATGACAACCACAGGGGTCTCCTGCAGACCCAAGGTTGTCCTGCCAACCCATCGTCGACCCGCGATCATGTTAAATGCAGCTGTCAGAGATTGACAGCACCATTGAACATGTTAACAGCTGTGGGTGGATCGCAATTCCACCAGTAGCTGTTAGGGACACATGTTAGCTGATGGAATCAGCTGACATGTGCTGGAAAAGTTGCAGGCTCATCGCTGGAGCCCGCATCAAATGGGGAGGTGACCTTGGAAGTGCCTAAAGGGGTTAAAGACATTATCGTCACTGTTCCCATTGAGGCTCACAATCTAAATTCCCTATCAGTATGTCTTTGGACTATGGTAGAAAACCAGAGAACTCAGAAGAAACCCACGCAAACACAGGGAGAGCATACAAATTTCTTGCGAGGTTGTCCTTGGTGGGATTTGAACCCAGGACTCACCTAACGGAGTTAACATATCACAAATGTATTGACATAAAAAATCACACTATCTCTCCAAGTTTTATCTATACACTACAAATGTTCAAAGTGATTTTCTTCGGTGACATGGCAGATATTTAGGCGGTAGTTCCATCCAGATGCATGCCAGCATATCCTCCGATATGGACTCCACTGTTTCAGTGATGCGTTGTCAGGAGTTGATTCATCAATGTTGCACTGGCGTCCACGATCCGAGATCTAACACCCTGCAACTATTTATTCTGTGGGGTTACATCAGTGTATCTGCCCCCAGTCACAAGATCAGAACGACGGAGACATCACCAAAACAGTGGAGTCCATATCCAAGCACATGGTGGCATGCATCTTGACAGTACTGGACTACTGCCTCGCTATCTGCCATGTCACCAGTGGAAATCACCACTTTGAACATTTATAGTGAATAAATAATACTTGGCTAAATAGTGTAACTGTTCATGTTAAAAAAAAAATTTGTGTTATGTTCTGTTGGGTATAAATACTGAGGCTACAATTATGCATCATTCTCTTTGAAACACCTTGTATGTAGCTCAGATTACATACGTGTTCCATGCTAAAGTAGGGTGAACACTAGTTTTAGAAAAATAATTTTGTCCATTAAAGTCAATGTAAATCAACTGCACGACTCCCTCAATGGAAACTAACATAGCAACTAACTAGCAACCACAGTACATAGCAGGGGCACATTTATTTATTACGTCAGCACAGGAAGATTTTTTTTAAGACATCCAATTGTGGAAATTATTATTCCAATATCTATTAATTAAAATGAATTTTTATTGTGGGAAAAACCTTTTAAATACAAGAAAGCGTAGACATACTTTAAACTCTTTAATGCAATAAACATGGCACAAACCTCTAGCTCTTTATAAAAAAACAAAAAAAAAAACAAAGTAAATTTTAGTATTCTTTTTGCTTTGTAGTGGTATGATGTTACTAACATCAATGGAAGCACTGGCTCCAATCCTATCTAATCTTACATTCTACACCATGGTCCCTAACAATAACAATTTCATTTCATTTTTAGGCCACGTGCTATTCAATTAGTAATTCAAATAGTATCAATGCCAACACCATCACATGAGATAGTAATTTCATTTATATGGTTAGTAAATGTAGTGGGGCAAAGTTATATACTGAACTGGATACAAGCTACAGTATAAACTATAGTTAAAGAGTACCTTTCACCAAATGTTTCATGTTGAACTGGACATACCACGTAATAGTGGTTACAGAAAGGTGTTTTCTTTATCTTTTTTCTTCTAAGTTTCCTCTATCTGTTGTGGGGATATTAGCAATCAAATATTTGGCACCTATTGAGTTAACTTTAGTTACATCCAAGTGGATGTTATTAGATAGTTTTCGCTGGGGGCGAGTTTTTGCTGCCTCCTGTATTACATTGACCAATCATAAGCAGGCAGAAACATACGAGTGCTGAAGGATTTCATCAGGATCACATGACCAAAGTCCACAGGTTCTGCCAGCCAGCATGCACAGCATAAATAAGCACTGAAGATAAAAGCTCCTCACTTCGGTGCTGTGTACTGTATCTTCAGTGAGTGCTTATTTAGACTGCACACTTCCTCTGGCAAGGTCTGTGGAATCAGGTCATGTGACCCTGATGACATAATTCCAGATCCTTGTGCACTTCTATGTTGCTACCTGCTTATGATTGGTCAGTGTCATACAAAATGCAGACGTACACACCCCCAGCAAAAGCTATCTTATAGCACCCACTTGGACTTAACTAAAGTTAACTCATTAAGTGCCAAATATTTGATTGTTAATATCTCCGCAATGAAGAGGCAAAATTAAACTAAAAAAAATTAAAAAATAAAAACATTTTGCTCCGCTCTGCAGTCATTATTACATTGTGTGTCCAGTTCAATGTGAAAAATGTTGTGAAAAGTCCCCATTAACCAATATCCTTTTCAGTTAAAAGTCCTCAAGCTCAATTATTTAAAAATCCCAAACTCGACGTTCATCAGGTGAAATAATCTTATGACTTGCTTAAATGATCATCGGTCTTGGTAACGCATTGTCCTGTGTAAACATGAAATGTACTTTTAAGAACAATGGCATCCTATGTACACTGAATGATCTATTACTGAAGTGCAGTCAGCTTCTCTAAAGAGGCTATCAAAAAACCACAGATCAGAAAACATGTTGTCGATTGGCGGTTGTTTGACATTAATGGTAAAAATAGGACAGGCAATCGCTATTTGATCAGTGAGGACCGCAGTGAATGACCCATGCCCTCCATGCCTTATCAAGAATACCTCCATACAATTAATGTTTGGAATTACAGATCAATCCCATTCAACTGAAGTTGTAGTAAGATGGAATACCAAGCACAGCCACTGTTTAAGCAACGAAGCCCCTTCAAATAGCCTATCACAAAAATAAGGTATTAATTTAGTGGTCCCAAATAACCCCTTTGATATGATCCAAATTCGGATCAATTTTTTTTATTCAATTTTACAAATAAGTCTTTATAACATTCTAAAATAATGTTCATTATCATGATTTTAATATTTCTATACTTTTTAATCATAGCTCCTGATTCGCAAAGTCTTGATAAAGAGTGCACTGAAGTAAGATGCCCCTAAATCAGCTGAGATATGCTACTGCAAGAAATGTACTCCAGTCCGGGACTGGAGTACATTTCTGTTATAACTTGCATCTCTTTTTTAGGTAAATTATGATGTATTTGTGAACCGTGTCCAGAGACGCCTCATCTTACCCAAACCCTGCCTGGTTTTCATAAATCTGCTGGGATTGTCGTAGAAAACGCAAAAGTTACAATCGTCTTACCCTTCCTTTTAAATTGATTTCACGTGCATGGTTTCCTACGCTCCTCTATGTGAGGACACCATACAGAAAGGCTAGGAGTTCTGCTTACACTACCCATGGACAGCTAGGAGACTGTATCTACAAACAGGCAAAGCTGACAATCACCAGAAAAAAAAACAGAAATACTTTTTATTATGAATCCTACCTAGCACCATATAAACTTTTTTGTACATGGAAATACGGCATTAAATAATAGAAAAATATATGTTTACAAAGTCATTATTTCACCCCGTTATATACAGCCATATAAAGATAGCACAGTGAACCCAACAGGTCTGATTTAAATGTAATTTTTCATTTTCATTTTTTTGTCATGAATATTCATTTCTCTTAAGTATCGGCACATGTGACCACCGGCATCAGCAGGAAGCCAGTGGCTGACACCACATGCTACTGAAGAGCAATGAATACTCACTGCTCTTTGCGACCACAGTCCCGGTGAGTATTCCGACAGCTGTGCTCTGCTTGTGAGCAGTGCATGACGTCCCTGCCATGCGCTGCTTACAAGCATAAAGCAGTTGCTGGCACCGGAGCAGGACGCTGCGAGGCAGCGCCGGGTAGGTAAGTATAATTTTTTTTTTGGTTTCTAATGGAGCCATGCATACAGTTGTGGCCAAAAGTATTGACACCCCTGCAATTCTGTCAGATAATACTCAGTTTCTTCCTGAAAATGATTGCAAACACAAATTCTTTGGTATTATTATCTTCATTTAATTTGTCTTAAATGAAAAAACACAAAAAGAATTGTCCTAAAGCCAAATTGGATATAATTCCACACCAAACATAAAAAAGAGGGTGGACAAAAGTATTGGCACTGTTCAAAAAATCTTGTGATGCTTCTCTAATTTGTGTAATTAACAGCACCTGTAACTTACATGTGGCACCTAACAGGTGTTGGCAATAACTAAGTCACACTTGCAGCCAGTTGACATGGATTAAAGTTGACTCAACCTCTGCCCTGTGTCCTTGTGTGTACCACATTGAGCATGGAGAAAAGAAAAAAGACCAAAGAACTGTCTGAGGACTTGAGAAACCAAATTGCTCATGCTTCCTCACAATCTCAAGGCTACAAGTCCATCTCCAAAGACCTAAATGTTCCTGTGTCTACCGTGCGCAGTGTCATCAAGAAGTTTAAAGCACATGGCACTGTGGCTAATCTCCCTAGATGTGGATGGAAAAGAAAAATTGACAAGAGATTTCAACGCAAGATTGTGCGGATGTTGGATAAAGAACCTCGACTAACATCCAAACAAGTTTAAGCTGCCCTGCAGCCCGAGGGTACAACAGTGTCAACCCGTACTATCCGTCGGCGTCTGAATGAAAAGGGACTGTATGGTAGGAGACCCAGGAAGACCCCACTTCTTACCCTTGAGACATAAAAAAGCCAGGCTGGAGTTTGCCAAAACTTACCTGAAAAAGCCTAAAGCGTTTTGGAAGAATGTTCTCTTGTCAGATGAGACAAAAGTAGAGCTTTTTGGGCAAAGGCATCAACATAGAGTTTACAGGAGAAAAAAAGAGGCATTCAAAGAAAAGAACATGGTCCCTACAGTCAAACATGGCGGAGTTTCCCTGATGTTTTGGGGTTGCTTTGCTGCCTCTGGCACTGGACTGCTTGACCGTGTGCATGGCATTATGAAGTCAGAAGACTACCAACAAATTTTGCAGCATAATGTAGGGCCCAGTGTGAGAAAGCTGGGTCTCCCTCAGAGGTCATGGGTCTTCCAGCAGGACAATGACTCAAAACACACTTCAAAAAGCACTAGAAAATGGTTTGAGAGAAAGCACTTCTAAGGTGGGCAGCAATGAGTCCAGACCTGAATCCCATAGAACACCTGTGGAGAGATCTAAAAATGGCAGTTTGGAGAAGGCACCCTTCAAATATCAGGGACCTGGAGCAGTTTGCCAAAGAAGAATGGTCTAAAATTCCAGCAGAGCATTGTAAGAAACTCATTGATGGCTAAAGGTTGTGCAACCAAGTATTAGGCTGAGGGTGCAAATACTTTTGTCTGGCCCATTTTTGGAGTTTTGTGTGAAATGATCAATGTTTTGCTTTTTGCTTCATTCTCTTCTGTTTTTTCATTTAAGACAAGTTAAATGAAGATAATAATACCAAAGAATTTGTGTTTGCAATCATTTTCAGGAAGAAACTGAGTATTATCTGACAGAATGGCAGGGGTGTCAATACTTTTGGCCACAACTGTACCAGGATGGGGGCCAATTATAAGGATAGGGCCATGCATACCAGGACCGGGGTTGGGGGGAAATCATACCAAGATACTATTATTAAAGAGAAATTAATATTCATTGCTCTCCTCGCCCATGGACGTGGAACGCAGTGAATATTCATTTCTCTTTAGCAGCGGGCGCAGGAGTTGGCTGCAGATGCCGGCTCCTGCCTCTGTGACCCACTGGTCCGCCGAAACCGTTCCCCCCACCTCCCCACCACAGCCAGAGCCGGTACATCTGGACTATAAGACACCCCCCATCTTCCGCCACATTTTTGGAGAGAGAGAGAGAGAGAGATTTTTTTTCTTGTCGGGCAACCAGAAAGAATTTCGGGTTAAATGAGTGTCTAGAGGATCCGCCAGAAAAAAAAACGTTGCAAGCTCCGTTTTGAAATCTTTGATGATGGTGACGGACAGCAACTTTTGGCGGATCCTCAAAAAAAAACGGACAGCAATCCGTCACAATCCGCCATTAATGAAAGTCAATGGAGAAAAAAAAACAGATCCTCAAAAGAAAATTGAGGATCCGTTTTTTTTCAAAACCTGGCAGATTGTGACTGATTGTAAAAAACTGAAGTGTGAAAGAGGCCTTAAAGTTCGAAAAAAACAGTATATATCTTTTAGAGATAATTTAATCTTCAACTTGCGTAACTGTTCACAGTAACAGTAATTTTGACCAGGGGTGCCTAAACTTTTACATGCCACTGTATGCACACTAAAGAAAAAAAAAGGCTGAAATCAAAAGTTCCCACTATATAATTTGTTCACTATCTAAATTATTCCTAAAAATGAACTTTGTGGTTCATTAACCCATAGAATTTTATCTTCCGATACAATTTCATATCTTAATGGATAATTGTTTCCTTCTGGCCAAGTCATCACGTATCCACAGGTTAGATTATAACTTGTTGATCTCTGGATAGCCGACTACTGGGAACTCCATCCATACTGGGAACAGTGCTCTGAAATGCCCCTTTATAAAGAAGCAGAGATCACACATGCTAATTGGCTATTGGACTACTTGAGCTAGCTGAGCACCGTACCCCGCTATCTCCAGGAATCCCATACACAGTGAATGGAGTGGTGGTGCATATGCAGTTGGATAGGTGATATCTGTTAGGGTCGGCGGAACGCACCAAATATAAATAATAGTAGGTGCGTTCGCCGCCCGTGGTCCACCGTGCGGTAGGTGACAAGACCGCTGCTGAACAATGGCAGATGCACCTAGTAGGTGCGGTACTGCGCTCGGGTTAACGTCACCCGAACGCTAAGGGCGGCTCCGTACAAACACAGAGTCGCTTGGCGAACACTAAAGCAAAGGCGCGGGCCCTGTTAGCGTCACAGAGGCCTGCGTGTGGCATCACAGCCGCGAACACCAATAGCTGCTGTTACTACAGCGCAGCGGCAGAGAAAGCCGCAAGCGTCGGCGCCAAGGACCGGGCGCCGACGGACGCTAGTGTAGGCGTGGAGCAAGTGGCGTGTAGCTTGCCACAACCCTGGAGCTGACTATACACACTCGGTCACCACTCATAATATCAGAGGGTAGGGGTTTCATAATGAGTCAGACACCAGTCCATGCATCCATCACCATACACACACAGAATAATATGCTACACTAGCGCATGGCTTGGGAAGGACCAATCAGATCCGACACAGGACCTGCACATGTGACCCCTGCTCTCCACTGAGAGGGCACGTTGCAGGCATGCCCAGTAGCACGGCACGAGGACTTAGCCTCTGGAGCGGTTCCCTGCAAAGCAGGTTGCGCTACCATTGCTGCATCGGAGGTGGCAGCAACAACCAGGCTCACAGAACGAGTCTGAGGAGAATGCCTGGCTCGCCGTAATTGCTGAGCAGGAGTCCAAGCGGTCGGAGGAGAATGGGAGACCGCAGGATGTCTGGCTCTGGATTCCCGCTGTGCAGTGCCAGGAATCTGATGCCTAACGATATCTTGCCTAGTTAGGAACAACCTTTGACTTCCTGTTGTCAGTACATCTAAACAAGGAGCAACACTCAATAAGGTGTTATTTCTTGTGATGACTGATTATGTGATATTTAAGTAATACACTTGGGCTAAGAATATAACAATGTGCAGGTTCCAATAATACGATAAGCCAGAGACTAAGGAACCGCAACTAACCAATTCCTTTCCAGTACCCTGCCTAATATTAAGTATTCCACTGCCAGATTCTATTTACGCTAATTATTTTTCTTTTTGGATTAAAAAAATGATTCCATCTCTTGAGATAGCTTTTCTATGTCTACATAAAGGCCCCGTCACACTAAGCGAGATCGCTAGCGATATCGCTTAAGCGTCACCGATTTTGTGACGCAGCAGCGATATTACTAGCGATATCGCTATATGTGACACTTACCTCCGACCGGCTCCCCCGCTGTCTATCGCTGATCGCTTGAGATCGTCCAGGGCCGTTTCTCGTCGGCCGCTTCCTGCTGGCGCCGACGAGCGATGCGTGGACGCGGGCGGGAGGACTTTTTCATCGCCTCGTCTGACAGGTAAGTAACGACCACCGACCGCTGCTGCATCGCTGGTGAGATATGCCTGGTTGGCAGCTCACTAGCGACCATTTAGCGATGCACCAGCGATCCTGACCGGGTCGTATCATGGTCGGGATCGCTGGTGCATCGCTAAATGTGACGGTACCTTAAAATGTTCCCGCTTTGATGACTTGGAGATGCAATTTATTGGAAACTGATTTCCACACAGTCGGGGGCCACTACAGACTAAAATACAGGGGATATTATTCCGTCTCCAGTTACCTGCTGGGAAGTGTTAGCTATTGTCAAGTACTGTACACTTTGTCCTATTCCGACAAATAGATCAGGTGAATGATACGTGTTGACTACTCATCTCCGGATGCAGAAGTGAGCAGAGTAACCCTTTAATGTTTTTAATCATGAACTTGGTGCTTTAAATCACACAGATATGTCTGTTCTATAAAGTAATAACAGTTCCATATAGTGTTATTCCTTAATATTCACTAAGCAACTAAGTAAGACGTCCAGGAATATATCTATTGATTTGGTAAAATCCCTGGATCCATCACATAACTCCTCTCAGAAAATCAGCAACTCCAATGCCTTTTATGACTACTGTTTGAAGATTTCTGGTGTTTATGTCAAATTATACTTCCTACATTTATGCAGAGAGGGAGTGTGTGATTTGTCGCATGACTCTGGATCAGGAAGAACTTTTTAGTGAAATTTTTTGTATTTTTAGGGCAGTATAGTGTATACAATTACACTATCTGGAATAGCTCTATTAGGGTTTCACATTTATGATGTTATTAAGCAGCCAGCAGGATTTTGTAAGTAAACTACAGACATTATCATGTTGCCGATGATAAACTGATTAAAATGATACCTGGGGTGAAGAAATGCGTCTTGTGGCTCTTGTGTAATCAGTGTTAGAAGTAGGCAGAGTCTTAGGGACCCGTCACACGTAGTGAGATCGCTGCTGAATCACAAGTTTTGTGACACAACAGCGATCTCACCAGCGAGATCGCTGTGTGTGACAGCGATCAGCGACCGGCCCCCCTGCCGGTATCGCTGATCGCTGTAGGAAAGCCCTGGACTTTGCATCGCTGCGTGTGACAGGCGGGAGACCAGCGATCAGCTGGTAACTAAAGTACACATCGGGTATCCAAGTGACGTGCGTCCCTTAGAAACCCGATGTGTTCGTTAGTTACCAGCGCGCTGAAGCAGGGAGCTGGTAACTAATGTACACATCGGTTATCTAAGGGATGCACGTGCCTTGGATACCCGATGCGTACGTTAGTTACCAGCTCCCTGCTTCAGCGCGCTGGTAACTAACGAACACAGTGACGCCGCGCGCTCGCTGTCTGTTTGACAGCTCATCAGCGATCACATAGCGACTTACCAGCGATCCTGACACGTTGATATCGTTGTCGGGATCGCTGGTGAGTCGTTATGTGTGACGGGGCCCTTATTCTTGGTGCTCTAGGCCAGAGAAACCAAGGAAACACCTAACCACAGGCCCACCCTGAAGCACTATTAGTCTATCTCTCTCTCTCTATGATGAGGAACATGTTTGTTCAGTTGTCTTCTTATAGTGCTACAGCTATGCTGGACTTCCCTTCTCCTACACTGGCTGCCTGTGAGGTGGAAGCTGAAGCACTGTGGGAGGACTGCAGCTGTAAATGTTTTTGCAATGAGACAAACTTCTGATGTACTGTGTTAGCCCTGCTGTACTGTGTTAGCTCTGTTGTACTGTGTTAACCCTGCTGTACTGTGTTAGCTCTGTTGTACTGTGTTAGCTCTGTTGTACTGTGTTAGCTCTGTTGTACTGTGTTAGCTCTGTTGTACTGTGTTAGCCCTGCTGTACTGTGTTAGCTCTGTTGTACTGTGTTAGTTCTGCTGCAGACTTGTATGTGATCATGAGAGCAAAGTGTCAGTCATCACATGTCTCACCCTGGTAACTTCCTCTTTGATTTAAAATAATCTCTGGAAGCAGATTCTCATGCAGATCAGTGTCAGGCCCATAGAACTTAAAGGGGTATTACTATCACCAGGATCCTATACCAACATGCGTTAGGTGTAAAAATATACTAATATTAGCAAATACCTCACATTAGAAATGTAGCATAATTTTTCTAATTTACTATGTTGCTTACCCAATGTAGGGCATTGCAGTAACTAACACTAACACCAGGGATACCTAAGCTACTTCAATGGCCAACATGGGGTAGGGGATGTGACATAGCAAATCACAAAAACAGTACTACATTTCCAATTGGAGGTATTTGCTAATATTATTACATCTACTAAATATTGAGATAGGGTCTTGGAGATGGGAATACCCCTTTAACAGCCCTTTACATATAACAAAAAAGTTAATTTCTCTGGAATAAGACATCTGATCACAGATATGAAGGTAATATTTAGCGTCCTATGATCTATATGCCCAAAAGAAGGGTTGATCCTACTGACAGATTCCTTTTAAGCCTAGTGTGTCCATAATGGGCTACAGCTGAATAGATTGCTATCTGCCATTATTAATGAATTTGTAAATTGGTCTAAAAACAGTTTATTCTGATATCACATTTATTAATATATTTATTAGATCATAATAACTCGAATAAAACAATAACGCTGAATTTTAAATAGAAGTATACAAGTATGAAAATGGCTCCTGTGGTAAGTTTAAGTCTAGTGATATTTTCAGAATGCGAATACAAAGTCTTACCGCTTCAACTTCTGCAGGGTCATACCAAACATTTATGTAGGGGTGCTGTAGCGCTTCATCCACTGATATCCTCTTTGCTGGGTCAATCACTAGCATCTTTGATAAAAGGTCTCTTGCTTGGCTGGCTGGATAAGAAATAATGGTGACAACATGATTTCTGTCACTAATATAGCCACATTTATACAGGGTAAATTAGGCTTAATACATTATATTAATACTAAAAATAGAAGTGGTGATCACCAACGTAATATAAACAGTAAGACTTAACTTTTTCTTGGTATGTGTTAAAATGTTTAAAAGAGGTCTGTATCAGAGATACAAAATTTCAAAATGTTTATGAAATGGTTTTCCTTCTTCTTTGTGCATTTATACTGAAGTAACACACAAGGAAAAAAGGAGTAGAAACATATGTGATACAAACCAGAATATGTTAAACTTTTAAACTGAACTTGATGTCTTAACCCCTTAGTGACGGAGCCAATTTGCAGCTTAATGACCAGGCTAATTTTTACAATTCTAATTTTGCAATTTTCAAACTTTTCATTTTTATGCCCTTAAATCAGAGAGATATGTCACACAAAATAGTTAATAAATAACACTGCGCAACAAATTTTAGGGAAGTTCTTGTCCCCTGAAAAAATGTTATTGCATCTTATAGATTTTGATATGCTGAACACAAATATGTGATGCAAAAGTCTGTATTGCGTAAGATTTTTAACCCCTTCATGACGGAGCTTTTTTTGATTTTTCGCTCCACTTCTTTCCAGAGCCATAACTTTTTTATTTTCCATCAATATGGCCATGTGAGGGCTTTTTTTTTGTGGGACGAGTTGTACTTTTGAAGGACATCATTGGTTTTACCATGTCATGCACTCGAAAACGGGAAAAAAAATTCTAAGTGCGGTGAAATTGCAAAAGTGCAATCCCACACTTGTTTTTTGTTTGGCTTTTTTACTAGGTTCACCAAATGCTAAAACTGACCTACCATTATGATTCTCCAGGTCATTACAAGTTCATAGACACCAAACATGTCTAGGTTCTCTTTTATCTAAGTGGTGAAAAAAATTCCAAAGTTTGCTAAAAAAAATAAAAAATTGCGCAATTTTCCAAGACCCGTAGCGTCTCCATTTTTCGTGATCTGGGGTCGGGTGAGGGCTTATTTTTTGCGTGCCGAGCGGACGTTTTTAATTGTACCACATTTATGCTGATATGTTCTTTTGATTGCCCGTTATTGCATTTTAATGCAATGTCGTGGCGAACAAAAAAAAAGGAATTCTGGCGTTTTGATTTTTTTATCGCTATGCCGTTTAGCGATCAGGTTATTTCTTTTTTTATTGATAGATCGGGTGATTCTGAAAGCGATGATACCAAATATGTGTGGGTTTGATTTTTTTTTTTTATTGTTTTATTTTGATTGGGGCGAAAGGGGGGTGTTTGAACTTTCAATTTTTTTAAATATTTTTAAACACTTTTTTTTTTTACTTTTTGCATGCTTCAATAGCCTCCATAGGAGGCTAGAAGCTGCCATAGCGCAATCGCCTCTGCTACATACAGTTGATGCTCAGATCACCTCTATGCAGCAGAATTACAGGCTTGCTATGAGCGCCGACCACAGGGTGGCGCTCATAGCAATTTGCCACCAACAACCACAGAGGTCTCGAGGAGACCTCTGGTTGTGATAGCAACACAGCGATGACCCCCAACCACGTGAGTGGGCTCATCGCTGTGCGGATTTCCGGACAGGCGTCCGGAAGTGCATTTAAATGCCCGCTGTCAGAGTTTGACAGCGGCATTTAACTACTTAATAGGCATTGGCGGATTGCGATTCCGCTCGTCCCTATTGCGGGCACATGTCAGCAGTTAAAAACAACTGACATGTCGCGGCTTTGAGGTGGACTCACCGCCGGAGCCCACCTCAAAGCGGGGGATACTGCCAGCTGACGTACTATTCCATCAGCTGGCAGTAAGGGGTTAAGAAACAACAGTATATAGTCCACATTATGATGTCCGAGACACTACATACATGTGCATCGATGTCAGTAGCAAAAGCAATTGTTCTAAAGTGTTTTGCAGACGACTTTTGTTTATAATCCATGTCAGATGCTTCTCAAATAAGATTCCAGCAATAGTCAGCCTGCATTGACGTACTCCACTTTCCCTGGTACCTTTTCTCCATCAGCGCAATGTCTTGGTGAAATCTTTCACCGTGTTTATCGCTAATGGCACCAAGATTGGCTGGAAAAAAAGTCCAAGTGAGAATGTAGAAAATGCACTTTTAGCGACATATTGCATTTCATCAAATGATATGCTGTGAGCATGTTGACCACGAGTTGTTCAAAGTTCAGTGCCCTGCTGTTGCCAAGGAAGTTGAAGGTCACACCTTTAAAGGCTCTCCATGCCACTTGTGTAAAAGACCATCAAAGCTACTGTCATTCATTATAGCTCTGATCTGTGGGCCAATAAACATACCTTCTTTAATCCTTGCACCACTTATTCTTTGAAATTTCTGTCACAAGTAAGAAAACACTTCTGATTCTTTGTTCATTGCTTTGACAAAAATTTTCATAAGCCCAAGTTTAATATGCAAAGGAGGGAGAAATATCTTTGCTGGACCAACGAGAGGATTAAGTTTAACATTCTTCTGTCCAGCAACCAGTTTTTCGCGGAGTGGCCAGTCCTTTCTGAAATAGTGCATTTCTCGTGCACGACTGTCCCACTCACAAACAAAACAACAATACTTGGTATATCCAAGTTGCAGTCCAAGAAGAAGTGCAACAACTTTTAGATCACCACATATGTTCCACTTATAACTTCTATAATTAATGTGGGTCAACAGTAACTCCATATTCTCATACGTTTCCTTCATGTGTACGGCATGTCCAATAGGTATAGAAGGATAGATATTTCCATTGTGTAGCAAAACAGCCTTCAGACTTAAAACTGACGAGTCAATGAACAGTCGCCATTCCTTCGGGTCATGTTCGCATCCAAAAGCACCAAACAACCCCAAGAAGTCGTTGCAAAAGGTTAAACTGTCGACATGGTTGAAAAATTGATTAAGGTCTTCTTGACGACTGCGAAAAACAGAAACTCTTATTCTTGGCAATAAGAGATTCACTTCTTGTAGCCTTGATCCCAATAATTCTGCCTGCCTCTTTGACAATTTCAAATCTCTGACCAAGTCACTCAGATCAGCTTGACTGAACAGATGTGGATTAGATGTAGAAGGCTCAAAGTCTGGATCTGCAGCAGTTTCATTTTCCACTGACATTGTTAGTTCATGTTCGTCATCCTCCATTGTCCATACTTTGGGCAGCTTTGGAACATGAAGACTTTCATCATGTGGCACTGGTCTTATGGCTGAAGGAAGATTAGGATATTCTATTGATTTCTTGTTCTTTGCTGAATATCCAGTTACATTTGTATGGCAGAAGTAGCAATCTGTTACATGATCTCTCTGCTCTCTCCATATCATTGAGACAGCATATGGCATTGAAGGTCATGATCCATTCAGCCATGCTCTAACTATGTCAGTCTTGTCTTTTGATTCCTCCCATGCCCAGGAGATGTGGTATGCTCCATACACGGTCAGTCGAATGATTCACTGCGCCTGTGCGGAATTCGCATAAGTGCTTGCATATGTGTAGATCAGCAATTTATGTTATTTCAGTGGAAAATTTTGGAATATACTGTTTCAGAAAAAGTTTATATATGAGTTTTTTTTAGAATTATAACAGAATATTATAATGTCTTGTATCATTTCTCAAAAATCTGAAGTCATTTATGAAATCAGCATGAAAAAATCGTCAGGAACACTCAAAATTGTCTGAGGGACAAAACCTTGGTAACACAGTCTAACATTTCCCACATGTCTACTTTACATCAGGACTATTTTGGAAACAATTATTTTTTTTTTTCGTTGGGAACACATAAGGGTTAAAAGTTGACCAGCGATTTCTCATTTTTACAACAAAATTTACAAAACCATCTTTTTTTAGGAACCACCTCACATTTGAAGTCACTTTGAGGGGTCTATATGGTAGAAAATACCTAAAAGTGACACCATTCTAAAAACTGCACCCTTCAAGCTGATCAAAACCACATTCAAGAAGTTTATTAACCCTTTACGTGCTTCACAGGAACTGAAGCAATGTGGAAGAAAAAAATTAACATTTAACTTTTTTTACAAATTAATTTACTTCAGAACCATTTTTTTTTATTTTCACAAGTGTAAAAGGAGAAAAAGCAACCACAAAATTTGTTGTGCAAATTCTCCTGAATACGTCGATACCCCACATGTGGGGGTAAACCAGTGTTTGGGCACACCGCAAGGCTTGGAAGGGAAGGAGCGCCGTTTGACTTTTTCAATGCAGAATTGGCTGGAATTGAGATTGGACGCCATGTCGCATTTGGAGAGCCCCTGATGTGCCTAAACAGTGGAAACACCCACAAGTGACACCCTTTTGGAAACTAGACCCCTTAAGGAACTTATCTAGATGTGTGGTGAGCACTTTGAACCCCCAAGTGCTTCACAGAAGTTTATAACCCAGAGCCATGAAAATAAAAAATGTTTTTTTTTTTTCTCAAAAATTATTTTTTAGCCTGAAATTTTTTCTTTTCACGAGGGTAACAGGAGATATTGGACCCCAAAAGTTGTTGTCCAATTTATCCTGAGTACCCTGGCACCCCATATGTGGGAGAACCACTGTTTGGGCGCATGGCAGAGCTCAGAAGGGAAGGAGCGCCGTTTTGGAATGCAGAGTTTGATGGAATAGTCTGCGGGCGTCATGTTGCGTTTGCAGAGCCCTTGATATGCCCGAACAGTAGAAACCCCCCACATGTGACCCCATTTTGGAAACTAGACCCCCCAAGGAGATTATCTAGATGTGTGGTGAGCACTTTGAACCCCTAAGTGCTTCACAGAAGTTTATACTGCCGAGCCGTGAAAATAAAAAAATAATTTTTTCCCTCAAAAATCATTTTTCAGCCTCAAGTTTTTTATTTTCACAAGGGTAGCAGGAGATATTGGACCCCAAAAATTGTTGTCCATTTTATCCAGAGTACCCTGGTACCCCATATGTGGGGGGACCACTGTTTGGGCGCATGGCAGAGCTCAGAAGGGAAGGAGCACCATTTTGGAATGCAGAGTTTGATGGAATAGTCTGCGGGTGTCATGTTGAATTTGCAGAGCCCTTGATGTGCCTAAAGAGTAGAAACCCCCACATGTGACCCCATTTTGGAAACTAGACCCCCCAAGGAGCTTATCTAGATGTGTGGTGAGCACAGAAGTTTATAATGCCGACCCGTGAAAGTAAAAAAATAATTTTTTCCCACAAAAATAATTTTTTAGCCCCCAATTTTTTATTTTCCCAAGGGTAACAGGAGAAATTAGACTCCCAAAGTTGTTGTGCAATTTGTCCTGAGTACGCTGAACCCCGTATGTTGGGGCAAACCACTGTTTGGGCACACTTCGGGGCTCGGAAGGGAGCACCGTTTGAATTTTTGAAAGCAAAATTGGCTGGAATCAATGGTGGTGCTGTTTGGAGTCCCCCGGAGGTGCCTAAACAGTGGAAACCCCTCAATTCTAATTCCAACCCTAACCCCAACACACCCCTAACCCTAATCCCAACCATAATCACGACTCTAACTCAACACACCCGTAACCCTAATCCCAAACCTAACCATAACTCTAACCACAACCCTAACCACAACCCTAACCCTAATCCCAACCCTAATCCGAACCCTAACCATAACCCTAACAAACCTAACCCCAACACATCCCTAGCCCTAATCCCAACCCTAATCCTAATCCCAACCCTAACTCTAATCCCTAACCCTAATCCCAACCCTAAACCTAACCCTAATTCCAACTCTAACCCTAATTCCAACTCTAACCCACACCCTAATTCCAACCCTAACTCTAGCCCAACTCACTTTAGCCTAACTCTAACCCTAATGGGAAAATGAAAATAAATATATTTTCTTTATTTCATTATTTTTCTCTAACTAAGGGGGGGAGGTATTTACTATTTTTTTTATTTTAATCACTGTGATAGGGTCTATCACAGTGACCAAAATTAACCAAAAGGAAAAATCTTCCTATTGTTGCCGGGTGCCGGCTGGCAGATCTCAGCGGGTGCACTGCGCATGCACCCGCCATTTTCTTACGGGAAGAAGACGCCGGCGGCCATGGGGGGAGGCCTGGAGACTGAGGGACACCGGGAGGTACTCTGGCTAAGGGGTGTAAAGCTGTCATCACATTAAAAGGAGGCCACTTTGAGGATTCTAAGTTTTAAAACATTCTGGTTTGTTTTGCAAGTATTAAATAATTGTTTCCATGCTCCTTTGTGGTTTTTTCACCTTCAGTCAGTCTACAATGCGCACATTCCAATAAGAACAAGGAAACATTACATGAACAGGTGTGTCCAAACTTTTCACTGGTAAATTAAAGGGCATGTCACACTAAGAGATATCGCTAGCAATATCGCTATAACTTGTGACGTTATAGCGATATTGCTAGGAATATATCGCTATGTCTGATACTTACCTACCACCCGCTCCCCCGCTGCTTATCGCTGATCACGCGAGAACGTCCTGGACTGTTTATCGTCGTCAGCTTCCTGCGGCGCTTCCTGCTGTGACGACGAGCGACGCATGGAGCCGGGCGGGAGGATGCAGGATCGCCTGGTGTGACAGGTAAGTAGCGACCCCCGTCCCCAGCGATGTCGCTAGTGAGAACTGCCTGTGTGGCAGCTCACTAGCGACCACTTAGCGATGCACCAGCGATCCTGACCGCGTCATATCGCTGGTCGGGATCGCTGGTACATCGCTAAGTGTGACAGTACCTTAAGTCTATTTTGCATGAGATATTTGTGACTACTTTTCAAAAGAGTATACAGATAGCACAGCATGAGATCACAGCTGATTCTTTTTGTAAGGTAATTTTCCAACCCTATTTTTAAACAATGTTTTACTTCAAAGAAAAAATAATTTACGATTCCATGCTGTCCTGTCTGTATATTCTCTTTTGCGTCCTCTCCTGCCCAGGAGCTGTGGTAGGCTCAGACCACGTTCCTGCACGGTCAGACACAGCTATTACACAGTACACAGCAGGGACACATTTATAAGATTATCTCAGCACAGGAACATTTTATTTAACACATTCAATTGTGGAAATTATTATTATTCCTATATCTATTGATTAAAATGAACTTTTATTCTGGGGAAACCCCTTTAAGTGACAAGAAGTCACAAAAGATGTGTTACTATGCATAGACATATGTTATCTTTTTTTTGCATGTCTGATAGTTTTGAGACACTGATGGACATACTAAAATGTTGCCAATATATAAACAGACAGAATGAATGTTCAAGATGGCAGACTTTCAATATGGGCATAAAATATTACCTTAGTGGGTAATACAAAAAGATGCTATAGACTATGATAAAAAATATATGAATGCATTATTAATTCATGCAATTCAAACTTTCTCATAAAATAACTAATGTTGTACTCACGTTGCATCAAGTGCAGACTATTCTGATATAATGCTGTAATATAGGAATATCTAAACATTGTTGTACTATTTCCCATTACGGTTTGTGATGACGTGTTCTTGAACCAGCACACATGTCCTTCTACCAAATATATGAAAAGACACCACTTTTGCCAATTACATAATCCTCTCTGCTCATTGTAAGTCACTGGATGAGTCATTGTGACGTGAGACATCACATGCTGTGATCTTTATATGACTGCTCATCCATTGTGGATCTGATCTATTGAATCCAATCTTTAGCTGACCTTTCCCAATGTATATGATACATGTGTGTGAAAGGAGGACAAAAGGCAATTTTAGATTCACATAAAATCAAAACTAAAAATCTCATTATCTAAAGCCTAAAGCCCCCGTCTCACATAGCGATCTCGCTAGCAAGATCGTTGCTGAGTCACAAGTTTTGTGATGCAACAGCGATCTCACCAGCGAGATCGCTGTGTGTAACAGCGATCAGCGACCGCCCCCCCTGCCGGGTATCGCTGATCGCTGTGGAATCCTCTGGACATTTTTGGGGTCGCTGGTCTCCCGCTGGCCAGTACGCATTGCTGCGTGTGACAGGCGGGAAACCAGCGACCAGGAGCTGGTAACCAAGGTGCACATCGAGTTTCTAAGGGGTGCACGGCACTTAGAAACCCGATGTGTACCTTAGTTACCAGCTCCCTGCATCAGCGCGCTGGTAACTAAGGGTACACAGCAACGAGCGTGCTCGTCGTCGCTGTGCTGACCACTGGTGAAGCTGCCTGTTTGGCAGCTCACCAGCAATCATGTAGCGACATACCGGCGATCCTGACACGTTCATATCGTTGTCGTGATCGCTGGTTAGTCGCTTTGTGTGACGGGGCCTTAACTGGGAAGGAAACGGACACATATGTAGCGAGGGTAAATTACCAATGTAGCTGATGTACATTAATTGAAAAACCTCATGTGATATATTTTATACACCTACCTTTAAGTTTATTATGCTCAGAATCTGCTGGAAATAGAGAGTCTGGGAAAAGCTTGGGGAAGGTGAGACCAGCGTATTTAGGCCGATTTTCTACATAGTTCCGAACTGTTGGCTGAAGTTTTTTCATGAATTCTGGACACGGTGTTCCCAGCTGCTCTATGACTTTGTTCCACTGGTCAATGTCTGAACATATGTTAAGGAATTAACAGTACTTTCAGAAGAATAGCATTGTGATTTTATAGAAGACAGAAAATAAAAATAGCCATTATTCTGTGAGATCTCCATCTTTTCTAAAGTTAATATTTACTTGTTCCAATATTGCCTTTTTCATGTACCGTATTTTTATTATTTCTGCACTACCCAGATGCACAGCTGAGCTGAGCTTAAAAGAACACTTATATGTGCACAGAGGGGGAGCGGTGACTGTAGCAGATGTGATACATCCATGGGAAACTGGCCTAAAGACCCCCATACATATTGGACTAATATCAGCCAAACCTTCTGATATTGATGGTTACACCAACGGTCTAGTGTGTTTGGGGGGCACCAGTCAACTGACTGTTGGGGGAGATGTTGATCGGGTATGACCGATTTAGTAATGCCAATTGCTTTGTTCTCCCAAAGATAAGTTGCTGGCTAAGATATCTGTTGGTTCTCGTAGATGACACAGAAGTGATCAGTCGAATGAGCTCCTCTATGGGATAGATGGCTGTTGGCCGAACAATTGGCAGAAGCATTAATTAGCCGACAGCCAATGTGTATGGGGCGTTTTTAATCTATCTCTATAACTTGTTTTGGTATGTTTAATTATTTTGTTGCCAACTTTAAGTCTGGGATGTCACCCAAGAGTAGAGTAATTACCTGTAATTTCTGGACTATGACCACATTATATTCATAATGAATCTTTTCTCATAACTACAATCTCCATGGTTGACAACAATTTTGGAGTATTTAAGCCCAACCCAAACCCCCACAGGAAATCCTCACACCTTATAGTTACACCCCTGATGCATCCCAAAATCTTAATTTTGAATGGGGTTTATATAATCCCAGGCCCATTGGATCCATATGTTTCGGAAAGCTGGGATAGTTGGCAATGAGGCATCTCTTCTCACTTGCATACTTATACAGTAAATGTTGTAACAGATAGGAAGAAAGTATATAAAAAAGCAAAAAGAAATGCCTCCGCTTTTAAGTGGATATTAAATAATTAAAAATAATCTTAACAGGTATCTTGAAATTGTACCCAAGGATGAGCCAGATTAGTGTAAGTCCACAATTCTCTTCTTGATATCTTGGCTGATTTCATGAGACTTTCCCATGCTGCTACACAAAGAAGAAGTGTGTTTCAGGTGTGCATTAAAATACATCCACAGAAGCTTCCAAACACATGGCATCATCATATGGGCAGTCCAGAATTGTTTAAAGGCGTAGTAATCTTAGTGTAAACTTTTGACTTTGCAGTAAGTAATAAAAATGCCTGTAAATCATTCTCTCTCTCTCATTCTGGCATTTGGCAAATAATAATAATTATGGTAATCCTAACTGACCTAAAACGGGAAAGGTTTATTCTGATTTCATGTCAGATATTGAGAAAAACATGCATATGTGTTATATATTGTGTATATAAATTTCTAGTTTCAACGGTATACTGTATATATGTATTGTTTTGACTAAATTACAAAGGAAATGTGTCATCTCTAACTTTAGCCCTTTAAGAGATCTTTTCATCTTCCACTTACTTAACTATTCACAATAACAGTCATTTTGACCAGGGCTGCTGAAAATTTTACATGCCATTGTATGGGTTCCCAAATTTTAGACTTTGAAGACACCTGTTGGAAAATAAGCTGCAGATCCAAAAGTGCCAGCTTTCTGGTTCTTGGGTTTTTTGGTGCGTTAAGATCTAAAACCAAAATATATAATTTATATAACATGTTCACAGGAGTCATTAAATCTAGAAATAAGATGAAAGTACTTCATTTTCAGGATATTTATGTTCCGGACATCCTAAAGAATGGAGCTCTGGAGCGCATGTCAATGGGGAATTTAAAAGCCCTGCTCTTGGAATCTGAAGTTGGGGCAGTGATCAAATCCCCACTTGCCGCAAGTTTTTCACTCTCCCATGGATAAGTGATACATTGTGATGTTGCGAATATAACCCTTTACCATGAAATAGAAAGGCAACATATGGCGGATGCAAACAAATCTGTTTAACCTGATATTTGTACCAGATTATCAACAGTGAATTTATTTTTATAGTAAAACATCAAGACGCATTAACTAAAATGACACCAATATTGTATTTCTTCAGGGCAGCTAATAAGGTATGAAAAATTACTGTAATATTATAGAATAAAATGACGTCCAGAAGAAAATAACTCATAAGATCTCATTAAAGTTTAAGCATCCTAAGACGCAGAAACATTCAAAAAAATGAATTCATAAAACATGAATCTGTTCCAGCATTAAAAATCTATAAATGCTTATGCTTAGCTATACACATTCGTATTGCGTATATGGCACCTGCCAACTGCATTAGGTTCTTCTGCATGGATGGAATATACAATAAAAGCTTCATTTTAGCATAAAACGTAAATATTATAAACTTTAAGGCATGGTTCATCGTTACAACAGCATGGATACGTCACAGTGATCATGCCATAATATCTACCATTGTCTACAGTAATACAGATATCTAAATTAGGTAAGTTATCATAACTCACAAGAAATAATAACCTTGTCATTGACAGGTGCTGCAGAGATGAATTCGCCATTTGTCACAATGTACCAAAGTATCACGATTCGATGATAGTGGTTAATTTTTTTCATAGGAACGCAAGTAGACTATGTAGCGCAGTGTTTTTTACTGCAGGAAACAGTTTCTGCAAAAGCTACAAGATTTCCGAAATCCCATGGAGAAAAGCTTCATTTTTTATTCCTTACGAGAACTGCAGCTTTTTTGATATCTGCATCACGTCCATTCTCTCAGTGTTTTTGCAGCGTTTTTTAGCCCATAGAAAGCAAAGAGAAATTGCAAAAATGAATGCCCACAGTTGGCGAACCAAAAAAAACCAAAAACAGGTGAACACCTATAAAATAGACGTAAAAAAGGCAAAAAAGAAATGTTAATTTTTATGCAAACAAAAAAAGGCACAAAACGCCAAAAACCCGACAAAAAAAATCAGGAGCAAATGAAAGAATTGAATCAGACCCATAGTCTTTATCTGTATTGTACCAATTTATTTCTTTAATATGACCGGTCTTATGACGGGCTTTCAATTTATGGAGAGTAATAAAACAACTCTATAAGGGCTTGCTCACAAGCTGCGCTTTTAAGCGCGTTTTACAAATGTAAAAAAGTACCAGCAAAGTGAATGAGATTTCTGAAATCCCATGTACAGTACACACTGCTTATTTTTTTTTTTTTTTTGTGGATTTTAACCATCAAGGTGGTTTTCAAATCTGTATCTTAAAAAATTTTTTCAGCGTTTTTGCAGTGTTTTTCACCCTTTCAAATTAATGGGGAAAAATTGCAAGTCAAAAATGCAATGATGTTACTTTCAACACTCTGGTTTTTGAGGCGAAAAATTTACTGCATGACTCAATGTGCGCGCATACCCTAAAGTTAGGAAACGCTGAGTACATGCGAATATGCCGAGTGGAATATAGTGATCTCGAATTAACAAGAAATATGTTGTGTTCTATGATTTGACCAGCAGATGGAGCCCTAACTATTCAGTGATGCATTGCGCTTAGCGGCATGAATGAACGCTTGTGGGAGGAAGCGGTTGCCAAGACACACATGAAAAGCCAGATATATTAACCTTGAGCCCTGATACTCCACTGATGAACTGTGGAACTTCAGCAGAGGTCTATCTCTACTAGACAGCATTAGTTAGTTTATTACAGTGCGGCTGGAGGACCAGCACACAATCTACATAGACCAGGGAGTGTGCGTCATCCGAATTTCCCTGTGTACAACTATATACATGCAAGTGGTTGCAAAGCTGAATTAAAAACATTTTCAAAATTTCGAAGAAATTAATTGAAATGCCTTTATAATGCACGCTTCCTTATATCCTGGACCCTCTACAAAAACAGACCATGTTTTATGAAAGAAAGTGAAAATTCAAGAGTCCTAAAAGTGTGCTAAACATGAAATATGTACCCAATTTTCACATTCACTTAGACTGACCAGGGGAACTTCATGCAAGAAATATGTATGATGAGCTGCTGGCTTATAAAGTAATGATGTGTTGTCCAGCATCTCATCTGGCAGGTTTCTACATTACCATCGGTATCGGAAAAAGTCAATGGGACGGCAATTTTTATGTTAGGAGGGGTCACGCTTGCGAGTGTGATGCGAGAAACTCGCGCAACAATACCTGGCATTGCTGCCGGAACTCGGGACCGAAGTGTGCGGCTGCATGTATTTCTATGTAGCGGCTGCGCACTCCGGTCCCGATACTGATGTGAGAGACTTGCGCGAGTTTCTCACATCACATTTGCAAGTGTGACCCCGGCCTAACTCCATTGTTCTATTCATGAATGCAATCCTTTAGAAAAAAAATGTTTAACCCCTAAAGTCACAAACTTCTTTAATTGGAACATATGCATAGTACTTTCATCTTAAAGCAATGATTAGATTTTTAGTATATCTCCTTACAGAAGGCTAGTTATTCTGCCTCAGTTTGTGGAGCAGTCACCTTTTTTATCTTCTCTTGCTATAATAGAAATCAGTGACCTTGTGTTTATACTCAGCAACCTAAAGAAGCACGACTGTATAACTGACATAATACAGCAGAGCTGAGCTTTGTCTCAATATAAACAAATCTGCAGCTGCAGTAGTCCTCTCATAGTGCTGTCAGTTCAACCGCAGTTGCAGAGATGTGCCTAATTATAAATAATTCAGTACATCTGCAGCTCTCCCCTCATAATGCTGTCGGCTCTACTGTACTATCCCTCACCCCACACTGCCTGTCTGTGAGATGGAAGCTGAAGCACTATGAGAGGTCAACTGCAGCTGCAGATGTGTTTTTAATAGGACAAAGTTCAGCTCTGCTGTATTGTCTTAGTTATAACCTGGCACAGCTCTGAGGAGAGATCAGGAGAGTATACTGTACATCATTAAATATCTCAATGATAATGCCCTTTTCACTTAAAATAAACTCTAGAGGCAGATTTGCTAGGAGATTATGTCCAGCCTATATATATATATTGACAGCTCATTTATATATTAAGGAAAACTTGGATTGATCTGGAATATGACATCGAATTGCAGATGTCAATGCATATACCAGTATCAATGTATTGTTTAATTCAAAATTTTATGACCTGCATGCCCATACAGATGGCTTAAAAGGGTTGATCCTGACAGATTCCCTTTACGGCATATCTAAAAAATATGCCATAAATGTCTAATAGATTTGAGAACCACGTATGGAACCCACACCTATCTCAAGAATGAGGGCTCATATTTTTCTGCTCCGACTGGTGGCCGACCACAGAGACAAAACAAAAAAAAAGGCAAGTTCCAAATTCAGTCAAGATCACATACTCAGTTGTGTTTGGAACTCCCAAACCAGCCGCCAAATATTCTGGCATCTGATATCATTATGCACACTGGTAGCAATACATGCAGTTGTACCGATTTGCAAGCTTGCTTTATATATACAGGTGCTTCTCACAAAATTAGAATATCATAAAAAAATAAATTTCAGTTCTTCAATACAAAAAGTGAAACTCATATTATATAGAGTCATTACAAACAGAGTGAACTATTTCAAGTGTTTATTTCTGTTAATGTTGATGATTATGGCTTACATTCAATGAAAACCCAAAAGTCATTATCTCAGTATAAATTAGAATACTTGAAAAATGATTTTAAAATCCAAAATGTTGGCCTACTGAAATGTATGTTCAGTAAATGCACTCAATACTTTGTCGGGGCTCCTTTGGCATCAATTACTGCATCAATGTGGCGTGGCATGGAGGCGATCAGTCTGTGGCACTACTGAGGTGCTATGGAAGCCCAGGTTGCTTTGATAGCAGCCTTCAGCTCGTCTGCATTGTTGGGTCTGGTGTCTCTCATCTTCCTCTTGGCAGTACCTCATAAATTCTCTATGGGGTTAAGGTCAGACGAGTTTGCTGCTCAATCAACCACAGTTATACTGTTGTTTTTAAACCAGGTATTGGTACTTTTGGCAGTGTGGTCAGGTGCCAAGTCCTGCTAGAGAATGAAATTTTCATCTCCAAAAAGCTTGTTGGCAGAGAGAAGCATGAAGTGCTCTAAAACTTCCTGGTAGACGGCTGCGATGACTTTGGTCTTGATAAAACACAGTGGACCTACACCAGCAGATGACATGGCTCCCCAAAACATCACTGATTTTGGAAACTTCAGACTAGACCTCAAGAAGCTTGGATTGTCTGTCTCTCCACTCTTCCTCTAGACTCTGGGACCTTGATTTCCAAATGAAATCTGAAAACAACACCTTGGACCACTGAGCAACAGTCCAGTTCTTTTTCTCCTTGGTCCAGGTAAGACGCTTATGGCGTTGTCTATTGGCCATGAGTGGCTTGACACAAGGAATGCGACACTTGTAGCCCATGTCCTGTATAAGTTTGTGTGGTGGCTCTTGAAGCAATGACTCCAGCAGCAGTCCACTCCTTGTGAATCTCCCCAAAATTTTT
Source organism: Dendrobates tinctorius (assembly GCF_039654945.1). Lineage (NCBI taxonomy): Eukaryota > Metazoa > Chordata > Amphibia > Anura > Dendrobatidae > Dendrobates > Dendrobates tinctorius. The sequence goes on along the minus strand of NW_027361679.1, from coordinate 40,794,726 downwards.
GAATGGCCTTTTCTTAACAATCCTTTCAAGGCTGCGGTTATCCTGGTTGCTTGTGCACCTTTTTCTATCACACTTTTTCCTTCCACTCAACTTTTCATTAATATGCTTGGATACAGCACTCTGTGGACAGCCTGCTTCTTTAGCAATGACCTTTTGTGGCTTACCCTCCTTGTGGCGTGTGTCAGTGACTGCGTTCTGGACATTTGTCAAGTCAGCAATCTTCCCCATGATTGTGGAACCTACTGAAACAGACTAAGGGACCTTTTTAAAAAAACACTTAGGAAGCCTTTGCAGGTGTTTTTTGTTAATCATTCTAATTTACTGAGATAATAACTTTTGGGTTTTCATTGGCTGTAAGCCATAATCATCAACATTAACAGAAATAAACGTGAAATAGATCACTCTGTTTGTAATGACTTTATATAATATGAGTTTCACTTTTTGTACTGAAGAACTGAAATACATTATCTTTTTGATGATATTCTAATTTTGTAAGAAGCACCTGTATGTATTGGTCCATTCCTACTCTGCATTTTAAAATTGAACTGCACTTTCAGGTTGCTTTTGAGAATAAGTTGAGAATACTAATTTGTTGCCATTACATGACATTATTGCATTTTTTTAGCAAATTTTCCCCCTGCACTAGAAGCCTCTGCAGTCTCTCCTTATGCCTTTCTGCTTATGATTTCCTCCGACTTCTGTCCCCTCCCTTCTCCACAGAGTTTAAAAGCAAACATGTCATTTGTTCCCTCAACTGCACAGGTTTGTAGATGGATTTGATGAGTTTTTGCTATATGATCAGTGAATGAGATAAAAAAAAGACTGACACATGGGAAAAGGGAAATTTTTCTTTAATAAAAAAGTATTTCAATGTTTCTTATCTTGGCTTGTTCTACTGATTATTTAAATATATGTAAAACTGTAGTTAATGTTTAAGTGCAATATGTCAGCAGGATTTTACCCTCCTGAACCATTTGTATGCACATGTAGCTCTTTCAACGACAAGTTCCGCAATACCTTTACATGGCTAGTCTGCTTTTACATCACTGAGAAATGAGGTTAGGACCATCCTGATTAAGATCACGCTGAAGTGGTGGGAAGGCTTTTGCATTTTTTTAACAAAATTATGTTAAGTACCCTATATTATGTTCAAGCATTATTGCTGTTTATTAACTGCAGGGTGTTTGCTTATTATGTTTCCGTCTTTGGTTTTTGCTTTGTGGCCAGTGTGAACATGAACTTACACACTGCATGCACACCAACTTGTATGCAAGCTCATTTCTTTTTTTTAATGTGTTTGCCCCCTGTGCATATAAACATGTGGCCTGTAACTTGTTTGAGCTGGACATTATATTAATGTAGTTCCCCATGGCTGCTTGTCTACTGGCCGGGTTCAGTCCTTCTCAGCTCTCTTATTGACATGGACTACACTTGACAAACGGTAGGGTTTTAATATTTGAGGTTAAGACTGTGCCGATTAAGGTCACCGTGACGTGGTGGGATGTCTTTTGCATTTTTCTATTTATCACAATTATGTTCGCTAAGTAGCATATTTTCATGCACTATTGCGGTTTATTTATTTACTGCAGGGTATTCACTTATTATGTTTCTATCTTGGGTTTTACCTTTACTTAGCCAGACTGTTCCTTCATTACTGAGAAATCAGGGTTTGATTTTATATGCCAACAAGATTTTAGAACTGAAACCTCTGTCACTCACTCCAGCTCTATTCTATTCTAGACCTTTAGTCTTAGCATATTTTTGTAGTGCCTGCCTTTCTAAGTGATTTTTTGGTGTGCTGGATTTTGAGATTTACAGTCATGGCCAAAAGTTTTGAGAATGACACAAATATTAATTTTTACAAAGTCTACTGCTTCATTTTTTCTAATGGCAATTTGCATATACTCCAGAATGTTATAAAGAGTGATCAGCTTAACAGCAATTACTTGCAAAGTCAATATTTGCCTAGAAAATTAACTTTATCCCCCCAAAACACATTTCAACATCATTGCAGCCCTGCCTTAAAAGGACCAGCTAACATCGTTTCAGTGATTGCTCCATTAACACAGGTGTGGGTGTTGATGAGGACAGGGCTGGAGATCAATCTGTCATGATTAAGTAAGAATGACACCACTGGACACTTTAAAAGGAGGCTGGTGCTTGGCATCATTGTTTCTCTTCTGTTAACCATGGTTATCTCTAAAGAAACACGTGCAGTCATCATTGCACTGCACAAAAATGGCCTAACAGGGAAGAGTATCGCAGCTAGAAAGATTGCACCTCAGTCAACAATCTATCGCATCATCAAGAACTTCAAGGAGAGAGGTTTCCTTGTTGCCAAAAAGGCTCCAGGGCGCCCAAGAAAGACCAGCAAGCGCCAGGACTGTCTCTTAAAAGTGTTTCAGCTGCGGGATCGGGCTACCAGCAGTGCAGAGCTTGCTCAGGAATGGTAGCAGGCAGGTGTGAGTGCATCTGCACGCACTGTGAGGTGGAGACTCTTGGAGCAAGGTCTGGTCTCAAGGAGGGCAGCAAAGAAGCCACTTCTCTCCAGAAAAAACATCATGGACAGACTGATATTCTGCAAGAGGTACAGGGAGTGGACTGCTGAGGAATGGGGTAAAGTCATATTCTCAGATGAATCCCCTTTTCGATTGTTTGGGACATCTGGAAAACGGCTTATTTGGAGAAGACCAGATGAGCGCTACCACCAGTCTTGTCTCATGCCAACTGTCAAGCATCCTGAAACCATTCATGTGTGGGGTGGCTTCTCAGCCAAGGGAATGGGCTCTCTCAGTTTTGCCTAAAAACACAGCCATGAATAAAGAATGGTACCAGAATGTCCTCCAAGAGCAACTTCTCCCAACCGTCCAAGAGCAGTTTGGCGATCAACAATGCCTTTTTCAACATGATGGAGCACCTTGCCATAAAGCAAAGGTCATAACTAAATGGCTCAGGGAACAAAACATAGAGATTTTGGGACCATGGCCTGGAAACTCCCCAGATCTTAATCCCATTGAGAACTTGTGGTCAATCATCAAGAGACGGGTGGACAAACAAAAACCTTCAAATTCAGACAAAATAAAAGCATTGATTTTGCAAGAATGGACTGCTATCAGTCAGGATTTGATCCAGAAATTGATTGAGAGCATGCCAGGGAGAATTGCTGAGGTCCTGAAGAAGGGTCAACACTGCAAATATTGACTTGCTGCATTAACTCATTCTAACCTTCAATGTAACCTTTTGTTACTCATAATATGATTGCAATTATATTTCTGTATGTGATAAAAACATCTGACAAACACACAAAAACCAGAGGGCAGCAGATCATGTGAAAATATAATATTTATGTCATTCTCAAAACTTTTGGTCATGACTGTAGTTTAAACTTTGAGCTATTATAAACAATATATAACTGCATAAATAGCAGTGTCCAAATACCAGAATGTCAGGACCCAATAAGTAAGTCAGAGCTAGGAGCAGCTACAAGCGCATATCTCTCTCTCTGGATAACCAGACCAGACAGTGCACATAAGACATCTATTCCAATGAACACCGAGCAATGCTTTACTTCTCTACTGATGGTCCTACAGGGGAATCAATTACTGGTTGCCCAGTACCCCTAAATTGTACAGTTAAAGAGGTTGTCTCGGCCTGGTACAAAAATCTGCAGTCACTCTATGTGACTGCCGATTGCTGAATCATGATAGCGTGCGGTGTGGAAGTTCTCATGCTTCTCTGTGAGCTGTCGGTCTTGATGAGGAGATGTGCTGTGGAGTCAGCTGCTCCTGATTCATGCCCCCATTCTGCTCCTAGCCCGTCCCAGCTCTGCCCATTTTGGCAAAGTTGGGTGACACTAACATGACTGCAAGTATGCAATTTGCATACTTGAAGTCATGTTCTCACTAGTCTCATCCAGCTTCTCTCAATTCTCTTCTATTGAGAAGCGCTAAACACATATAATCGACATGTGGCCGCAAGTACGCAAATCACAAAAATGAAGTCATGTGACCACCTGCTTGCAATACCGTGGAATTGGGCACCACACACTGTCATGCAGCAGGTAGCAGTCATATAGAGTGACTTCAGACTTTTGTCTCAAGTCTAGACAACAGCTTTAATTGTTGGGGATCCCAGCAGCGGGAAATCTTGTGATCACTCCACATCATGTTATCTTGAAATCAATTGCAGTAGACTGACAAAACCAGACTGATCTACCAGACAACATTGTACAAAAATACATTGTTTTACAAATGCCAGCTGTGCACTATAGATTGCATGTATCTCCAGGCAAGCAGTAAGCTGTTTCATGAAAAATATATTGTATGCCAAAATCTGCAATTGACTGATTAATGGGAGTGTAGAGTCAAGTTATCACTAGGGCATGTCCTCAATGATGATCATATCATGATTAATCTTTATGACAGCCGGTCCTTCATATCTACACTGACCAGAGGTAGAAGATCAATCACAGCCAATACAGTGCATACAGTAATGGACTGCTGTGCCTGTGGCCTGCCATAGGAAATGATACTAGGGCCCTACTGTCAATGTATACCCCACTGGTGCATGTCAGGGTATAGTTCTGCTATCATTGTACATGCAGATCCTATAGTAAAAATATGGTACTTCTATCTTTCACATAGAGGTAGTAACACTCACAAGCAGAAAGTCATCTACTATATAATCGTCTAATTCTGTGTCTATTTGTAATGGAAATCCCACGTCGCTAATTGGTCGCGCCCGGCCGGCCGTGACCAATCAGCGACAGGCGCAGTCTGGCTGCGAATTGGCGCGGAATTCGAACGATGCATGCTACGGCCGGGAGATCTGCGAAAGGATTTGCCGCAATCAGCAATATTGGCGTGGAATTTAAAGGGGATCTGTCACCCCATTTGTGGCCTATCAGCTGCAGCCACCGCCATCAGGGGCTTATCTACAGCATTCTGTAAAGCTGTAGATAAGCCCCCGATGAAACCTGATAGATAAGAAAAAAGTTAGATTATACTCACCCTGGGTTCGGTCCGGTCCGATGGGTGTCGCCGTGCCGTCCGGCGCCTCCCATCTTCATACGATGATGTCCTCCTCCTTGCTTCTCCCTCGGCTCCTGCACACGTGTACTTTATCAGCCCTGTTGAGGGCAGAGCAGAGTACTGCAGTGCGCAGGCGCCGGACCTCTCTGACCTTTCCCAGTGCCTGCGCACTGCAGTAATGTACTCTGCCCTCAACAGGGCAGATAAAGTACGCGTGCGCAGGAGCTGAGGGAGAAGCAAGGAGGAGGACATCATTGTATGAAGATAGGAGGCGCCAGACCGCGACACCCACCGCCCCCGCGTGAGTATAATCTAACGTGTTTTTCTTATTTTTCAGGTTTCATCGGGGGCTTATCTACAGCATTACAGAATGCTGTGGATAAGCCCCTGATGGTATAATACTACCTACCTTGAAACATTTTGGCTCCGATTCATCAAACTGTCTTCACCAGAAATCCGGTGTAAACTATTCTGGTAAGTCGCGAGGTTGGTGTTTTTACAGAGCTCTGAATCTCCAGCTTCCTTTCACACAATTACAGAGCAAAAACGACCTGTTCAAAGCTGTGTACATACCTGCTTGGACTAAACGAGCACCCTTTACTGGAATGAAGTTTGGGGTAAGAGTTTCAGCTAAAACTGTTTTTATGATTGAGAATATAGCAATTAGTAATAGTCAATTGTAAGACCTCAGAAGAAGTGCTTAAGGGAAAAAGATCCCTGAGGAAGAAGACAGTTAGTCTTTGAAACATGTTGGAAAGTCCATTGGTCCCCGTCGCAACCACCAGCAAGTGAAACTGACGTGGTCATGTGTTGACTCACATCACGAAGGTCCTGTATACCTGGAGGAGCTCACAGACGCCGGGAGCACGAGAGGCCGCTCACGTCTGCTCCACAGCTGGAGGTACACTGACAGGAGGCTGCCACCGGCCGGGGCAGCCCCTGTAACTTGTCTATACCCCAGTGTACAAACCCCCCCCTCCTTTTCCAAGCGCTGGAGCAAAAAGCGCTATTTTAACTTGCACCGCTAACTGGAGTGAGGACTTCGCATCGCATTATCTTTACAGGTACCGCTCTCTGACTTGTGCATTTACTATTGCGGCTACTCTGCACAGCCGTTCACAGGCTGCAATTTGACTTTGACTTTTTTTTTTTTTTTTTAAGCTACTATCAGGGAGAATTACCCTGCAGTATATAACCTGTTCAGTGATTTCAGGTTTTTACCCTCACTCATGCCTTTTTAGTTTGTGATTGTTCAGGTTGGAACTAAGATTGCCACCAGCATCTATATATATTCTTTTTCCCTTAAGCACTTCTTCTGAGGTCTTACAATTGACTATTACTAATTGCTATTTTCTCGCTATTATCCAGCTACATAAAGAGCACTTATAAGAGGTTTTTTTTTTTTTGTTTTTTTTTTCTATAACCACCCAATTTAGATTTCCCTCTTCTTTGAGTGTTCCAAGCGCACACTAATATTATTAGTTATTTTACCTTATTTCTTTGACACCCTTGTGACAGGTGTCTTAGTGTTTGCTGCTGGAATTACACTCATACACAAGCGCCACTGAATCTCCATTTGTTTTTATGATTGACATTGACTGTCAATGAATTAGCTCTACATTTTCTACACTAACAGATGCTTAGGTTATAGCATCCAAATATTATTACTGTTGCATCTAGATTAAAGGGAATATATCAGAAAATTACCTATTGCTTAAATGAGATTTTTGAAATAAATGTTATTTTTTTGTGGCAATGTTTTCTTTTTATATCGCACTGGTGATTGGATCTATTTTAGACTCATACCTCCTGCTTTTCACAGATGACTTTTCATATATCTCATTATCATCAGAGACAAGATTACAAGGTAACAGCTGTCAGCACTGGATCCCCCAGTCACAATAGGTTACGTCCCTGCACCCCTGGCTTCACAATGACCTTTCAACAAGAAAATTAGATGCTTAAATACAAAAGATAAGATCAGAGTCAGTCTATTGATGCTAATGTACATAGGGATATCTGGAAATAGGAAGCATGAGTCTAGAATTGCCCCAGTGGCCAGTGACAAAAATACAAGATTTCAATTTTTTCTGCAGATCGTGATATGAAGAAAAAAAAATACCCAAATTAAAACCTGATTTAATCAGTAGGTCAACCTTTAATAACAAAATAGTCAAAATAGACTGCAACCTTGAGATGTGCTTAGGCTGCCTTGTTCCTAATGAGGAGCTCCACGTTATTAATAAATGCATTAAGTTCACTATTTATTCATAATTTTTATACATTATATTAGGTGCATTGAAATTATCACCATATTGCCCTAACCAAGTCTTGATTTGTGACTCGCTGCAGCGTGAGGGTGAATGTCAGATATGATATGATCCTGAAGAAAAAACATGGAGTGATCCCTCAGTTACTTCTGTTCTTGTCTGTTCTACTTCTAGCAAATGAAGCATCTGACAGCCAGGAAGGATACGATCAGTGCCAGGAAACAACACAGCACCTTTAATCATTTCTCCCATGATGCACCCCACAGACCACATGTCAACTGAAAACAAATAAAAATAATGGAATGAAGATATAGCACCAAGTTAACAAAAAGCAATGCACATGAAGGTCCATCATGCCGTATGAAAGACAGACAGGGGGCAGAACATTTTTTTGCCCCATAGAAGCAGTACTGAGTGTATGACTGGGGATTACGAAACCAATAAACTGTGATGAAACACTTAACTTCACCAAAAAAAAGTCATTATTTTTTCCTAAAGTGATATTACAGCCTCATTTTTCAACTATAAGGTGCCAGGTTTTTTTAGATAGCACCACAGATTTTGAATATTGCAGATACGCAAAGGCTCAAACTCCTCCCTACCACCGGATGGTTGGAAGGTCTGGAGGTTGTGGGGTTGATAAACGATAAATATTTGCTGCTAGAACACCCCTGTAAGAACTGCTATTTTGAGTGCTCATAAGAAAATTTGGGGAAATAATTGGCACGCAACCATAAAGTCAACAAATGCTACATGCCTTGCAGAGAACCTGTCAGGCAATTCATGCTGCCCAAGCCAAGGGCAGCATGAATCACAGCCAGGCTGCACAAAAATATGGTTTGAAGATCCAGCCGTCAACCATAGTTAAAGACGAGACTAGTTGGCAGAGTTCCCTGGCCTTTTTTCCTAGCATCACAAAAGGCGATTGACATCATGTCTAGCAGCGCTTCAAAGTATATTTACTCTGAAACGATGAAGTGTTTCAGAGAAAATTATACCCAGCTGTACTTGTGCAGTCAGACTTTGATTTAGGTTGCCCATGGTTTGGTCATCAAATGACAGTTTCCCTTTAAAGGGGTTTAGAAGAAAAGCTGGACTTTTATAACCTGGTGATACAGTGGGTACGGAAAGTATTCAGACTCCTTTAAATTCTTCACTCTTTGTTTCATTGCAGCCATTTGGTAAATTCAAAAAAGATCATTTTTCTTTCTCATTAGTGTACACTCTGCACCTCATCTTGAGTGAAAAAAACAGAAATGTAGAAATTTTTGAACTTTTATTAAAAAAGAAAAACTGAAATATCACACGGTCTCAAGTATTCAGACCCTTTGCTCAGACACTCATATTTAAGTCACATGCTGTCCATTTCCTTGTGATCCTCCTTGAGATGGTTCTACTCCTTTATTGGTGCCCAGCTGTGTGTAATTAAGCTGATAGGACTGGATTTGTAAAAGTACACACCTCACAGCTCACAGTGCATGTCAGACCAAATGAGAATCATGAGGTCAAAGGAACTGGCCAAGGAGCTCAGGGACAGAATTGCGGCAAGGCACACATCTAGCCAAGGTTACAAAAGAATTTCTGCAGTACTCAAGGTTCCTAAGAGCACAGTGGCCTCTATAATCCTTAAATGGAAGAAGTTTGGGACCACCAAAAGTCTTTCTAGACCTGGCCGTCCAGCCAAACTGAGCAATCGTGGGAGAAGAACCTTGGTGAGAGAGGTAAAGAAGAACCCCAAGATCACTGCGGCTGAGCTCCACAGATGCAGTAGGGAGATGGGAGAAAGTTCCACAAAGTCAACTATCACTGCAGCCCTCCACCAGTCGGGCCTTTATGGCAGAGACCTAAAAATGGCTGTCCACTAACGTTCACCATCCAACCTGACAGAACTGGAGAAGATCTGCAAGGAAGAATGGCAGAAGATCCCCAAATCCAGGGGTGAAAAACTTGTTGCATCATTCACAAGAAGACTCATTTTTGTACTAGCTCAAAAGGGTGCTTCTACTCAATACTGAGGAAAGGGTCTGAATAATTATGACTATATGATATTTCAGGTTTTCTTTTTTAATAAATTTGCAAAAATTTCTACATTTCTGTTTTTTTCAGTCAATACTGGGTACAGAGTGTACATTAATTAGAAAAAAATGAACTTTTTTGAATTTACCAAGTGGCTGCAATGAAACAAAGAGTGAAAAATTTAAAGGGATCTGAATACTTTCCGTACCCAGGGTATATACAATATATTCGGTAACTTAGTGGCTGATGTTTAATGACATTAATAGCCAAGCATTTTATTATTTCCAGGCCATCAATAAGATGGCTGAGGTTTTTTCATAGTGACATGACAACATCTAACCTCGCTCAGGGAATCACTGACCATACGACTGTTGAATCCTGTGAACTTCTCATGGCAGCCCATAAGTTGGCATAGAGTATATCTGCAGTCATGGTGAGCTGCACTACGTTGGTGGCAATCAAGCTAATGTCATTGATCTACTTTGCTGACTTCATTTCTGGAATTACATTTGTGCAAGAAGTGGAATATTATTAATGAATTTAAGTCTCTCTCAGAGTTGTGTTTGCAGTTGAAATGTTCCAGGTACAGAGCCATGCTTAACAAATAAAGCCCCGAATATTACATATATCTGCAAAATTAATTTGCCAGGGAACTAGATGACTGCTGTGCACATTTCAGCTTGAAATCAATATTCATAATCCATAATCTCCCACAAGAGGTAGAAATGTACAGATTTATGCTTTGCTCAGCTCTAATTGTCACACTGTTATTCATATCGCAAAACGAGCATGAACATAAAACGTAATAAGGAGATATGGGAGCATTGTGGAGGTTCATAATTTCCAGTCCTATGTTTGATTACCATATTAACTACATCCTACAGCTTCAATGGCTTACAGCGGTTTAAGATGTCAGGTAAATGCTAAAGTTTTGCTATTTTACCTACTATAAAGTGGAAGATGCCTGCACGTGCCCTGTACAATACCATTGTATAGTCAGGGGCAGGGATAGAGTAAGTAAGGGGTCAGTTTGAATTTCATTTGGAAGTTGCATGTCATAATTGTTCTGGTAAAACTATACGGCCAATACATTAAAGTTTTTACACCAGAAAACTTGGGTAAAACACTGAATAGCTGCAGTTCCGAATTTGTGACTATTGGCATTTTCATGCCAGTTTGAAGCAGCCCCACCAAAATGCGCAGAACTGTGTAAGAGCTTGGGCAGGATGGAGTTTTGGCTACTACCGCTCGGCAAATTCTTACTCTAGAACTGTTATTCCAGTCCTCCATTGGAGCAACATTTTTGGTGAGGTGCACATCAATGAGAAGATGCAATGAATTCATTAAGTGACATGCAAATATGTGACGATGGTGGCTGTAGACCCACAACATCACTGACTGTGTTTACCCTGGAGGGGTGTACCTAAGTGACTACTTGGTCTTCACTAGAGCCTCTGATGGTGAAGATAGGCTTGGACCACTAGGGTAGTCACCAGGTGCCATTCCAGGGCAGTTATCAGATTTGCAGCGTCTGACCAATGGGTCAAAGGCGAAATATGAGGCACAAAGAGCAAAGACAGAGACCTGGTCAGAAAGTCTGAGGTCGAAGCGGGAAGCAGAGGTTCAAACTACAAAGTTGGGATGTGGAGCGGAGAGAACAGACAAACGAGAAAACAAAATGGGTCAGTAAAAAGAAAGTTTAAACAATAAAGCACCTTGACAGAGAACTAGCGACGGACTGCAACTAGGATCTAGGCTCAGGTAAGATGTGGAGGGAGGACTGCCTAATATATCCACTGGTGGCAGTGGATAGGTCAAGGAAGCAAAACTCTGCAGGACACAGTGGTTTTAAATTCCTGTAGAGTCTGGCTGTGCCTCCCTATACCCTTTTGGAGACTTTCCAGCAACAGGAGGATGTAGCAGTGCTGGAAATGCTGCACAACGCAACTCAGCAAGATGGTTTGACACTGGCAGGAGCAGAGTAGTGCATGCAGTGAATAGGAGGGCGCTAACAAACCATGCGAGTCACAGGCATGACAAACTATTAGTATAGTATGGGGAAAGGTATAGGCTGATTCTTGCTGTTTTTTCCTTCTATGTTGTTGCAGTTTTGGGGACATTCGTCAGAACATTTCCTAAATTGAATCCTGACTTGGAGATCAGGATAAGAATGTAACTTTCCTCTATCACTTTGATGTTTTGATCTTTGATTTAGTTAAAGAAACAACAGACAAATCTGTACAAAGACTGCATGGTGCAAATGGGGAACATTTTTAGTCTATAATGATTGTCAGTCTTCTAACCATAATATTTTCCATGTGGTTGTTGTGCAGCACATCCCTACTAAACTGTCAGTTTAGGTTAGGCAGGACTTCAGCTGAAGACAGAGTTGCCAATGAAAGGTGGGCAGGGAAGGGGTACGAAGATTTGGAAGAACAGACATGACTACTACATAAAGGATCCTTAATAAACTGTTACCCCTTTGGTCCTCATGAATTAAATTTTGTATCAAAGAAACAATAGTCAAGTTGCCTAAAGCAAGTGATAGATGGTGACTAAAGATACAATACAGAGATATAATGCCTATCTATACAACAGATGAGATTCAATGGCAATGAAAAACTGCAGAAATCATCACTAAAAACAAAATTGAGAAATAATGCCCATTTTCATACTGGCAACTGGGGGTTATTTTAGACTCTTACATCCTGTTAAATCTGGACATTTACATGAACATTAGCAGCAAAATTAGCCTTATCTTTTGTATTGAAGCATCTGATGAGTGTATGCAAAGGACACTGCACAGGAAGGGGCAGGGCAGAGCTGTAACATCAGCTGTTGTGATTGGTGGACCCTGTGTTATCAGGTAGTTATAGAGGCGTTACCTGCCCTTAATGATAATGAGCCAGCGGAAACCTCTTACTGCAAGGACAGGAGGTATTAATCTTAGAAAGCCCAAGTTGCCAGTTTGATTTTTTTTTTAATACAGATCATAATATGAAAAAAGTGCCAAAAATGTTTAAAAAACCCCAAAAAACACATAATAGCAATGCTACATTTTTTTGCCCTGCAATCATATTGGCATGTACATGTATACTGGTAAAATCTATACTAATTAAGAAAAAAGTCTGGCACAATACAAAAATAAATATTACAGAGTTGCATTCTTTTTGTATGTCCAAAACTGAATAGCGTAAGTCATTAGATAGGTTTATAAGCCCTTTAAACAGAATTCACCATTCTACGGTACACAGGAGACTACCCCATTTACAGAAATTATGCAGCTTACACCTACCCTGAATATTTGTCTTGAATGTGAACGTCAAAGTAAAAAAAAAGTGCATACAATGTGCGTAATAATGGCTAAATCATAGCATTACAGTGAGAACATGATGTGAGGAACAGTTCTACAATTTCACAGTGGAATTTAGAATCGAATGTAGTTGCTGAATGGACACATAAGCCAGCCAAGCTGCGAGCATCAATATGAAAACCAAGATGAGGCATCTGCACAGCCATCAACTCCTCCAAATGTCGCATCTCCGAATACCGATAATGCATATGGATATGATGGCAACTTGCAAAGCACACCATGAATAATAAGAAATACAAGCAAAACCCAAAAATCATGACTTTAGTGTAGACATAAATATAAAAAGTCATTTTCTGATCTCTACTCCAGAAGACTGATTTGTAGTTTTCCCTTCTATTCTAATCATCTGCTGCTATGACTTATACATACCTTCCAACCTATTGTGACTATGACAGGAAAACTAATGAGGCTAGAAGACTGCAGAATGATTGATACTCTGACAATGGACAGGAAGAACAGTAGTTACGCTTTCTGTGACCTGCTGAAGAAGAAAATGTTAAGAGAGTAACACTGTCAGGAATCTGCGAAGCACCTAATATCATAGGACCTTTAGAAAAAGAACAGCAATGACCCCGTCTATCTGAGGAACCTCGCAAGTGTTTCCTAATGCTCTTAATGCTAAGCTTACAATTAAGGCCTGCTAATCATAGAAACCACTGACTGTATTACTTCAGGCAAAGGAATAATAAGACAGTAAAGAAGCATAAAGAGTTACTCTGGGCGAGATTGTGCAGGGAACAGTTATTTTACCAAGGAGAATTAAAGGGAATCTGTCACCAAGGTTTAGCTATTTATTCTGAGAGCCATATAATGTAGGGGCTGAAAACAGTATTCCAGCCATGTGTCACTTACTAGGCTGTGTGTTGTTGTTTCAATAAAATCAGTGTTTTATCAGCAAGAGATTATCACCACAGGAACAGGTGTCTTGTACCTACTAGTCCTCCTGCTCTGTGTAACCCCGTCTCCACCACTGGTTTGTAGCTTCCTATCAATATACAATGCACAGAGAAAAAGGTGTGGGCGGGGTTATAAAGAATTCGGCTTTCAGAGCACATCTGCAGCACAAAAAAAAATGATTTCATTACAACTGCTGCACCCAGTAAACTAAGTGACACTATCCTAGAATCAAGATATCTGTCCCTACATTATTCTGCTTTCAGACTAGGTAGCAAAAACCTGCTGACAGATTCCCTTTAAGGTCCGTTTACATGGACCAATATGATACAACCACCGACTAGTAAAACTTTGCCGATCGGTGGTCATCTAAAAGCATGTTTACTCAAGATCGCCAAAGCAAACGATGTGCGATCTGTAATAGATCGCTCAGTGCACATAAGCTGCCATTGTTCTCAGCAGTACGAGACCTGTTTACACAGGACAATGCACGGCCGAAAATAATAATACATGAGATCATTTCATCCTATTAACGACATTTTGGTCACTCATAAGGTGATCGATTGCACTGCAAAATAATCGTGAAATGAGAATTTTTAAGAACATACATTCATAATTATCTTTCAGTGTAAATGTAGCTTTCATTTGTACCTTAAGGCCACGTTCACACGTTCAGTATTTGGTCAGTATTTTACCTCAGTATTTGTAAGCCAAAATCAGGAGTGGAACAATCAGAGGAAAAGTATAAGGTTATGTGCCCATGATATGGAACAAGCAGCGCTTTGGTCGCAGTGTATTTTCGCTGGGTCTAAAGCGCTGCCGTCTATTGAACGCAGGTAAATCCACATGTGTTCACTGAACCGTGCGGATTTACCATGTCCAATATATTCTATTGGTTGCATTTCTGCTGCGGAAACTAGGGTCTCCGCAAGGGAAATTGACAGGCTCCAGTCCTGAAAGACGCGCCACATGTCCGTCTCCGTGGGTGATCCGCAGGCATCGGTGCCTGCGGGTGACATCGGATTTCTAGAAATCCCATCCACTACGCTGTAACATCTGGCACTGCATAAATACGCATCGTCAAAATCCGCAGCAATTACTGATCGTGATCACATACCCTAATAGAAACACGTCACCACGTCTGCATTTATCACCCACTCCTGGATTTGATTTAAAATACTACGGAAAAATACTGAACGTGTGAATGTGGCCTAAAAAGAACTAACTACGACGAAAAAATACACTAATGACGAGAAGGTAGATCTTTCTAAACGGGCTTTCCCAAATTATTTCGGTAGACTGCTTTAAGTTTATGAAGGAATAAATAAAATAAGAAATAGGGAAAGTAGAACCACTGATATTCAACCCCAAACCTCTTCACTAGCCACTCACTAATATGGCTTTAACTCCCTCCCAAAATGGCCACTTTCCATTTTTCCTCCCTTTCTCCAAGTGCCATAAATTTTGGTTTATTTGAGGGACGAACTGTACTTTTAAATGTCACCATTCATTTTATCACACACTGTAGTGAAAAATGGGCAAAAAAATCTAAGTTCATTGAAATTGCAAAAGAAACACAATCCCCACATTGATTTTTGGCAATTGTTTTTACGACGTATATTGTGAGGGCTCAAACTCACGAGAGACTGAAATTTGAAAAAAGAAACTATTTGATCGTGTCGCCATTTTGCAACAAATATGAACCTAGCACTCAACTTAAAGGTATTTGTAAGGCGGTTTATTGTAGTACACGAAAAAAGACGTTTCGGTCAATGTGACCTTCTTCAGTTACGTGTGGTATATAGATTGTGTAGAGCTTATAGGCATCTATCAGAAAGGACGATGGTGCTTTAAGCGTTGAGGAGAATAATCTCTCTAAGGTAATGAGCTTATCAGTATATAGGAGAGGGGCAAACGTGCCCCCAGATGCGGTGTCCACCGGCCATTTTGCAAGACACATAATGTTTCCTTTTTCAGCCAATAGAGTTGTGTGAGGGCTTATTTTTGCGCAGTGAGATGATTTTTTTTGATACTGGTTTGGCATATACAGTATATGACATTTCAATTGCTTCTTACAGCATTTTTCTGTGGCACTGAAGCTTCCAAAAAAACGCAATTTTGGTGTTTTACATTTTATTTTTGTTTAAACTGTTTACCAATTGAGTTACTAATTTTTATATTTTGATAGATTGGACTTTTCTGGATGCAGCAATATCATATATGTCTTTTTCAAGAAAATGCTGTTTGCCTTATTTTTAATGGGGAAAATGTGTAGTGATTTGAACTTTCATGTTTTTAAAATTTGACATTTTTCAAAAACTTTTTTTTACTATATTTATTAGTCCCCTTAAAAAGCTTGAACCTGCGACCATCTGATTACTTGTACTACATACAGGAATACCGCAGCATTGCTGCATATAGTAAAAATGACGGTCTCCAATGAAGCCCAGCCATAGGAAGCAACACGTTGTCTTGTAGTCCTAGTTTTAAGTACGGTATATTTTTTGCGGATGAAGTGCAGCGACGGAAAAAAATGCATATCTGTTTTCTTTCAACATGGCAAGATGAAATATGTTTTTTTTTTATTTCCTCATATTATTAAGGCCGGTTTCACATTTGTGCTTTATAGCGCAGCGACGGCCTGCGCACGGCCGCCGCTAAGCCACGCCCCCTGCCCGCCCCATCCGGTCATCGCCACCTACTAGCGCACATGGGCGCTTGCGATCTGCGCACCCTATCTTTAGCATAGGGTGCGCAGATTGTGCGCTGGCCGTGCGCTAGCAGGATTTTGCCGTGCGCTGCGCACTTTTGAAGGTGCGCCGTGCGCGCCAAAATGCAACATGCTGCGTTCGGCGCACAACGGCGCACCTTCAAAAGTGCGCAGCGCACGCTAAAATCCTACTAGCGCACGGCCAGCGCACGATCTGCGCACCCTATGCTAAAGATAGGGTGCGCACATCGCAAGCATCCATGTGCGCTAGTAGGCGCCGATGACCGGATGGGGCGGGCAGAGAGCCGGGAGGGGGCGGGGCTTAGCGGCGCCGTGCGCTGCAGGAAATAAACGCTAGTGTGAAACTAGCCTTACTTGGAAAATGGGAGGAAGTTAAACTTATAGATATATATTAATGTGTGTAAAAGTGCTGTGGAATTAATGGCGCTATATAGTATTTTTTCATTATTTCTTATTCTTCTTAAGGAATTTGAATTCGTGAACTGACTGCTTATACTATATTCTGCAACAATGCAATACTGACGTTTGCAGTTGAATTGATATCTTCCTACGCTTCATAGGAGAACCAATGTCAGTGAGGAGGCCTTCAGCAGGCCCCAGTTGCCATGGTAAGATATTATGGCGAGTGGGAGATGGAGGTCAATAGAAGCCAATGATTGACAGTGGTATTTAGATCTATTTTTTAATTCTAGATTAGAAACTTTCATAATTCCACACCTTGTTACATGTACTATGATATTTACACCTGGAGGATGGCTTTAAAAGTGCGGACTTCACAGCCAGACTTGTTGTTATAGCGGGATGCCGTGACTACGCAACCAGATTGCTGTTATAAGGAAAGGTTAAGACTTCTAGCCAGACTGCTGTTACATGTGGTGGTCCAGAATACTGGCATGTCTCTAATAAAGAAAGATCAAGATTTCATGACCATATTGCTATTATAGGAAGGTTTTAAAACTACAGAGCCAGCCTGTTGTGATGGGATGAGGTTCAAAGTAGACATACAGACTGCCGTTATAGTAGCAGGTCCAGACGGCGCAACCAGACTGCTGTTATAGGTGGAGATCTAGATTCCATAACCAAACTGCTCCATTTGAGCAGGAGCTCAAGACTACACAACCTGAATGCTGGTATACCATGATATCCATACAACACAACCAGACTTTTGGTATAAGAAAAGGTTCAGACTGCGGTAATGGTGGTGCGCTAATCTACACAACCACACTGCTGTAGTAGAAAAAAGGTCAAGAATACACAACCACAGTGCTGACATTGAAAGATCTAAAACACACAAAAAAACTGCAGGTATATTCAGATTTCCACACTTCAAAGCTAAACTGGTGCTACAGGGGTCCAGACTGCACAGCTAGACTGCTGTCAAAGGTAGTGGTCCAATTTACGCAACCAGAATACTATCATAGGGGGAGATTCAGACAACCTAACCAGACAGCTGTGGTTGGGGAACATCCAGAATACACAGCCAGACTGCTGTTATAAGGGGAGGTCCAGACTACATTTTTAGACTGCTGTTGCAGGGTTCATCCAGATTTGCACAACCAGACTGCTTTTATTGTGGGGTATAAGCTACAAAGCTAGAGAGGTGGTATTGGTGGTAGGCACTGACTATAAGAATGGTTTGCCATTATAAGCAGATGGGAATCCAGTCCATACAAGCAGACAGCTGTTATAGGAGAATGTCAATACTATACAGTCAAACTGCTGTTACAGAGGGGAGTCTAGACTACATAGCCATACCGCTATTATATGATAAAGACCAGACTGCTGCGCTAGGAGGAGGCCTAGATTACAGTCAGACCACTGTCATAAGGACTGGACCGGACTACACAACCAGCTGTCTTATAGGGGGAAGTCCAGACTACACAACCGAACTGCAGTTATATAGAGAGGTCTAGACTACACAACCAGATTGCTGGTATTAAGGCTGTCTCGACCACGAAGCCTGACTGCTATTATAGGGCTAGTTCCAGACTACTCACTCAGGTTTCTGTTTTAGAATGCTTTGACCAGCTATTTATTAAAAATCATGTATAATTCAACCTATAATTTAAATAAATTGATAGGATAATTTCTTTAACTGTTTCAAGACCACTCATAGACTAAAAACGTCAGTCCCAGTTCTACTCTGCAGTAATATTCTAAACAGTCACTGCATAATAAAGCTGCTGCATGACATTGGAGGTATAGAGCCAGACTCCCTGCAGAGGCCGATGGGATTTATTACCATATCTACCTTCTCGATTGCTATATAAAAACAGGGCTGAGCAAGCGCTAGGTATACAATTCTGGAAGCGCTGACTATGCTTTCTCGTGTGGACCCAGAGATCATGTGATCTCTGAGTGACGGGAGAGAACAGGAGCTGTTGAGCCCTAGCTCTGCTGTGCGGAGAAGATACTGGTTTTCTACAGTAACTGGGACAAATATATCATCTCCAATTACAGGGGAAATCAGCAATAAAACAAGTGTATTAAAGTGTTCAAATGTTCTACAAATGGCTTATAAGACCTTAGAAAGGTAACAGTGTACAAACTAAAGGAAAAAAATAGAAAAATAAATAAAAGAAAACTTAAAAAAGACACTGTCAATCCAAATAGCTAATTCTAGCCTTGCCCCCATCGAAAAAAAATATGTCCAATATATGATAGTAATTTCTACAGAAGGGGAAACACAATTTGAAACTTTTTTTTGTGGTTCCTTATGGTTGTAGAAAAAAAGAAAAATGAAAAAAAAAACCCAAAACATGTATTTAGTTTTTTTAGTTATATTTTGTCTCAATATCGGCAACAACCGAAAAAGAATATAATTATGTACAAATTAAGATCCATGTATTGTGAAAAAAGAGCCAAACATTACTTTAATTTGCGAATGAAATTTTTTTAAGAACTGTTAAAAGCACGTGTATGATAAAACCGGTAAATATGGCTAGTCAGGAAGGGAGGAAAACGGCCTGGCCTTGAAAAGGTTAGAGTTTAACCATGGGTAATATATATATTTTTTTACTATGGTTCTAAAAACGAACAGGCAGCTAGCTGCTAACAGAGACAACCACTGGCCTGTTCTGCTCAGTCACCGACAGCTCCTGCTGACGATTCAGCTGCTCCATGTCAACAGAGCCGCTCTTGTTCTTCCGGCCTGCTCTGGCAACATGGCATCAGTGCTGTCATAAAGGAAGACGTCGGCAGTCATGCCGCGTCAACAAAGCAGAGTGGTTGAGAAGCCGCTGCTCTCTCAATGTGATATCAGTGGAAGCCACTGAATCGATGAGATCGGAGCTGGGCACAACAGGCAGGTAGTTTGCAACTATTTGCCTGACAGCTCTTAGGTTCATAGTAAAAAAAATTATATAGTCCTGAACAACTCCTTTAAAGGGATTGTCCACTACTCGGACAACCCCTTCTCAATTTCTGTTTGCATCAAAACAATAAGACTTATACTCAGAAGGCGCCGTTCCAGTTACATCAGTCAGCTCTTCCTGGGCTTGCGTGATGTTATTACGTCACGAAATCCCTGTGGCCAATCAGCAGTTGCATTACTCTCCCCACCTTCAGGTGTATTACATAAATTCAGAGAAAGTGGAGAGCAACAGCAATGGTGCTGGCAACGGAGGTGAGTATAAGTGTTATTATTATACTGGAGTCAAACATGGATTGAGAAGGCATTTATGGTTTTGAAAAAATAAAGTGCACATGTATTCCATTTTATATATGTAAAACATTTTTCCAATGCTTGTCTCCCCCATTTAGGACCCAAAGAAGTATACAATTAGAGATTACAGGAAATTAAAAAATATCAAACGTCCTTCATGATACTTTTAGATGATCTATCCCTAAATGAGATATTAAATGACAAGATTAGTAGAATCTATGCTCTAAACACAAGCATGAAATTATAGATTACAATACCCTGTAGTATATAGGCATACAAAGCTAGTAGCACACATGCAGTGGGTATCAGTACAAAAGGTTTTCATTGAGTTGAGACGCAATATCAAAATGTAATTTTACTTTAGCACTAATACATATAAAAATTGAATTTGAACCAATTGAACATTTTACACCTGTATACTCATGGGCATGTAAGACAAATTTTTTTTTTTTTTTTAAACACAAAAATAATAATAGGGAGAAGCGTTAGTAATAACAACAGGTATGGTGGTTAACAATAAGACATGTAAGATAGGCAAGTTGGAAGGTATGTTTTCATGAAGCTCCAGAATAGTACAAGGATACAGTCCCTTCCAGGAAAGAGGATCTTGTGGCGGACCATTTCTCCCATAATGCATCCCACAGACCATATATCCACTAGAAGTGCAGAAACAAGGTCGTTAAGAAATGGAAACAGGAAAAGGCAAGGTTAGCTAGGAAGATAACTTCCTTAAGCATGTGGAAGAAAGTGCAAATTGAAATGCGTAAAAATGCAGTTATCCCCACCCTCACAAATAAAAAAAAAGCTTAAATTTAGGAACATTTATGAAAAGTGATGCACATGAAAAAACATACAGATAGAAAATCATCTGCTTTAAAATAAGTCTCCAAGAAACAGGACATTATGGCGGTTCAGAAACAAACGCTCTTTAGGAACCAGAGAAGAAACCTGATGTTAAACTCGAACGGGCATCATACAGTAAAGCATTTTCACTGGCAAGTATTAATCTAAATGTATTTTATCTTAAAAATGAAAGTATTGTTTTCTGTAATGTCTATGTAGATTATCTTTCAATGGTGACATATCTAGAGGTAATGACTCAGAACTAGAGATGAGCAAGGATAGCTTGCGCAATCCCTGTCTATGGCCCAGGTTTATGCTCTCTCGGCATGATTTTCCATGGGTTTCCGGTTCCCCAGCACGGCATTTGATTAATCGGTCTGGCATGATGTCATCTATGGGGTATATAGGTAACGTATTGACAGCCTGGCTAATCAGAAGCCAAATCTGGATTCAGACAGTAAGGCAATTCATGCCCCTCCTGTCCATGGTCCGAGAGCACTGACTTGGACCGTGGTCTGGGCTTTCACAAAGTAATCTGCTCATGCCTACTCAAATCCATCTGATTTCGTTTTTGTAATCTTAGAGATGTTTCGTCAGTTTTGAAAGTTGAAAAATGAATGCTCTGTCACACTGGAAAACAGGGGAAAGAGAGCTAGGAACAGAGCTAACTATCACATGGCACAGTTTATGTCCGACATGGTTTGAGAAGCAGTGGCATGACATAAACTCTTAGTGTCACAACGCACACACATCAAACCAGTAGGGGAAATTAGAGGTTGGGTACATTGGAAAACCATAGATTCTGTGGCCTGGCACACGGAACAAAGGAGATTACAGGTTAGTTGTCTGTCCTTAAAGAGATTTGGCAGAGACTACTGTACCGCCCACTTTCAGTCTTAAAGTGACCTTGATTCCTAGAACATCCAAGCCCCCCAACAGTAAGGATATCTTTCAATGGAGCAGTGGTGCTGCAACTGGCTTTTTTTCTCAGTCATAGACATTGAATGGGGTGGCAGGGTTCATGCCTAGAAACTCTTGGATACTAAATATTGCAGATTTTTTTTTTTTTCTTGTGAGTTAATTTTCATAAATGTTTCTATGGTTATCATTTCAATTTAATAAGCAAATTAAAAAAGCAAAAATAGCAGTTTAAACCAAATGCATTTTGTAAACCAAAATTACCCATTTTAGCAAATAGGTGAACAGATTTTAAATGCCACCTTGTAATTGTACAGATGGGGATAAGGTAAAATCTCTCAGAATGGAAATACTAAAGATGACAGAAAATAAGACAAGCTTTAGTAATATGATGGATGTGAAAAGATCTTAATAAAGAAATGTCATTTTCTGAATTAAATTATAATGGATGTTGTTAGACTAAAAAAAGTGTGTTATGATAAGACCAAAGCAATTTTCTTCAAAATTGCATTTTTTTATTTAGTATCACATTATGGTGCTCAAAATATCTATGGCATGATATTAAAAAAGGAAACTAAATAGATCTAAAATATCAAATAATAACTGACTGAAAATAATATTTATGTATAAATTCACATAGCTCTGGATATAAAAAAAATATTGAAAAGATAATACAGTTAACGTAAATCACCCAATGACCAGGGGCCAGCATTGTGGGTGGCTAAATGATGATCTAAAATGTTTTATTATTTAGCATATACAGTGACTTCCAAAAGTATTCAACCCCCCCTTGGCTTTTCATATTGGCATAAATTAAACTTAAGGGATCAAATAAGTAAAAATAGGCTTGTACATGTGTATATACTCTTTTTGCAATAATGTCACTAAAAAATTTTGGTGCAAGCAATTACCTTCATAAGTCACATGCTTAGTGAAAGGTAAATCCACCTATGTGAAATCTAAGTGTCATGTCACTTGGTCTGTCAGTATATACACACCTTTTCTGAAAGGCCACAGAGGCTCCAACACCATTAAGAAAGAGGCACTACTAACCAAACAACAGCATGAAGAACAAGGAGATTGCTAAACAAGTCAGGGACAAAGTTGCTGAGACATACAAGTCAGGGTTGGCTTAGGCCTGTTTCACACATCAGTTTTTTGCTTCAGTTAAAATCCGCTAAAATGGCGGACAACGAATCCGTTCTTGGACTCATGACAACGTTTGTCACCGGACCGTTATTTTAACGGATCCGTGGAATGAAGAATTTTAAAGGAACTGCTGCCTGGGGAAGAGAGAGAGAGAGAGAATTTTTTACCGCCAGAACAGAGTTTAGGGTTAAATTTCCAAGAAAGGCAAATCCTCCGGGCATGCGCAATGTGAAATGCGGATCCAGCCGACGATAAAACGTTACATGCTCGGTTCAGGCATGTCGGCGGATGCCAAAATTTTGGCGGATCCGCAAAAAAACGGATCGAACGGATGGCCATCCGACAACATCCGCCGGTAATGCAACTCAATGGGAAAAAAAACGGATCCGCCAAGCAAAATGGCGGATCCGTTTTTTTTTGCACAACAGCGGATTTTGACGGATTTCAAAAAACTGATGTGTGAAACAGGCCTTATGAAGAAATATACCAATCTGTGATGATCCCCAGGAGGACCGTCAAATCCATTATCACCAAATGGAAAGAACATGGTGTCACAATAAACCTGCCAAGAAAGGGCCCTGCACCAAAATTCTCAGCAAGGAGAGCATTAATCAAGAGGCAGCACAGAGATCAAAGGTAACGCTGAAAGAGCAGCAGAGTTCCCATGCAGAGACTGGAATATCTGTTCATATGGCCACAATATGCTGTACACTTCATAAAGGTGGCCTTTATGGAAGAGTGGTCACAAAAAAGCTTTTACATGCACACAAAAATTGCAATGCTCGTTTTGAGTTTCCCAAAAGACATGTGGGAGACTGACCAAATGTATGCAGGAAGGTGCTGTGGTCAGATGAGACCAAAATTTAACTTTTTGGCCACCCAGGTAAACGTTATGTCTGGCACCAAACTAACACAGCTCATCACCCCAATAACACCATCCCCACAGTGAAACATGGTGTGGCAGCATCATACTGTGGGGATCTTTTTTGTCACCAGGGACAGGGAAAATGATCTGAGTCGAGGGAAAGATGTGCGAAATAGAGATATTCTTGAGAAAAACCTGTTTCAGTCTGACAGTGATTTGAGACTGGGATGGAGGTTCATCTTCCAACAAAACAATGACCCAAAGCACACTGCTAAAGTAACACTTGAGTGATTTAAGGAGAAAGGTATAATTGTTTTGGAGTGGCCTAGTCAAAACCCAGGCCTTAATCCAATTGAGAATCTGTGGTCAGTTGAAAGTTGCTGTTCACCAGAGGAAACCACCATCTAACTTGACGGAGCTGGAGAAGTTTTGCCTAGAGAGGAATGGGCAAAAGTCCTAGTGACAAGATGTGGAAAGCGCATAGAGGCTTATCCAAAGTGACTTGCAACTGTAATTGCCGCAAAAGGAGGTTCTATCAAGTACTGACTTTCGGAGGGTGAATAGTTATGCACACTGAAGTTTTCAGTTATTTTTGTCCTATTTGTCGTTTTTTTTCACAATAAAAGGAAAACCAAATTTTCACAGTTATAGGCATGTTCTTTATATTAAACTGATACAAAGCCTCAAAAAAATAATGAAATTCCAGGCTGTGAAGTAGCAAAACACGGAAAATGGGGGGTGAATACTTTTGCAAGCCACTGTAGAACTGTAAATACATGTACAGTAAGTGCCTATAAACTAATTTCTAAGCTTTTATACATTAATAGTTTTAAACACTAATTTATTTTTCTAGGAAATAGAGTCTCTAGATTTTTTTTCTCTTCAGAGCTTCCATCTGCTATCGATATTGAATATGAACAGCCTCTTATTTACTGCCCAAGCACTACAACTACATTTTGCTATAGATGGTATTACCAAAAAGGAACCATATTGGGCGTCAGACTAAAGAAATGTATAATGTACTCCATGCCCCTAATTGCTAGATAGAATTTTTTTGCTTCCTAAAGTTAACCCCATTATCCCTCTTCCCCTTGTATTACACTCACGAGCTTCCAGGAAACTGACATATGGGTCTTGCTTACATGGGCAGTAAAATCAGCTCTAGATTGTGATAACTCCACTAAAAAAATGTATATCTCAGACTCCTAGACAAAAAGGTAAGGAGAAAATGGATTTTTGGGGTGAATATTAGGATTTGATTGGACTTAGGCTTTAATAGCAACATCAACGTAAATCCTTTTTAACGAGTCAGATCCAAAGTAAAGAGCTGAAACAGGGTCATTAAAGTATAACCATCATTTTAATTTTTATTCCATAAATTAGTAGTACACATGAATATAAGCAACTGTGTAATATATCTTATCAGACAAATTTGCTTTTTCTTCTCCAGGACTGATTTTTCATTTTCAAATTCTGAAATTCATGGGTTACATCCGTATTGAGTGACTACACATTGTCATATTACTGAGCTAGGAGATGACAGTTGCTCTTGAAAAGACTCTTTTGTAGAAGGTAGGGGCAGAAAGGAGGGAGGAGCTAGAGGCAGAGCTCCTCACTCCTGTCTACAGGGAATCTTACCGGTAGTGACTGTCATCTCCTGTCTTCACTGGATACAGATTTTACTTGTGAAATGACAATTTTGAGAATGACTGATCAGTCCGGAAGGAGAAAGAAGCAGATTTCTCTGATAAGATATATTTGAAAGTTTCTTATTTTCAAGTGTACTATTGATTTATGAAATGAAAATTAAAACGTTTTCTCTTTAAGACGTGGAAACAGGAAAAGGCAGAGTTAAGAAGTCAGATCTAAAGTTGTTCCCAGAATCCTTTGTTTATGAAGACTCGATAATTAGACTTTCCTTCTGGATGTATTAAGCATACGTAAATGAATTTAGTGGATACATATATATTTGTCTTCATTTTATTGTATTTAAAAACACGGTGTTTAACAATCGAGTCTAAGGTAAGGCCTACCATTTTCTTTGTATCCCATTCCGAGAATGACTTCTGGTGCTCTGTAATAACGCGTTACTACATAAGGAGTCATCATGAAGCTAGTGCCGGCAGTCCTTGCCAAGCCAAAGTCTAGGATCTTCAACGTGCAGTCTGACTTCACAACAATATTACTTGGTTTTAAGTCCTGCATTGGAAACATGAATACGTTTACAAAAACTGAGACGTTCACACGTGAAATTAAACCTCTGTTCAAATGGTTGAGCAGAATTACAGTAATTATAGTGTCCAAATTAGGCATTATTCGAAATTGATATTATCCTATACTATACTTGTGTTTTAAAAATGTAGCCAAGCTTATACTCTTTAATTACCTTTTTGGGCTGCATGTCATGTATCAGTCGTATTTGCCTGAAAACCTTTATATTCTTTACTGCAGCTTTTCTAATAGTCACGCAACTCAGACTAAGATCCAGATCTTGTTTTGGGGGAAAAAAAGGGTTTTCGTACAAAGATGAAATACTGTTCATACCGATCCAATCTTTTTCTTTTTCAATTATATTAATCAAAACTTTTTTGTATATAGGAAAAAAAAGTAGTGACACTCACCGGTCCTTTCAAATCCAATGTCTTTATTTATAAAAACAGGTTTAAAACTGGCTGCAGAAAGGGAAGGAGCACATGTGGGGGGACGACGATCCTTTCACACTTTCCGGCGCTTCTACCGGTCCTGGAATCCAGCACCAGTCGTCCCCCACATATGCTACTTCCCTTTCTGCAGCCAGCTTTAAAAATGATTTTATGAATGAAGACAATGGATTTTAAGTGAGTGAGTGCCACTACTTTTTCTTCCTATATACATGTTTGCATCTTATTTTACGAGCACCAGGTCCAAAGTTTGGTTTAAGGACAAGTCAACACACACAGCTTTCTCCTTGTTTTAAATCAAAACTTTAGTCTTGCTTCATAGATTTCTACCCAGCTTTACTTTCCATCTTTGCCCTGTATCTTAGGTCATATCTGTCTATGTATTTGCTTTGGCTCAACACTCATCTTGTCATGAGCACTGTACTTCCTCAGACACCACATTTTACATCCATTTTATTGGTATTATGTATAGTATTGGGTGCTTGCACTTGCCCAGGGAGAGGCTGATGGCACCCAGTCAAATGGACATTGCTGGGTGCTATAATCTGTAGCGTCCCGCAATGCCCTTATAGTGGACAACCAAAGCATACACATCCCAGTGTGCGAACCATTTGCTTGAATTTTAACCCCTTAACGATCAGAGGTATTTTCGTTTATTTTCGTTTTTTTGTTTTCGTTTTTCGCTCCCCTTTTTCCCAGAGCCATAACTTTTTTATTTTTTTGGTCAAAATGGCCATGTGAGGGCTTGTTTTTTGTGGGACTAGTTGTACTTATGAACAACACCATTGGTTTTACCATATCGTGTACTGGAAAACAGAAAAAATATTCCAAGTATGGTGAAATTGCAAAAAAAGTGCAATTCCACACTTTTTTTTTTTACCATGGTCACAATGCTAAAACTGACCTGCCATTATGATTTTCCAGGTCATTACGAGTTCATAGGCACCTAATATGTCTAGGTTCTTTATTTAAGTGGTGAAAAAAAAATCCAAACTTTGGTAAAAAATAAAAAAAGGATCCATTTTCCTAGACCTGTAACGTCTCCATTTTTCATGATTTGGGGCTGGGTGAGGGCTTATTTTTTTGTGCACCGAGCTGACATTTTCATTGATACCATTTTGGTGTAGATATGATCTAATCTCTTGATTGCCCGTTATTGCAAAATAGTGGCGACCAAAAAAAACATAATTTGATGATTCAAACTTTTCATTTTTTAAAAATTTTAAAAACATTTTTTTTTTACTTTTTGCATGCTTCAATAGTCTCTATGGGACTAGAAGCTGCAGTTGTCTGATCGGCTCTGCTACATACAGGCAATGATCAGATTACCTGTGTGTAGCAGAAATACTTGCTATGAGCGCTGACCTCTGCTGGAGACCTCTGTTTTTCATGCCAACCTATTGGTCACCCGCAATCAGGAGCCACGGGGTCACCGATGGGTGGGATTTCTGGCGCGCTTCCGATAAGGGCGAGTTAAATGTCGCTCTCAGAGATTGACAGCGGCATTTAACAGGTTAACAGCCGTGGGTGGATCACGATTCCACCCGCGGCTGTTAGAGGCACATGTTCAAAACAGCTGACATGTGCCAGGAAAGATGTGGGCTCACATCAAAGGGTGAGATTCCGACGTGGGCTTACTATTACGCTCAATGTCGGAAAGGGGTTAAGAATGCTGACATTTGTTCCTACAGAACAAATACTTGTGACCTAGAAATGCATGTATAGAACATTAAACGGAGTCCACAGAAAAAGAAAAACCTACCGTAAGACAGATATGTGGCTGTTCTAATTCTGAAGCCATGATTTTTAATACGGGAAACCCTCTTGGACTCATTCCCACAAATAGACATAACTGTTCATCAGGATTGCAAGTAGTGTACCACAATAACGTCGCAGGGAAGGCATCCGCAAAGGAATTGTGCCAGTGTCAACTACAGCTGGAGCCTGCTATAATACATTGCTATACACTAGCTGCGTGTGCGGGGACCGGAGGTAGCTCAAAGGCTTATTACATCCCACCGGAGGCATGTTCTAATAGGCTGTTAGTATAAAACTGACAGGCTATTTAATGCACTGCATTAGAGAAGTAGTACAGTGTACTATTAGGCTATGTGCCCACGTTTGTGTTTACAAACTAATACAAAACCGGACTTCTTCCCAGAAAACGCGTGTTTTTTTCAACGCGTTTTTTGCACAAAAACCACGTGGTTTTGATGCGCTTTTTTCCGCGCGTCTTCTGGACTCATAGGAAACTGCTAAAAACGTGGACTGAAGCGGAATATAATGAGTATGCTGTGGTTTTAGCCGCTAAGCGTTTCCGATGCGGAAAAAAACGCATCAATTGGCACAAAAAGGCCAAAATGCATTAAAATTAATAGGATGCTTATTTTGAGCGTTTCTGAAGCGTCTGATCCGGCACAAACGCTTCAAAAACGCTTAAAAAAACGCAACGTGGGCACACAGCCTTAATGCAACTGAAGGTTCAATACGTACTGTAAAAAAATGTAAAATCATTTTAAGTGTATAAAAATGAGATAATAGGAAAACTGAATTCACAGTTTTAATAATAAAATTTTTTTTATTTGTGGAAAAAATAAACCTCAATTAAATGACACACATTTGGTATAGCAGCATCCTATAAAACTATAGCATTATTTGTCCCAGAAAGTGAATGTCATTAAATATTTTTAAAAAGTTTGGCATAATTTCTGTATTTGTTCATCTTGCCTCACAAACTATGAAACAAAAAGTGTTTAAATAGTCCTATTTATGCCACTCTGGCACCAACAAAATTACATTTCATTACACAAAAAAAACAAGTCCTCACACATCACTGTAAACGGAAAAATGAAAAGTTAGGGATTTTAATTTTTAAAAGGATTTTATTGCACAAAACTAATATATATCTATTATATAAAGCTCAAGCGTGTGTATGTACAGTATGTATGTAAGTGTGTATGTATGTGTGTATGTCCGGGATTGGCATTCGCACCGTCGCAGCTACAGCCACAAAACTTGGCACAGTCACACGTCTGGACCCCGAGAGTGTCCTAGACTATGCTGTGAGGCGAAATTTTAACCCCGTGCGTTCTAATTCACCAAACAATTTTGCCCCTATCTACATAATGGGGAAAAAGTGTGTGTGTATCAAGCCCCGCTCCTCATTATGATGTCATAATGGTTGCCATGGCGACGCTGATGTCATCATAGGTTGCAAGCCCCACCGCTCATTATGATGTTATAATGGTTGGCTATGGGATGGAGGATGTGTGATGGGTATATGGGCACTGGACCATGGGATGGAGTGTGTGCGTATCAAGCCCCGCCCCTCATTATGTCACAATGGTTGCCATGGCGACGCTGATGTCATCATAGGTTGCAAGCCCTGCCACTCATTATCATGTCATAATGGTTGACTACGGGATGGAGGATGTGTGATGGGTATATGGGCACTGGACTATGGGATGGAGGATATGTATGACGGGTATATGGGCACGGGGCTATGGGATGGAGGATGTGTGATGGGTATATGGGCACGGGACTATGGGATGGAGGATATGTATGACGGGTAAATGGGCACTCGACTATGGGATGGAGGATATGTATGATGGGTATATGGGCACGGGCCTATGGGATCGTGGATATGTATGATGGGTATATGGGCACGGGACTATGGGATGGAGGATAATTATAATTTCCTATAACTAACCACAGTTAGTTACTATGCCCGGGCAGCGCCGGGCTCTTCAGCTAGTATACAGTTGCGGCCAAAAGTATTGACACCCCTGCAATTCTGTCAGATAATACTCAGTTTCTTCCTGAAAATTTTTGAAACACAAATTCTTTGGTATTATTATCTTCATTTAATTTGTCTTAAATGAAAAAAAACACAAAAAGAATTGTCCTAAAGCCAAATTGGATATAATTCCACACCAAACATAAAAATGAGGGTGGACAAAAGTATTGGCACTGTTCGAAAAATCATGTGATGCTTCTCTAATTTGTGTAATTAACAGCACCTGTAACTTGCCTGTGGCACCTAACAGGTGTTGGCAATAACTAAATCACACTTGCAGCCAGTTGACATGGATTAAAGTTGACTCAACCTCTGTCCTGTGTCCTTGTGTGCACCACATTGAGCATGGAGAAAAGAAAGAAGACCAAAGAACTGTCTGAGGACTTGAGAAACCAAATTGTGAGGAAGCATGAGCAATCTCAAGGCTACAAGTCCATCTCCAAAGACCTGAATGTTCCTGTGTCTACCGTGCGCAGTGTCATCAAGAAGTTTAAAGCCCATGGCACTGTGGCTAACCTCCCTAGATGTGGACGGAAAAGAAAAATTGACAAGAGATTTCAATGCAAGATTGTGCGGATGTTGGATAAAGAACCTCGACTAACATCCAAACAAGTTCAAGCTGCCCTGCAGTCCGAGGGTACAACAGTGTCAACCCGTACTATCCGTTGGCGTCTGAATGAAAAGGGGCTGTATGGTAGGAGACCCAGGAAGACCCCACTTCTTACCCCGAGACATAAAAAAGCCAGGCTGGAGTTTGCCAAAACTTACCTGAAAAAGCCTAAAACATTTTGGAAGAATGTTCTCTTGTCAGATGAGACAAAAGTAGAGCTTTTTGGGCAAAGGCATCAACATAGAGTTTACAGGAGAAAAAAGGAGGCATTCAAAGAAAAAAACACGGTCCCTACAGTCAAACATGGCAGAGGTTCCCTGATGTTTTGGGGTTGCTTTGCTGCCTCTGGCACTGGACTGCTTGACCGTGTGCATGGCATTATGAAGTCTGAAAACTACCAACAAATTTTGCAGCATAATGTAGGGCCCAGTGTGAGAAAGTTGGGTCTCCCTCAGAGGTCATGGGTCTTCCAGCAGGACAATGACCCAAAACACACTTCAAAAAGCACTAGAAAATGGTTTGAGAGAAAGCACTGGAGATTTCTAAGGTGGCCAGCAATGAGTCCAGACCTGAATCCCATAGAACACCTGTGGAGAGATCTAAAAATGGCAGTTTGGAGAAGGCACCCTTCAAATATCAGGGACCTGGAGCAGTTTGCCAAAGAAGAATGGTCTAAAATTCCAGCAGAGCATTGTAAGAAACTCATTGATGGTTACCGGAAGCGGTTGTTCGCAGTTATTTTGGCTAAAGGTTGTGCAACCAAGTATTAGGCTGGCCCATTTTTGGAGTTTTGTGTGAAATGATCAATGTTTTGGTTTATGCTTCATTCTCTTTTGTGTTTTTTCATTTAAGACAAATTAAATGAATATAATAATACCAAAGAATTTGTGTTTGCAATCATTTTCAGGAAGAAACTGAGTATTATCTGACAGAATTGCAGGGGTGTCAATACTTTTGGCCACAACTGTGTGTATATATATATATATATATAATTAATATATAAAGCTCAAGTGTGTGTATGTATGTGTGTATGTCCGGGATTGGCATCTGCACCGTCGCAGCTACAGCCACAAAATTTGGCACAGTCACACGTCTGGACCCCGAGAGCGTCCTAGGCTATGTTGTGAGGCGAAATTTTAACCCCACGCGTTCCAATTCACCAAACAATTTTGCCCCTATCTACATAATGGGGAAAAAGTGAGTGTGTATCAAGCCCCACCCCTCACTATGATGTCATAATGGTTGCCATGTCGTCATAGGTTGCAAGCCCCGGCGCTCATCATGATGTCATAATGGTTGACTATGGGATGGAGGATGTGTGATGGGTATATGGGCACTGGACTATGGGATGGAGGATATGTATGATGGGTATATGGGCATGGGACTATGAGATGAAGGATTTGTGATCGGTATATGGGCACTCGACTATGGGATGGCGAATATGTATGATGGGTATATGGGCATGGAACTATGGGATGGAGGATATGTATGATGGGTATATGGGCACGGGCCTATGGGATGGAGGATGTGTGATGGGTATATGGGCACTGGACTATGGGATGGAGGATATGTATGATGGGTATATGGGCACGGGACTATGGAATGGAGGATGTGTGATGGGTATATGGGCACTGGACTATGGGATGGAGGATATGTATGACGGGTATATGGGCACGGGACTATGGGATGGCGGATATGTATGACGGGTATATGGGCACTCGACTATGGGATGGCGAATATGTATGATGGGTATATGGGCATGGGACTATGGGATGGAGGATGTGTGATGGCTATATGGGCATGGGACTATGGGATGGAGGATGTGTGATGGGTATATGGGCACTCCACTATGTGATGGAGGATATGTATGATGGGTATATGGGCACGGGCCTATGGGATCGTGGATATGTATGATGGGTATATGGGCACGGGACAATGGGATGGAGGATAATTATAATTTGCTATAACTAACCACAGTTAGTTACTATGCCCGGGCAGCGCCGGGCTCTTCAGCTAATATAACGGGTGAGTCATAAAGGACGGACGTTTTTAAACTAATCATAAAATCGTTAAATATAAAGGACGGATGTATTTGAAGTGGCTATAACTCACCACCAGGTGGAGGTAGAGATGTGCGGGAGGCGGGGTTATGTTTGTGAGGTGAAAGCATTGTTTTTATTTTAGTTTCAGTTTAAGCTATGGTGCCGTGGACGATAGAACATCGCGTTTTTGCGTACGACAGTTTTGTCAAGAATAATGAGTGTATCACAGCCGTTCAGCGTGAGTTTCGGCGTCATTTCAATATTCACAGAAATCAAGCTGTTCCCGCTCGTAACACTATCCTACGTTGGGTTGAAGCACTCCGTACACGAGGTACACTAATGAACAAACGACCACCGGGGGCTCCACGAACGGCACGTACCCCTGAAAATGTGGAACGCGTCAGGCAAGCCATGCTGCGTAGTCCGAGTCGATCTGCTCGGAAACATTCTTTAGAACTTGCCCTCAGTAATCGTACAGTAAGGCGTATTTTGCATTTAGACCTGCATTTCCACCCCTATAAATTGGCCATTGTGCAACAGTTGGAGCGCGGGGATTACGCAGCGCGACTGAAGTTCGCACATGAGATGGAAGCAATTATTGAGCAAAACGACAACCTTATTTTATTCATGAGTGATGAAGCTCATTTCCATGTCAATGGCATGGTTAATCAGCAGAACTGCCGTTATTGGGCCTATGAAAATCCGAAAGAATTACATGAACGACCGCTGCACAGCCCTAAGGTAACGGTGTGGTGCGCTATGGGCAAATATGGCGTGATCGGTCCGTACTTTTTCGAAGGCGATAATGGCAATACTGTTACCGTGAACTCACAACGTTATATCGCCATGATAAATAACTTCTTTGTTCCTGAGTTACGACGGCAACATATCCCCATCTCTAGTGTGTGGTTTCAACAAGATGGGGCAACGGCCCACACAGCCGGAGCAACAATGAACGTTCTTCGCCCTCTCTTCCCTGGTCGCATCATTTCCAGGTTTGGCGATATTAATTGGCCTCCTAGGTCCCCAGACCTGTCCATGTGCGATTATTACTTATGGGGTCACCTCAAATCACGTGTATACAAGCTTAAGCCTCGATCATTACAAGAACTGAAGGAAGCTATTCGAGTGGAAGTTGCCCAAATCGACAGAGTTGTGTTGGAACGTGTTGATGCCAACTTCCAAGAACGCCTTTGGAAATGCATCACTGATAATGGCCACCACATGGCAGATGTTGTTTTCCACACTTGAATTTGTCAAATGCTATTAGTATACGTAACCAAATCTGTGAATACATTTATATTTAATAAATATTTAACGATTTTATGATTAGTTTAAAAACGTCCGTCCTTTATGACTCACCCGGTATATATATATACTTTTTTTTTTTTTTTTAAATGGATGTCTCCATTATTGTGTCATCCAGCAGAATAAAGTTACCATGTCAATTATGTCAAGCACTGTAAAAAAGAAAATAATTAAAAAATACAGTTTTATTGTCCTTTGTTCATGCTTGGTACCAAAAAAACCCATAAATTAAAAGGTGGTCAAAAAGTCATAACCCCACCCAATAAAAAATAGTATATATAATATAAATATATATATATATATATATACTGTATATGTGTGTGTATTTTAAGTCAAAGATAAAAGTAAAACATAAAAATTCCCCATTCTACTGATCAGTGCAGGTCCCATTGGTCGCACTTCCACCAATCAGCAAGTTATCACTTGTCCAATGCATAGGTGATAACTTGTTTTCATCAGACAACCCATTTATTTACATGTTCTTCATTACACTAAAAGTGTAATGAACATTGAAAAAAATGTCAAACTTTCTCAAAAGTCTGATTTAGGAATATTTTTAATCTTCATAAATGACCAATTCTGAAGCATCAGAATGCTGTTCTCTCTGTTATTCCTCTTAGAAACCCAAGAATGAATTGAAACTTGGTGTCACTAGTTGTGGGTGTGTCATGACACACTCTGATACTGTCCAATCAGTGGAGCCAGACACATACTGTGTAAGGACACACCCCTTTGACAGGACAAATCTTAAACAGAGATGAGCGAACCCTCGGGGTTCATACCGGACAGCGTCCGGTGGAAAACGCCAAACACAGACTTCTCCAGGAAGTCCGTTGCAATGTTTGGAGTTACAGGTGAAGGAGAGAGAGAATTTTATCCAGCTCAAAAGTTTGGGTCGTCATTGTTTTCAATGGGGTTCAGGTTCTTTTTGAAGTTTGGGTACAATTCAGGTACCTGAATGTAACAACCCTGCTGGCATCACTGCATGGCCTCCCATCCCCCGCACACCAACTTACTTTCTGCTTCAAGCCATGCTGTGAATTCTGTCTGTTGCCAGCTCTGTGCCTCTGCTCTCCATGTTTCCGGACTGTGTGCATAGGGGGGCAGCGCCTGAACTCTCTGGTTCTTATGCAGTCAGGGTGCACCTGTGTAATATGTCCCTTCTCATACCACGCCAGTCTGTCCTGTGTCTCCAAGCCGTGCCCGCCTGTCCTGTGTCTCCAAGCTGTGCCCGCCTGTCCTGTGTCTCCAAGCCGTGCCCGCCTGTCCTGTGTCTCCAAGCCATGCCCGCCTGTCCTGTGTCTCCAAGCCGTGCCCGCCTGTCCTGTGTCTCCAAGCCACGCCTGCTTGCCCAGTGTCTCAGCCGTGCCTGTCGTGTCTACCCGCCTGCCTGTCTATAGCTTCTGTCAAAGTGACTTGTCCCTGAGTGGGACCAGCAGCCACAGCCAGACACCACCCTGGAGTGGCACCCGACAGCTATCTGCCGCACAAGCCTGACCTCACCATCAGAGGCTCCAGTGAAGACCAAGGTACCTGTAGTAGTCACGCCCCTTCCAGGGTAGTCTGGTTTGTGGCACAGTGGGGCCACAAAGCCCCGGCTTGCACCATTCAGCCAAGGCGCAAGCGTGACAGTTTGCTCAGGCCATGGTCCCCGCTGAGTCCCATGTCTTTTCGCTTTCGGAGCAAGATGAATTTTTTTGCCAGTATGGGCAACCAAATAAATTTACCCGGTCTGAAGCCCAATCCTTCACTGCTCCACCCACCATTGTGGTCTCCAATAGACTGTTTGCTCAACTAGAGGCTGTCATACCAAAAGTTGAACCTCCCTTGGACCCGCCAAAATATGATGGGGATCCTAAGCAGTGTCGTGCCTTTATGGAGCAGTGCCTATGCTATTTTCAATGGCATGTTCCCTACTTCGCCGGCGATCGGGTAAAGGTAGGATTACTAATGTCCTACCTAACAGGAGATGCGTTGCAGTGGCTTAACCCCCTTTGGGAAGCGGGGGATCCCATCACCTTGAGCTTACCGGCCTTCCTGGGGGCCTTCTGCAAAGCCTTTGACAAGCCCAGTACAGTGTCTCCTGAAGAGTCTTCCCCCCCAAGCTTCCAGGAACGGATCGGACGAGAGAAACCTGTGGCCAATTCATCTCCTCCGTCTGTGACCGTCCATGACCCATCTGTTCCTCAGCCTGCCAAAGCAGCCTCCCATGCAAGATCCAAGAGGTCTAAGAAAAAGGGGCTGGCTAGGTTGTCGCCAGAGGCCAGTCCTGAGAAGGAACATCCTGATGGTCTCAGCCCTGTGAAGCCAAAGCTCCAGAACTTTGGGCCAGTAGGAGGGACTGCCCTTGGTGAGAGTACCTCCTCTCTACTAAAGTCTGTGACTGTTTCGGTGCCTTGTGGGAGTTTCGGCCGTGCAGATGTATGCAAGCTGCAAGCCAGACGAAGTCTGTGCATGGTTCCTGCTCCACCGCTCCAGAATCCATTGAGGGGGTTTGGTGATGGCCGAGCCCTACTTGTGAACAGTCCAGTATTGAGGGGTCAACTACAGCTCCTAATCGGAGCATTATACACAGACATTTGTCTTCCACCTGCTGACCAATTTGCCCACCGGTCGTTTTGAGCCGGGTACTCTATTGCCCCTTCCGGTCCAAAGACCCAGCGTGGTGCTACATTTGGAACTGCCTAGCCAACAGAAGTGTCTAGTTCCATTACTGTAAGGTCAGTCTTCTGTATCGTCACCTTCTCCACCTCATCTGCCGGCTATCAAGCCATGGTGTACTGACGTCACGGAAGAAAAGAAAGCAGTGGCGCCCTCTCCGCACACCTCCGGTGACCATACCAGTGACCTGTCCTCAGGAACATCCCTGACGCTTGATAGTCTTCCCCAGGATGATGGACTGAAGATGAATCCTGAGTGGATGCCCTCGGCTCCTCTATGGCCAGTGGGTGAAGGTCCCAGGATTGAGCATTGCTCATTCGCCAACGTGGGGGAAGTGGCCCAGTTTTTTCCGGGTAACAGGCGGAAGTGGCTCCCCGTATGTATGCCTCCAGCTTCCATTTGGCAGGTGGGTGAAGAGGTTGGAACAGTGACCTACGTCTCCGTTTTTCACCAGCCGGGAGGAGGAGGTCCAATTTTTCTGGCATGTCGGGCTGAAGTTGGACTCAGTGAAGGTGTCATCTGTTTCTAGCTGGCCGGCTGATGTAGGGGTCAAGTCTGAAGCTTCCAAGTCCCTGCCTACTGCCAATCAGGAGGAAGAAGTCCTTGTACCCTCTGTGTTGGAAGCTGTTGGGCACCAAGAAACTTGGCACTCGGTGATTCCAGATGGCACACCTACTTCGTCTCATCAGAAGGATGCCCTGTCAGCCTGGATTGTGTGTGGTCCCATACTCCTTTTTGTCATTCTGGCAGGCTTGAGGAAGAGGGGCCGTAAAGGGGGGGGGTACTGTAACAACCCTGCTGGCATCACTGCATGGCCTCCCATCCCCCGCACACCAACTTACTTTCTGCTTCAAGCCATGCTGTGAATTCTGTCTGTTGCCAGCTCTGTGCCTCTGCTCTCCATGTTTCCGGACTATGTGTATAGGGGGGCGGCGCCTGAACTCTCTGGTTCTTATGCACAGTGGGGCCACAAACCCCCGGCTCGCACCATTCAGCCAAGGCGCGAGCGTGACACTGAACAGAACTTTGGAATAAAGTTCGGGTCAGGTACCAGAACCTGAACTTCCACGGGTCTGCTCATACCTAATCACAACACATAGTTGTCATTGTAATCTCATATATTCAAAAGGAGTGGAACAAACCTTGAATACTAAGAAAATAATTCTTATTTCATAAAAAATACAAGAATTTCAAGATCTAATTATGAAGCATAAACCATAGTTAAAATGGATAACAAAAAAAAAAAAAGGAGCTTTCATAAAATAGGATTACTAACCCTGTGTATGA
This sequence comes from Dendrobates tinctorius, assembly GCF_039654945.1. NCBI lineage: Eukaryota > Metazoa > Chordata > Amphibia > Anura > Dendrobatidae > Dendrobates > Dendrobates tinctorius. The sequence goes on along the minus strand of NW_027361679.1, from coordinate 40,756,609 downwards.
TTCCAGCTGAGTGAAGATGTTTAATGCCACATAGCATTTGGTACAGGAGGTAAGACATTCGCTCATGATCTAGTTCCATTTGAATCACTTGGCATAAGTTGGCATCCATTAACTCCATTACTAGGTAACTAGAAAATAGGAAGAGCATTTTGAATTAAGCAGACCCCCTAATTCTAACGCTGTCTAGATCCCTGTGCACTATTTCTAAACTTCTATTAAAGAGCTGTGAAAGGAAGTGTGAGTTTTATTCTTTTTTTATACATTTTTTTTAGTTGTCGGTGTATAACTTGGAAATTTTAGTTTTTATAATCCTAGGTGTTTAAACTGATTTGACATATTCAGTATTAATAGAAATGTAACAATACACGCAAATCAATTGATTCGATAATAATGCATACAACATATAAATCTGCCTTCAGTGGCAATAGCTCTCCAGCTTTAGTTAGAAAAATACTAATTCAAGCAGCACCCTCTCTACTGTTCTTAAACTTCCTACAAGCACCCAGCATCCTACAATCAATACCGTTTTGATTCTATCTAACAAATGAAAGTACCTTCTCCGCCTCTGAAGATTACGGCAATTTAATCAGGCATTACTTACACATCTTGGAACTCCTCGAGAGATTTCTGCGGCGTAAAGACATTTAATAAACTGATAATCTAAAAGAGAAGGGGAAACAAAGACAGGCCTATGATAAGAAGTAAGATGCAATTATATTTTAATTTACAAAATCATTATCCAAATGAAAGTTTGATAACAACCTGCTGTGGTCCTACTAAATAAAAAGCACCAGAGACATCGCAAAGCTTAAACTCTGACTCCTTCCATCTTTGTGCAGAGAACACAAACAACGTGGACTTGGCAAGGATTTAATTACTTGCAAACATTTTTCCTCTTTCAATTTCAACTCACGTCCATTACTAGAAAAAGTTAGCAGCGTCGCTAGGAAAGCATCATGCCCGTTCAGCTCCTGTTGACTCTACTCTGCTTATTTCAGAGGACGATCATCTGTCATTGAATCGAATGGTCTGGTCAGGCAAAACAAAAACAATGCAAAAATGACAAGTGGAGATGAGCAAATATGTTGGGAAAGCGATTGCCGAATCCGAATGTGCAATATTCATGCTGTATTTCACCCTTATTCGTGCCGAATATGGTTGCTGATCATTTCTGAACATATTCGCTCCTCTGTACTCCCTTTGACTCCAATGGCGTACGGCTATGTCCGGCGAATATTGCAAAAACGGCAATCGTAATCCGAAAATAATATTGTAATCATCTCTAAGGACTAGAGTCTAACGTCCGAAAAGCCAGTGAAAAGGCCATCCTTACCTAAACTTTGTACAGTAGGGCTCCCTGTTCAACCATAGACATTTTACGTTTCACATGAGCTTTTTCAAACCGCTGGTTTGTTAGTGCATGTGGTATGCTGCCCACACCATAAGTATTTGAATCATTTCTGGTGTTCAGAGGAGAGCACACATCAGGACGAAATCTCATGAATACTTCCAGCATGGGCCACACTCTACATGTGCTAACAAACCAGCGGTCACTATGATTTCCTTATACAACAGGACAGCCATGTAATTGCACCCCTTGAAAAAGCTCACGCGAAACACGCGTTGGGGATTCTCCCTGGAATTTGCACTGACACTTTATTATGGGTAAGCACTTTATATGATTTACTGTTGTTGTGGTTTGACCGCCCTTTGATTAGTGACATTCATATAAGTGTGATTAAGTGGCCATTCACCACAACCTTGGATGTACATTATGCTGGGAAGTATATGTAATTGCTATTAACGAATAAAAGACACTGAATCCTGATTATTGTGTTATAGATCTCTTTGAATGGTTTATAATACTATACATGATTTGATGTATTCTGAATAATGTATTGTTATCTGTGACTACAATTCCTTGGAATTTTCTGATCTTCTATTGGCAATCTCTTTTATCATGTGTGTATTATTTGTCTTTTATTGTAATTGAATGACAATAAAACATTGTATTTTTAATATTGTGAGTATAGTACTCCAGTCTGTGTGATTTGATTTTCTATAGGTTTAATTCACTGCAAATGTTTCCTGTTAGATACCAGTCTGTATTGCAGCTCCCTGAATTAGGGCAACTTTATACTTGCTCACAAAATCCTTTTCTGTACTGTAAATCACAAAGTGCTTGGAGTGCTTGCGTCTCTCTATAATTTTCCAAACAGCAATGTCTGGCTAATGCTTTTAGTGTTCAGCTGATCAATTGATTCTTGGCAGGGGTCTTTGTAGCCTTATAGCAACAGGATGCTAGCACAACATGTGCCCTAGAGTTCAATGCACAAGTCTAGTGCTTACAGAGCATTCATTAAAAGAAGTAAGAGAAGTTACCATCGCCGCAACTTGAAGTTTGAAGCTTGTGGGCACAAAATGCAAAATCTCTAACAGGCCTTCAACTATTACAGGTGTTTAACAGGTAATGTTTCTCCTCGTGGAGAGTGACATACCGGCGCTGGCATGCCAATGTAAGGAGGCTTGTTTGGCGTGCAGTGCTCCTCTGGGAAAATAAATACATAAAGGTGTTTAACAGTAATGAGTCAAAGGACCTTCTCCAATCCCTGCACCTATTATCGTTACACCCTCTGGATGTTACAGCACAAATACAATAAAAATCCATGCTACCAATACAAACGGCAATTATACAATGATCAGTTATCACTACTAGATCTGTAACCCTATATAGTGCACTGTTAGAATTATCAAATATAAATGCAACTTATTAATAAATCTGAAGTTGTCCCGTACACAATATTATACTGAATTAGAAAACATATATACAACTATTATACAACTAATAAAAAACTATTATACAACTAATATAAAACAGCCTACAACGAACAAACTGATCTTCTATTACTTTTATGTGTTGATATCAAACACAGACAATATGCTCCATATGGTACCCCAAGGCCAGGTGCCCATGATCCGAAACTAGTAGCGCTTTGGAAGGAGTGCATGTTCGCTGAGTCCAAAGTGTTGCCTTCTATTGAACGCAGGTAAATCCACATGTGATCACTGGGCCATGTCGATTTACCGCATTCAATACATTTGATTGATGCAATTTGTGTGGTGGAGACTAAAGTCTCCGCAAGAGAGATAGACATGCTGCAGTTTTGAAAGACACGCCGCATGTCAGTCTCCGCGTGTGATGAGCTGGCGACAATGCATGCATAGTGGGCATGGGATTTCTAAAAATTTCATCTACTATGCTGTCACAGCTGGCTGATGCGGGTTTGATGCTGCATAAATACGCAGCATCAAACCCACAGCAGTTCCTGATCGTGGTTACATACCCTAATGGGTATGTGTCATGGGTTAAAGAGATTTGCAGGAGTCAATACGTTAATCACGTCAATTAGTAGTGAAACTGTAATTTCTAGGGTAAAAATAGAAGCAGATAGAACAGTATTTTGCTGCAGTTTTCTAATTTTTCAAATTTTCTAAAATTGAGGCAAATTTGAAGGTTTTTCCAAAATTTTTCAGAAAACCACAGAAAAAATTGCCTGACAAAATACCATCATAGAGTGGACAAGATAGGGTTAGGCGGCAAAGCTCTGCCTCTTCAAGAAATGAGCATGTAGAGCCAGATGTAGGAAAAGGCTACTTCTAGGACTAAAGTCTTTCATCTGAGAAAATTGGTCTTATTATGCTAATCACACTCTGATTTGAGGTTGATCAAAGTGCAATATGAATGTGATCCATTTTCTTAGATGAGGCCAATAAAGAAGAAAAAATTGGCATCTTCTCTATTCAGTCTGTCCATGAAAATGAGATCGCACTTGAATGATGTCTGTATTTTTCCACGGACCCACAGACATGAATGGCCAATGTGATCTCATTGGATGCAAACAGTGCATGCTGAAATTTTTCCTCCAACTAACTCAGTCAGAGGAAAAAGTCAGACATGTGCACGGCCCCATAGAATAACATGGAGACGAGTGCTATCCGTCAAAACGACGGATGTCACTCGTCCGATGTTTATGGTGGTGCGCAAGATTTCTTAGAGAACAATCCAAGTCTGCAGAACAAATTCTCAGGAAGGCTGCTGCTGTATGAGAATATATTTATTGATTTTGTATGCTTATGTAATGCCATTAATTTCCACAGGTCTTTGCAGACATCATCACTGCCTATGTTTGTATTAATGTGCATACATGTGTATTTAGCTGAGCGTATGTAAACAGATGTGTGTGTATATGTCAGCAGATTCATTATATTTTCATTGTATTGTGTGTGATAGTATTAAAGAGTACCTGTCATTTGGGTCATGCTTCCCGAACAGTGGGCAGCATGACTCAGACACTGGCTCTGTAATTGCAGCCAGGTACGTTTTGCTCTGAAACTGTCACATCTCCTCCAGGATCCACTCCTGCAATGTCTGCTTCTATCACCAGGAGCTGCTGTATTCATTCTGTCAAGGGTGCTGGTGATGTAGGAGACGCTAGGACCAGAAGCTCTCCGTGGCACAGGTTCTGCCAGCCACCAAGATTAGGGTACCTGGGACCTGTAGTTACTATTCAGTCTTGTAGTATGGGTGCATGTGCTGTCCAGCTGGAGTAATCATATATACCGTATATGCTGCAGTCCCAGTGTCTCCTATGTGATGTATAGGCATCAGTCCCAGTGTCTCTCCTACGTATGTATATGCATGGAAATCAAGGTCCCAGAGTCTGGAAGAAGAGAAGAGAGACACACAATCCAAGCTGCTTGAGGTCTAATATGAAGTTTCCACAATCAGTGATGGTTTGGGGAGCGATGTCATCTGCTGGTATAGGTACACTGTGATTTATCAAGACCAAAGTCAGCACAGCCGTCTACCAGGAAATTTTAGCGCATTTCATTCTCCAGCAGGACTTGGCACCTGTCCACACAGTATACCACTTTGCATTATAGCACATTGCATGACGTTATAGCCTACTACAATCATTTGTTTGGTGTCCTCTATCATGGATATCTTGCTGCTATTTCACATTGTTTTTAGGATTTTCTTCAATAAAAATATATCTTTTAATTGAAATTCATATTGGGATCTCTTCTTTGCCCTTCATTTAGTTATGAGGGACTAGTTGTATCCACATGGTCGAAGTGCCCCATTCACTTTTTGGACTATTTGTTGTTATATACCTGTCCACACTGCCAAAAGTACCCGAAGTACCTGGTTTTAAAACAACAGTATCACTGTACTTGATTCGTAACTCTATAGAGAACCTATGGGGTATTGTCAAGAGGAAGATGAGAGACACCAGACACAACAATGCAGATGAGCTGAAGGCTGCTATCAAAGCAACCTGAGCCTCCATAACCCCTCAGCAATGCCACAGGCTGATAGCCTCCATGCCACGCCGCATTGATGCAGTAATTGATGCCAAAGAGGCCCCGACCAAGTATTGAGTACATTTCAGTAGGCCAACATTTCTGGATTTTAAAATCAGTTTTTCAAGCTGGTGTTATAAAGTATTCTAATTTACTGAGATAATGACTTCTGGGTTTTCATTGACTGTAAGCCATAATCATCAACATTAACAGAAATAAACACTTGGAATAGATCCCTCTGTTTGTAATGACTCTATATAATATAGGAGTTTCACTTTTTGATGATGTTCTAATTTTGTGAGATGCACATGTAGATATAGATAGATAGATAGATAGATATATATGAGATAGATACTAGAGAGAGATAGATAGATGATAGATATGAGAGATAGATAGATAGATGAGAAATTTATTAGATAGATGATAGATACACAAATAGATAGATAGATAATAGATAGATAGATACACAGATAGATAGATGAGAAATTGATTAGATAGATAGATGATAGATACATAGATAGATACACAGATAGATAGATAGATACTAGCGATAGACAGATATAAGATAGATACTAGAGATAGATATGAGAAATATATTAGATAGATACATAATAGATAGATATATATTAGATAGATACATGATAGATAGATAGATACATGAGAAATTGATTAGATAGATGATAGATACATAGATAGATACACAAATAGATAGATAGATAGATAATAGATAGATAGATACAGATAGATAGATGAGAAATTGATTAGATAGATAGATGATAGATAAATAGATAGATACACAGATAGATAGATAGATACTAGCGATAGATATAAGATAGATACTAGATATAGATATGAGAAATATATTAGATAGATACATAATAGATAGATATATATTAGATAGATACATGAGAAATTGATTAGATAGATAGATGATAGATACATAGATACATAGATAATAGATAGATAGATAGATAGATACACAGATAGATACTAGCGATAGATAGATATAAGATAGATACTAGAGATAGATATGAGAAATATATTACATAGATACATAATAGATAGATACATATTAGATAGATAGATACATGATAGATAGATATATAGATGAGAAATTGATTAGATAGATGATAGATACATAGATAGATATGAGATAGATACTAGAGAGAGATAGATAGATGATAGATATGAGAAATAGATAGATAGATAGATAGATGAGAAATTTATTAGATAGATGATAGATACACAAATACTGTAGATAGATAGATAGATAGATAATAGATAGATAGATACACAGATAGATAGATGAGAAATTGATTAGATAGATAGATGATAGATACATAGATACACAGATAGATAGATATATACTAGCGATAGATAGATAGATAGATATAAGATAGATACTAGAGATAGATATGAGAAATATATTAGATAGATACATAATAGATAGATATATATTAGATAGATACATGATAGATACAGTCATATGTAAAAGTTTGGGCACCCCTATTAATGTTAACCTTTTTTCTTTATAACAATTTTGGTTTTTGCAACAGGTATTTCAGTTTCATATGTCTAATAACTGATGGACTCAGTTATATTTCTGGATTCAAATGAGGTTTATTGTACTAACAGAAAATGTGCAATCTGCATTTAAACAAAAATTGACCGGTGCAAAAGTATGGGCACCCTTATCATTTTCTTGATTTGAACACTCCTAACTACTTTTTACTGACTTCCTGAAGCACTAAATTGGTTTTGTAACCTCATTGAGCTTTGAACTTCATAGCCAGGTGTATCAAATCATGAGAAAAGGTATTTAAGGTGGCCACTTGCAAGTAGTTCTCCTATTTGATTCTCCTATGAAGAGTGGCATCATGGGCTCGTCAAAACAACTCTCAAATGATCTGAAAACAAAGATTATTCAACAAAGCTTTTCAGGGGAAGGATACAAAAAGTTGTCTCAGAGATTTAACCAGTCAGTTTCCACTGTGAGGAACATAGTAAGGAAATGGAAGAACACAGGTACAGTTCTTGTTAAGCCCAGAAGTGGCAGGCCAAGAAAAATATCAGAAAGGCAGAGAAGAAGAATGGTGAGAACAGTCAAGGACAATCCACAGACCACCTCCAAAGACCTGCAGCATCATCTTGCTGCAGATGGTGTCACTGTGCATAGGTCAACAATACAGCGCATGCATAACGCCTTTTTGTATGACCAAACAACTCAATCTTTGTTTCATCAGTCCACAGGACCTTCTTCCAAAATGTAACTGGCTTGTCCAAATGTGCTTTTGCATACCTCAGGCGACTCTGTTTGTGGCGTGCTTGCAGAAACGGATTCTTTCGCATCACTCTCCCATACAGCTTCTCCTTGTGCAAAGTGCGCTGTATTGTTGACCGATGCACAGTGACACCATCTGCAGCAAGATGATGCTGCAGGTCTTTGGAGGTGGTCTGTGGATTGTCCTTGACTGTTCTCACCATTCTTATTCTCTGCCTTTCTGATATTTTTCTTGGCCTGCCACTTCTGGGCTTAACAAGAACTGTACCTGTGTTCTTCCATTTCCTTACTATGTTCCTCACAGTGGAAACTGACAGGTTAAATCTCTGAGACAACTTTTTGTATCCTTCCCCTGAAAAGCTATGTTGAATAATCTTGGTTTTCAGATCATTTGAGAGTTGTTTTGAGGAGCCCATGATGCCACTCTTCATAGGAGAATCAAATAGGAGAACTACTTGCAAGTGGCCACCTTAAATACCTTTTCTCATGATTTGATACACCTGGCTATGAAGTTCAACGCTCAATGAGGTTACAAAACCAATTTAGTGCTTCAGAAAGTCAGTAAAAAGTAGTTAGGAGTGTTCAAATCAAGAAAATGATAAGGGTGCCCATACTTTTGCACCGGTCAAATTTTGTTTAAATGCAGATTGCACATTTTCTGTTAGTACAATAAACCTCATTTGAATCCAGAAATATAACTGAGTCCATCAGTTATTAGATATATGAAACTGAAATACCTGTTGCAAAAACCAAAATTGTTATAAAGAAAAAAGGTTAACATTAATAGGGGTGCCCAAACTTTTACATATGACTGTATATACATACTACATACATACTACATACATACTACAAATATACAACATTCATACAACATACATACATACTACATACTACATACATACTTCATATATACTACATTCATACAACATACATACTACATACATGCTACATATATACTACATTCATACAGCATACATACATACTATACACATACTACATATATACAACATTCATACAACATACATACATACTACATATATACTACATTCATACAGCATACATACATACATACTATATACATACTACATATATACAACATTCATACAACATACATACATACTACATACATACTACATACATACTACATTCATACAACATACATACATACTACATACTACATACATACTTCATATATACTACATTCATACAACATACATACATGCATACTACATACTGCATATATACTACATTCATATAACATAGAGTACATATTTTGTAAAAATATAGGTACTCGGTATCGGAATTCCGATACAGCGAATATCGGCCGATACCCGATATTTGCAGTATCGGAATGCTCAACACTATTTATGAGGTTATAACTCTGGAACGCTTCAATGGATCCCATTGATTCTGACAATCTTTTTTCGTGACATATTGTACTTCATGGTAGTGCTAAATTTTGTTCACTATGCTGTAGGTATATTTAGGAAAATATCAAAAATTTGACAAAAAAAATTTAAAAATGTAGCAGTTTTCAAACTTTAAATTTGTATGCCTTTAAATCAGATTGGTATACCACACAAAATAAATAATACATAACATTTCCCACATGTTTACTTTACATCAGCACAATTTTTGAAACATATTTTCTTTTCTTAGGAAGTTAGAAGGGTTCAGAGTTGATCAGCAATTTCTCAATTTTCCGCCAAAATTTACAAAACCATTTTTTTAGATACCACATCACATTTGAAGTCACTTTGAGGCGTCCATATGACAAAAAATACCCAAAGCGACAACATTCTAAAAACTGAACCCCTTAAAGTATTCAAAACCACATTCAAGAAGTTGATTAATCATTCACAAAAATTTTGCTTTAGCCCAAAATGTTTTACTTTCACAAGAATAACCGAAGAAAATGGACCCCAAAATTTGTTGCGCAATTTCTCTTGCATATGCCAATACCCCATACATAGGAAAAAACTATTGTTTGGGCACACAGCAGGGCTTGGAGGGGAAGCAGCATTGCTTGACTTTTTGAACGCAAAAATGTCTGGAATTGATAGCGGTTGTGTCGCGTTTGAATAGCCCCTGATGTGCGTAAACAGTGGAAATCCCCCACAAGTGACCCCATTTTGGAAATTAAACCCCTCAAGGATTTTATCCCAGGGTATAGTGAGCATTTTTAACCCAAAGGTACTACACAGAATTTGATAATGTTAGATTAACATATTGAATATGTTATTATTAGTGTTGAGCGCAAGTGCTCACTACTTGAGTTTGCATTGGGGTGCTCTGGTATGCACCAGGTATCGTAGGTGCTCAAGCAACCTCAACGTAAATTCGAGCAGCGAGCACTTGCGCTCAACAAAATTGTCATATCAAATCATCATAATTTTAACTTTTGAAAAAACCTAACCCAAATGCTTATCCTAACCCTAGCTTAACTCTAATCATAGCCTAACACTAACCCTAGCCATACCTTACCCCTAAGCTCAGCCCTAATCCCAACCCTAGCCTAACCCCAAACACAATCCAAACACTAATGGCAAAGAATGAGAGAAATAAAAATTATAAAATAAAAAAAAGTAATTGGGATGACACAGGGGGCATGAGAAACTAATTAATGGCTTTTGCTAATTGTGATAGACACTATCACAGTGATCAAAACGAACCCGAATGTGCAATATTCAAAACGAACCAACAAGAAATATCCCTGCTGTTGCAGGGTGCCGGCCGGCAGATCTTGGCGGGTACAGTGTGCATGCACCTGCTTTTTTTTTCAGGAAAAGGAAGCAGAGGGCTGAGGGACAGATCTGGAGGGGCCGGTGGATGGCAAAAGTACTTGAGGGTGTGTGGGGGAGGGCTTGGAGACCTCGTTTCTCTCTCTTCTGAAACGTATATCATATCAGAAGGAGGGGAAATGTTTTTAATAGCTGGCATCCTTTTTGTTTATTTTACGTGATCGGGGACCGGGAAAACCAGCCCTAATCATGTTCTCCAGGGTTTCAGCTACACCGGTGGCAATGAGGGAATAAGGCCCCTTAACGACCGCCATTTTAATGCGTATCGGCTGTCATTAAGGGGTTAAACAGCACCATGAATTGTCATATTATGAGAGCACTCAATGACTACAATAACAGAACTTGCCACTAAGTCTGAGCATGAGTTACCCTAGGAACTAAAATGTCACAGCTGCAAAATCTCAAGAGTATTGCACCATAAAGGATAAAAAGAAGGAAAAGCATGGACAGGAAGGTAATTCTAACTTCTATTACACAGTCTTTATTTATTAAAAGTCATGCCTGGTTTAATTTAATTATGAAAAAATGCAAGAGTTTTTTATTTTAATAAATATACTACACATAACAATACAATGCATACTAAAACAAGTCTGTCAGCACAAAATAGATGTGCAACCCATGCACAGCACAATTTAAGGGATATTGCCGTAATGATATTTGTACTCTTAGTGTCCAAATTCGTTGTTGCTTTTGCCAGAAATCATTACCTGTAGTTATTAAACATGTAAGTAAGGTCCTTGGTGCACGCCGGGTGTAGCTGAACAGTTCAATGCAACTTACCACCTACTTGTTTTTCATCCGCACCCTCATATTCCTTAATAGACAGATCTGACTTACAGAAGTCAGAGGTGAATCGAAAAATAAAACCAGTAGGTAGGAAGCTGAACTGAAACCCTCGGCCATGCCAAGGGTACACTGAACACCTCATTAGCATACTTGAGCAATTTTTGTCAAATGCAGCCAAGTATAAATATACAGTATATAAAAATATATATATTTATTGATAGATAGATAAATATATATATGTACATGATACTTTTTTAGGGCTATGTATCCTAAGGTGCTATGCTTGGTTTGAACAGTCATTTTGTGCTGACAAGATGTAAAGGAAAATGACAGACTGTAGCAAATTTTAGAAAAACTTACATTTTTATGATTTACACACTTCATTAGGACCAGCTCCCTGTATGCTCGTTTGGCATGTGTTTGATTTTGAAATGGCCTACTGAGTTTCTTAATGGCCACATTTCTATCAAGGACGGCATCGTAAGCAGCACTGTAAGACAGGAAAGAGAGCCATGATGAAGACATTGTTTCTGAAAAGACAAAGACAGCAAATACAATGTAACAATTTAGTTATACAGGTAACCTTGATCATTTAAGATGCATTTGCATTGCACAATTAACGTGAAGGAGAGTTCCTAATGGGGGTTCCTAGGAAGACTTGTCTCACAATAACCGGGTAGCCCTGTCTAAACAGGATGCCAATCACCTGACAAACCAGAAAAATGCTTGTTTGCCAGATGAAATGATATTTCGGTTTGCCCAAAAGAACATTGTTCTTGCCAGTGGATCTTCTAGTGCACTGCGTAGGAAAATGGCAGCCTATGCACCCTGATGAATATATTAGATTAGTCAGTGTGCACCTAACGCGCAGCCTGCTTGTGTAAACAGGCTATTAAATGTCCACCAATAGGTATATACCTACTGATCGGCATTTGTTTTAAGCCCCCGTTACACATAGCGATATCGCTAGCAATATCGCTGTTATATCACCGATTTTGTGACGTAGCAGCGATATCGCTACATGTGATACTTTCCTCCGACCGGCTCCCCCGCTGATTATTGCTGATCGTGCGAGAACGTCCTGGATCATTTCTCGTCGGGCGCTTCTTCCTGGGCTTCCTGTGGCGCCGACGAGCGAAGCGTGGAGGCAGGTGGAGGACGTCAGGATCGCCTCGTCTGACAGGTAAGTAGCGACCCCCGACCCCTGCTATGTCGCTGGTGAGATCTGCCTGTGTGGCAGCTCACTAGCGACCACTTAGCGATGCACCAGCGATCCATATCGTTGTCGGGATCGCTGGTGCATCACTAAGTGTAACGGTACCCTAACATCTCAAAATTGGCTAATGTGAATACGCCCATATAATGGTAGGAGAGGTATCTGTGTAACCTGCGCATTGTCCTCAGTGCCTATCATTGTGTATTTCTCTTGAACAAGACTGATGTTCACGTTTCTCATTCAACTGCCACTTTGAGAACAAGAGAACAGGGCAGCCTGTGAGGGAAACTGCACTGAAAAGAATACTGTTGTGTATTAAAAAAGGTATGAACTAAAAAATATGCAGTCTTGCACAAGTATACAAAAATGATTCCCTGGAGCTAGAAAACATCCAAAAAAGAGCCACAAACTAATAGGGGCCATGAAAGATCTTAGTTATGAGGAAAGACGAAAAGAATAAAATTGATTTAGTCTTGGGAAGAGATGTCCAAGGAGGGGACATTATTAACTTGAACAATTACATAAATGGTCCATAAAAAAGTATAGTCAAAAGCTGTTTCATGTAACCCCCCCTCCAAAGACAAGGTGCAACTCCCTCTGGAAAATAAAGATTCAATCTCCAGAGGAGACAAGGCTTCTTTACCATAAATCCTATTAATTTATGGAATAATCTACCTCAGGAGTAAGTCACAGTGGGAACCAATGATAGTTTTAAAATATGCTTATATGTGTTTTAAGAAGAAAATAACATAAATACAGTAGGTTAATGGGTAAATGTGTAAAGTTTTTTCTAAAAGTTTATTCCAGTGGATCAACAATTGGGATCAGGAGAGGACTAGTGATGGGCGAGTGTGCTCGTTACTCGAGATTTCCGAGCATGCTCGGGTGTTCTCTGAGTATCTTGGGTGTGCTCGTAGATTATGTTTGAGTCCCCGCAGCTACATGATTTGCGGCTGCTAGACAGCTTGAATACATGTGGGGATTCCCTAACAAACAGGCAGTCCCCACATGTATTCAGGCTGCCTAGCAACCGCAAATCATGCAGCTGCAGGGACTCAAACATAATCTACGAGCATGCTCGGAAAACTCGAGTAACGAGCACACTCGCCCATTTCTAGAGAGGACATTAGCTTTTCTGTGGCAGAGTGAATAATGCATTGTGAGTGTACATATACTCCTTCCTTTAATCCTTTCCCATCCCTCTAGATTTGAACCTTTGAGCTTGTCGTTTATGGTCAGCTTCTCTGTCCGCCGAGTCACATCAGACACACCTTTTCTCCAGGTGTTTTGTTTCTGCTATCCTTGCTTCAGTCTTTTTAGGGTAAGTGTGTTACCCATTACTTATTTGTCTGCCCTATCACCTTCAGGTGCAGCTTTATATACTTTTCCCGGCAGGTATTTCCTGCTGGTGATAGTCTCATTTGGATGTCCAGCCATACTCCTGTAGTTTAAGCCATAGGGTTTATCTCTATGCTGTTTATGTTCTTTACCCTGCACTTACCTTCTGCTTATTTTTAGGAAGAAGGCAGCATGTTTTCTAAAAGTACATACATAATCCCTTATTTTGTATTTCATGGTTTGTTTTACTCATTCTGGGATCTCTTTCTTTTTCATTACACTTTCCCTTCTGTAGGGAATTTGCACTCTGCTCTGCCCACCGGTTCTTTAGGAGGAATGTGAAGTGCTCGATGGACTTTCTGACAGCATAGGTCCGAGTTGCCATTGTCTAGTCTGTGGTTAGGACTATCTCAGCTCACGCAGGAACCACTAGGGACAGCTCGGTCAGAATCTCTAGACTGTATAGGAACCAGCAGGGTCAGTTGCAGTTTTCGTTGTGTTATCAATTTTCCAGAGTGAGTTGATATACTACCATAACACCTCTGTTGAAGTTGATGAACATTTTTTCTTAACTGTATTAACTGTAAAAGAAAGCTTTAGTTTAAATCAGCTTGTTATTTTAAATGTACCGTATAAACTCGTGTATAAGGCTAGTTTCACATTAGCATTTCTTTGTGCAGCGCATCGTGCGCATAAAAAACGCAAAGAAAAACGCAAAACAAACGCGCTTTTTTTAGCGTCATGCGTACGCTGATGCGTCAAAAAACCGCAGCGCTGCTTGCGTTTTACATGCGTTTTTGCATGCGTTTGCGTTTTTATGCGCATGCGTTTTTAGGTGTGACATTTTTTCCATTGTCTAGACCACATTCCAGACTTTTTTACCTCAAAAACGCATGCGCAAAAAAACGCAAGCGTGCGCAAGACCATGCGCACGCATGCGTTCCCATAGACTTCAATGTGTTGTTTTTGCGCATTCCGTGCGCATGCATTTTTTTTGCCGAGACAGGGCGCACCAAAAAATGCAACATGTTGCGTCTAGCACGTCTGGCGCGAAAGACAAAAAAACGCATGTGCACGAAAATGTCAAACATAGGTGCGCAGTGCGCATGATGCGCTGCGCACAAAAGCGCTAATGTGAAACCAGCCTAAGTCGAACTGAGTATAAGCAAAGACACCTAATTTTGCCACGAAAAACTGGGAAAATGTATTGACTCAAGTATAAGCCGGGTATGAATTGTCCCCGAATCCCCATCCTGGTATGCATGGTTCCTCATCCCTATCCTTGTACGCATGGCTCCTCATCCCTATCCTTGTATGCATGGCTCCTCATCCCTATCCTTGTATGCATGGCTACTTATCCCCGTTTTGGTCTGCATGGCTCTTCATCCCTGTCTTGGTATGCATGGCTCCTCATCCCTATCCATGTATGCATGGCTCCTCATCCCTATCCTTGTATGCATGTTCCGCATGAGAAAAGCATTAAAAAAAAACCTCCTACTTACCTTCCCTGCGCGCCCTTGCAGCATCTTGTTCCGGCTTCCAGCAGCTCCTGCAGCAGAGTGATCACTTGTCCCCAGTCATTAAGGTAATTAATATTCATCTCTCTCCACTCAGCAGGGACACGTGATCGCTTGACCGCACGATGGAACAAGATGCTGGAAGGGCATGCAGGGAAGGTAAGTAGGAGGTTTTTTTTTTTTTACAGCTGTTGGAAGTCGGCGGCTGCAGCTGTGAGCGCTATAAGAGAAATGAATATTCATTTCTCTTTAGCAGCAGACACAGTTACAGTCGCAGTCGCCGGCTCCTGTGACCCGCTGCTCCGCCGCTCCCCCTCTGACTTCTGGCACAATGACTCATGCATAAGCCGAGGGGTGCGTTTTTGTAAAAAAAAAAAAATGTGCTGAAAAATTCAGCTTATACACAAGTATATACGGTATATTTAAAAAATGTTTCATAATTTTTTTTTACAATTTTCCGTACTGTTACAACATGTAAAAAAAATAATGTAAAATTAAATCAGAAAAGTTACAATTTTTGCACTGGCTACTAAGCCTTATAAAAGACTGATCGTTCTTGTTTTTTTACAGACAACTTTTTAGCAGTCTCGTTATTACAGACACAGTTAAAATGACAGTTAATCCCCTTTATATACAACAGATAATCGAGGATACATTGCTTACACTAAGAAATTGTCACAGCTCTTCTATGTCCCTCCCTGCCAGATGACTTTTACTCAGAAATAAAGGGAAATAAAAATCTAATATGAGATCTATTGGACAGTGTAAAAATTGCAATATTTCATATGAAAAAGTGCAAAATAAAGCATAACAAAAAATATTTAACAAAAAAATAAAAAGATTGTGCAATCAGAAAATGTCCTTTCTCTTGAAAATCATACCTATGAAACTGCTTAGTACATGTGTATGAATATCTGAGAAAGGGAGCATTTTTACTAAGTGGCTCAGTGGTTAGCATTACAGCACTGGGGTCCTGGGTTCAAATCCCACCAAGGATAACATCTGCAAGGAGTTTGTGTGTTCTCCCCATATTTGTGTTGGCTAAAGGTACTGTCACACTGAGCGATGTACCAGCGATCCCAACCAGCGATATGACGCGGTCAGGATCGCTGGTGCATCGCTAAGTGGTCGCTAGTGAGCTGCCACACAGGCAGATCTCACCAGCGACATAGCAGGGGTCGGGGGTCGCTACTTACCTGTCACGCCAGGCGATCCTGCGTCCTCCCGCCCGGCTCCACGCGTCGCTCGTCGTCACAGCAGGAAGCGCCGCAGGAAGCTGACGATGAGAAACGGTCCTGAACGTTCTCGCGCGATCAGCGATAACCAGCGGGGGAGCGGGTCGTAGGTAAGTATCAGACACAGCGATATCGCTAGCAATATCACTATAACGTCACAAGTTATAGCGATATTGCTAGCGATATCGCTTAGTGTGACAGTACCTTTACTCCAGTTTCTTCCCACATTCCAAAGACATACTGATAGGGAATTTAGATTGTGAGCCCCATCGGGGACAGCGATGATAATGTCTGTAAATCGCTGAGGAATATGATAGCGCTATATAAGCGAAGCATAATAAGTACGGTACATTGCTTTTTTACCTATTTTCAAAATATAAATCCTACATTATTGAAAACAAAAGAAAACACATCACAACATCAAACTGCATTGTAAGGGTAGATTATCACTCGTTGGTGAGACCTCTGCTTTTATGGGTTCTCATAGTAACAATCCATGTCCTAACATGTGTCCTATTTATTGCCCAATACCGGCACGCTTAACCTTCACTGTTGTATTTCGCAGATTAATGCAAGGCCGTCATTGTTTAGTAATTTCTACCATGCTCGAACACTAAGACGCTGGAACAAGTCGAGTTACAGTACATGGCAGCCTGCAATATAACTGTAACTAATGGAGTGTTCATGACACAGTAAGCCTTGGCTGGATAAATGTTTGGCGAGCTACAGAAGCTGCTCTGTGGAGACGGAGAATCCTAATATGCTATGCTAATAAGTGCTGCACTGCACCATTGCTACACTCTGTTTTCCTACAGCTCTGAGAAAATGGTCTCTCTTTAAGGCTGTGTTCACACACAGCGGTTTTTTTTCATGTTTTTTTCACGGATTTACCAAAAAATCCACTTAAAAAATCCTTAAAAGAAGCTTCCCATTCATTTTAATGCATTTTGCACCTTTTGTGCATATTGATGCGTTTTTTTCCACGAAAAAAACGCTTCACGGTAAAAAAAACGCAGCATGCTCATTAATTTCTCGGAAAATTCCGCATTTCTGGCTATTTACTATGTGTCTGGGGATGCGCGGAAAAAATCGCGGGAAAAATCGCAGCAAAAATTGCTGCAAAAACGCGCGTTTTCTGGGAAGGAGTCCTGTTTTTATGCAGGAAAGATGTATATCTTTGTACCGTGTTAGCCAGTAGATCGAAAAATATTCAGAATTGAGACTCCTCAGTGGTTGATACCTTTTAATGGCTAACTGAAAAGATGGCAACACATTGCAAGCTTTCCAGACTACTCAGGTCTCTTCTTCAGGCTAGACTAATACAAAATCTGAAGAGTCACATATTTATACACAACACAGCACAGAAATAATGCAATAGATAAGACAAGTGACGTGAAGCAGAACTATCAATATGGGAGAGGGAGAAACATAAATATTGGACCAGTACATAGATAAGGAGTCCGGATGTTTTATAGTCCTCTGATTGGGGTCTCCTAATGTGTTGTGATTCCCCCACCAGGTCTTGAAAGCAAATTCCTTAATTGACGTAAAAAGACATAAATCCATGCGACACATTCATTCCAGCACTGAGAGTGTCAAAGGTCGTCATAAATTTATACTCCCAAACACGTCTCTCTCCGAGATGTGAAGTTACCTTTCAATACCAGTAATTTCATATCCATGTTGCTGTGATCCAATATTTATGTTTCTCCCTCTCCCATATTGATAGTTCTGCTTCACGTCACTTGTCTTATCTATTGCATTTTTTCTGTGTTGTATTGTGCATAAATATGTGACTCTTCAGATTTTGTATTAGTCTAGCCTGAAGAAGAGACCTGAGTAGTCTCGAAAGCTTGCAATGTGTTACCATCTTTTCAGTTAGCCATTAAAAGGTATCAACCACTGAGGACTCTCAATTCTGAATATTTTGTTTTTATGCAGAAATTTTTTGCATACGTGTGCACATAGCCTTACAAATCTTCTACCTATGGTCAGCAATATGACCCCAGCATCCAAAATCAGTTCTTCTAGTGTTAGTAGAACCGATTTTTCAGTTGTTCTTGAAACTATTAAATTGAGGGACTTTTATATTTCTAACTTTCTATTTCACAAATTGACGTGAGAAGAATAAAGTTTCAACTGTGAAAGTGAGTTTATCAACCAAGATCTATAGGCGTCAAGTAATTCTTAACTCCTGCATAAGCATATTAATGTATTTACAATAAAGGCAAACATGCTGGTGGTCATTGAATTTTTATTTTTCTATATGTATAACACATTTAGTGCAATACAAGGCAGTCCAGAACAAGCACTCTGCATATACTAGGCGGCCAGTCCCTCCATGAATGGTAAGCATGTGAGTGGTTGTCTCATGAGTATTTTGCACCTATGCTGCCTCCACCTTTATCATTGAGGCCTGCTGCATCCTTTGTAGAGCATTAGTGTTCTGTCTCCAATATTTGATTAATAATCCTCAGTTATCTGCTTGTAAATGTTTACAGTGTTTTTTGGCTCCATCTAGTGACCAGAGTCATAACCGCAGTGTTATTGTGTTTTACTTTCACTTTGCTGTATTTTCCTCCATTGCAGTGCATCCTGGTAAGTTTTGCAATGCACCCTGGTAGCCTTTTGCAAAGGATTATGGTATTTCCCTCCAGTCCACCATTTTCCTTCAGCCTGCATTCAGGAAGCGTCTCATTTCTCTTCTCCCCTTGTGATAGCATCGCTCGTATGTATTTATGTTTCCTGTATCCAATTCCTGTCTCATATTAGCCTGCTTAGTTAGTTCTCTCCAGGTTAGCTATTAGTGCAGATGATGTATTATGTATGTATGAATCCCTGATGAACCCAGTATTGATTGTATGCATATATGTTTGTATTGTAGTTTCACCGCGCCAATATACCATCACGTTCAATAAAGCAGAGATTCAAATACAGTCTCCATATTGGACCCCGCTTATAGCGGTTTAGCTGCCTGTATTAGCTACATGAATTCTGCTTCATTTAGTGAGGACAGAACAATTAGTATGTAAGAGATATTGGTAAAAACCACTGCCTCTTTTTCCGTGATATTTTTAGGATTTTATGCCCTTTTCGGTGAGTGTTATGTCCCCTGTGTCTGGGGATATAATATTGTGCAAGGGTGCTGTGTGGGGGACATAATACTGTGCAAAGGGGCTACATGGGGACATATTTCTGCATGGGGCAGTCTGGGAACATAATACTGTGTAAGAGGGCTGTGTGGGGATATAATTCTGCATGGGAAGCTGTGTGGGGACAATATACTGTGTAGTGAGGCTTTTCTGGGGACATCATGCTGCTGGAGGGGCTGTGTAGGGACATCATACAGGGGACTGTGGTGCATCATATTCCATAAGGAATTGGCTAAATGACAGGAAGCAAAGAGTTGTCATAAATGGTACGTTCTCTATATGGAACATAGTCAGCAGTGGGGACCGCAGGGATCTGTGCTAGGACAAATTATTTTTAACCTGTTTATTAATGACCTTAAGGATGGGATGGGGGGTGAGGGTCAGTCTTTGCTGATGACACCAAACTGTGTAGGATATTAAAATCTGACCTTGACTTTACAATATTGCAAAACGATCTGCATAAGATGTCTGAATGGGCAAAAACTTGGCAAATGAGGTTTAATGTAGTGTAAGGATGTGACTCGCTCAGGTGCAGCGGGAGACAAACATGAGGCACGTTCCTTTAAAAGTTCACAGGGTTTATTG
Organism: Dendrobates tinctorius; assembly: GCF_039654945.1. Taxonomy (NCBI): domain Eukaryota; kingdom Metazoa; phylum Chordata; class Amphibia; order Anura; family Dendrobatidae; genus Dendrobates; species Dendrobates tinctorius. The sequence goes on along the minus strand of NW_027361679.1, from coordinate 40,736,334 downwards.
CTCCATAAACCATAGGCAGCACATTTCTACCATGAGCAGCGCTCTATCTGCAGCCTCAGACACAGGAAGGCTTCTCCTTCCTTGGAACACAGACGACTTTCTGTAGTGTCCCACCTGGACACATGGAACAGCCTTCAGCTCAGGCAAGAACCAACATATGTGTCCATTGTTTCAGGCTCCACGGGCCACTTTCGGTAGCGTCCCAGCTGGACACATGGAAGTCTGTCCACACTCTGACAGACTCCCCCCACACTCTCACATGTGCCAAACACCTCAATTACATAGCCCTGTAACCACACCCAAAGGTGATCACATGGCTATGACATCACCAAAGGTTCTATTGCACATAGACACACAGAGGCTTCCCTGACACAGTGTAACAGAAATATCAGCAGTACCTCTGCTGATCAATACACCCTGGAGCCTGCATCCCAAGGCCACCCACCTAGAGACCCATAATGGTCATTTAGGACCCTGCTCCTGTTACCACACTGAATGTGCCTGTACACCCGTCCTGGGACACCCACACAGTGCCCCCTAGCGGACATAGTGGTCACTACACCACATACCTCCCCCCTCTATTCAAACTTGTGGAGTTCAACACATGACATCACCCAGGGATCTTGAGACCGGGCACCCTTGTCACCTTGCCCTACCATCTCCGTCTGTTTCGGTTGTCAAACTGCCTCATATTCACGTTAGGCCTCCCCCACCCCCAGCGGTCAGTATCTCGGCCTTGGGCTTTGGCCTTCCCGTCAACATCCATCAGTGTGACCAGACACTCTTCAGTCTCCACCTGTCTGCAGTGCGCTCCGTCACTCGACCTTTCTCTCACTGGCAGGCCCTCCCAGTTCGTACGGTCATGAGTCCCACATCCAGTTGGGCTAACTGGCTGGTCTGAGTCTGACCCTCTGTCGCTATGTCCACCACCGGGTCTCGTGCCTACGTTACTAAGATTAGAACGGCCACTTGCGGACTCTCGACGTTCTTGCCTTCGACTACCTGTCCTTTCATTCCTTGGAGGATCCCTTCGGGTCCTTACACCTTGGGTTGGAGGTGGATGCCAACTGACGTTCTATATCTGCTTATTCATCTGCAGTCGATCCTGTCTTAGCTGCTCTATCTCCTTCAGGTACGCTACCCGATATTCCAGGAGCATGCGGAGGTTTCTAATGCTTTCCACCGAACCAACCACAATGACAGGAACCATGTCAACTTCAACAGTGATTTGGTTTTCACCAGCAGGTGGGATCCTCACTCTTTTCACACTGGATCGATTCACCATCTCCTGCATCACCTTTCCAAGTCTGCCAACGACTTTCCCCACCAGATTTCTGGGTACCGGAATTATGTCTTCCACAAAGCCCAGCCGACTTTGAGCTTCCCTTGCAAGCTCCAGACATCGAGCGGCTTTCCTATTACGCTCCACGAGCATCTGTTTCGTGCGGAGACATTGTAGGTGCATCTCCTTCAGGACAGCCACCCTTCTCTCTGTGTCTTCCGTTTCTGCCAGTATCACCAACTGGTCTGTTTCTGGTGCCCAGCTCACACTATAGGCCTTTACTGCCTTTTTAAAGGTCTCATGCACACCTTCGCTGGCACACGCTTCTCGCACGTCTTCGGGTACCTCCATCACGCCTTTGAAGGTCATAGACTTGCTCTCATCCTGGACAGATGGCTCTGGGTTCCCCACGGACACTTCCCTCAAGGTATCTGCCAAGACCGGGTGACTGTCTTGTGCAGCCCTTGGCTCACCATCTTCCTGAGATTTACAGTCTTCAGGACCCTTTTCCAAGATGGGCTTTGGCAGTTCTGTCTTGCTATCAGTCGGGCACGGCCGCTGTACGTCTTCGCCCATCCACTTCTCCCGTAGAAGACCTTTTACTACTCCACTGAGTTCTTGCAGAACTTTATCTCGCTCCTCTGCCAGGTAGCGACGCTGATCCTCTCTCCTGAGAATCTCCTGTTGATGCTTCTCTTGGGCCTCTCTGAGCACCTCCATATCTTCCAACAGGGTCTTGTTCATGGTTTTACATGCTGACAGGTGACCTCTGAGCTCAGAGACTTCCTTCTCCAGCTCATCCACTCTGTGCTCAGCTGCTTGCCTTAGGACTCTTTCCCGTTCGAAATGTTCTGTTACAGTCTCCTTTATCAGCTGTATCTCATGATCTTGTTCTCTTTTGGCCAGCACGTGTCTCACCACTACCTCTTTAATTATATCGTCAAAGGGTACCACTGGGTCAGTCACACCAGTCGAGTGAACCCTCCAGTTACCGTCCAGCACCAATGTGTCTAGTCCAGTCATCTCATCTCCCAGCCCACCATCTGTCTTATCACGAGACGTCAGGTCCGTAAGTTGGGCAGATGTCCTTCTTCCGGTCAGTTCTACCTCTGACCTGTCCACGTCAGGAGCCGTCACTGTCTCAGTGTCCGCTGGCCCCACAGTCGAAGCATCTCCATCGTCCGACCATACGTCATCAAACAAAACAAAGTCCCGGCCCCTCTCCCAGGCATAGACTAAGTCCCGTGGTATCCCTCTACCTTGGCACTCACCACCTTTGGTCCCCTCAAACACTACTCTGTCTACTGCGTAGTTCACCGTGACCCCGTGTTTACAGCGAACCCTGACGCTTTTCTCGGTCAGAGAGAAAACGAGAGGCGTTCCTGTCAGAGTCACCTGACTCTGAGTCCAGCCGACCAAAGGCTCCTTCCCGGTGCAGCATCACTGTACACATCTGTGGCCCGTCATTACTACCCGGAAAGGATATTCCACATTCTGAAAAAGACCTGCACATACACTGCGGTACTCCAGACATACCTACTGAGTCACCCAGTGCTGTCACTTCTTCAAACTTGGCCCCTTTCTGGACCACCACCCCACTTTGGGTTGCCGCCACCTCCCGGGACTCCACCCCTTTTTGGGTTACCACCCCAATTTGGGCCACCGCCCCCTTTTGGGACTCCACCCCTTTTCGGGCTACCACCCCGATTTGGGCCACCGCCCCCTTTTGGGACTCCACCCCTTTTCGGGATCTCCCCATGTCAGTCCTGCAGAACCTCTTAGGCCACAGTTCACACAGTACAGTTTATGCCTTTTTCTGGTACTGGCCCTTTAAGCACGACACCGCACCAAATCCTTCTGGCACTGCCCCAGCTCCTGCCGTCGCTCACAAGCAGCTGCTGGTGTCTCTGCAGCTCCTGCTGCGTCGTCTTCGTGGACCCGCCGATCCACCGGAAGCCACTTGTCACCCTCAAAGATAAATAAAACACAAAAGCGCGCCCATAGGGCCTTACCAATGCAGGTATAATGGGTATCACGACATAATACAGGGTACTCACCCTTTATAGTTGTGTAAAGCCACAACTACTGTATCCGCTTAGACATATGTAATAAAGCTGCAGCAGGATGGTGTAGACAGACAGCGTTTGCTACCAATGCTCAAAGAGGAAAAACACTAGGTCCCTGTGCTGCGAGACCTTCGTGACCGCTCTGAGCCACAGCAATCTGCCTTCAGGTTTTGCAGAGGAAAAGAAAAAAAAACACATGCACAGTCTCTCACATGTCCTGTCCGTGTGCTCTTCAGTACGTACCGTGTCCGCCTGAGACCGTCCAACACACAGGGCACACCAGGTGCTCTTCAGGGAGCCGACCGTCCTCCCAGGGTCTCCCAACACACCGACCTCACCAGGTCCAGGGGCTCAGCGGGTGCTCTTCAGGACATCCGTCTCCACCTGAGACTGCCCAACACACGCCTCATCAGGTCCAAGGTCATATCACGTGTTCCAGGGATCCGATTCCTCTCCCAGAACCTCCCAACATTGACCCTCCAGGACCTTGCTCACTGACCCCTCCAGGAACACATTCTTTACCACTGACCCTGGTCACTGCACCACAGACTCCTGTCTGTTACCTACTGGTGTCGGCCACACAGGTTCTCGGATGCCTCTTCTCCTCATAGGTATCCCACGAATATTAATAGAGTCACTTTCTCTGACCTCGGTCAGTATTACTCACGGTTGTCAGACCGTCTGCTCTCCTGGCTCAGAATCGCCAGCACTGCCACACGTGCTTCTGGGAATTGCTGCCCGCAGTCTGTCACCAATTGTAAGGATGTGACTCGCTCAGGTGCAGCGGGAGACAAACATGAGGCACGTTCCTTTAAAAGTTCACAGGGTTTATTGCTCCATAAACCATAGGCAGCACATTTCTACCATGAGCAGCGCTCTATCTGCAGCCTCAGACACAGGAAGGCTTCTCCTTCCTTGGAACACAGACGACTTTCTGTAGAGTCCCACCTGGACACATGGAACAGCCTTCAGCTCAGGCAAGAACCAACATATGTGTCCATTGTTTCAGGCTCCACAGGCCACTTTCGGTAGTGTCCCAGCTGGACACATGGAAGTCTGTCCACACTCTGACAGACTCCCCCACACTCTCACATGTGCCAAACACTTCAATTACATAGCCCTGTAACCACACCCAAAGGTGATCACATGGCTATGACATCACCAAAGGTTCTACTGCACACAGACACACACAGGCTTCCCTGACACAGTGTAACAGAAATATCAGCAGTACCTCTGCTGGTCAATACACCCTGGAGCCTGCATCCCAAGGCCACCCACCTAGAGACCCATAATGGTCATTTAGGACCCTGCTCCTGTTACCACACTGAATGTGCCTGTACACCCGTCCTGGGACACCCACACAGCGCCCCCTAGCGGACATAGTGGTCACTACACCACAGTAGATAAATGTAAAGTAATGCACCTAGGACAGAGTAATCCTATTTCTGCATATACATTAAATGGGACCATACTTGGGACTACAGAACAGCAGAAGGACTCGGGTATTCTGGCTACAAGTAAGCTGAACAGCAGTACTCAGTGTCAAGCAGCAGCTGCAAAAGCAAGCAAGATTTTAGGATATATAAAGCGAGAGATAAAATCCAGCAATCTCAACGTATTATTACCCCTTTATAAACCACTTGTGAGGCCACATCTAGAATACGGGATCCAGTTTTGGGCTCCACATTTTAAAAAGGATATTTAGAAGTTAGAGTCAGTTCAAAGGTGTGCAACTAGATTATTACATGGGAAGGAGGTCTCTCATATGATGAAAGGTTGGAAAAGCTGTGGTGCTTGTTTAGCTCAGAAAAAAGACGCCTCAGAGAAGGACTGCAACATTACTGATTACTTCCAAAGACACATATATACTAGATGGTGGCCTGATTCTAACGCATCGGGTATTCTAGAATATGGCCAGCGGGAGATTGGCGTTCAAAAGATGGTCCAGGACGATCCACCACGATCGGCGATCTCACAGCGGGGGCCTGGTCGCTGCTGCGTGTCACAATGAGGCTAAGTACCCACGTTGCAGAAATGCTGCGGAAATTTCCGCAGCATATCAGGAACTCCCGCCGCGGGAAAAATGCATGCGAATTTGGATGCGTTTTTCTGTGGAAAACAAGCATTTTTCATGCGATTTTCGCGTGCGGAATTCAAGCGCAATCCAAGCGATTTGAAGCATCGCTTGGAATGTGAATGACAGGATGGTCACACTTGTCAAGCATAGTGTTTGGCAATTGTGATCAACTATTTACTATTGATGCTGCCTAAGCAGCATCAACATTAAAAGACAGAATGTAAAAAATAATTTAAAATTTTTTTTAAAAAAAAAGGTTATTCTCACCTTCCGACGGCCCCCAATCTGCTCTCCACGCTCCCGGCATCTTCCGGTCCCAATTCGCGGCCAGACTGTGCCAGTCACTAATTGGTTGCAGCCAGCCGGGCGCGTCCAATCAGCGACGCGGGATTTCCGTTACAGACAGACAGAATTAGATAATATAGTAGATATAAAACAAATGTCAAAGTTGAAATCATCCCCCTTTTCCTATTCATAATAAAAAAAGATAAACAAACAATAACAGAAAACATGTTATTGCCATGTTTATAACATTCAAAACTATAAAAAGCATCATACATTTTACATAAGTGGGAAAACGTTATCAAAAATCAAAATTTCTACATTTCAATCACTATGCCTCTCAAAAAAATTTTTTTTAAATAAAAAGAGATCAAAAAGTTGCAAAACTTCTCCTATATATTACAAAATTATTCACAGATGCCATCCGTGTGCTGTCCACAATTTTTCATGGACCCATAAAATTGTAGGGGTAATTGATCCATGACTCAAAAACAGACATCTCCATGATTTTTTGCAGACTTCTCGTTACATAATCAAACAAGGACATGTGAACAGCCCCATAGACTATAATGGGTACGTGTTCTATCCATGAAAAGAAAAGCACAGAAAGAACACATATTTGATTCATCAATATCTAAATGACGCCTTGAAGGGTAAATCAAAAATTGCATGTCTTGGGTACAAAAGTTAAATAGCTCTCAAAAATTGATACACACACCCTAGATCGGATAACTCTGATGAAAATCACTAATGAATCACTTTCTCATACGTAAAAAAAAACATGTCTGAATGAAACCTTGCATTCAGACTACTAAAACAAACGTGGTATATTATTATTTCTGTATGTATACTAGATTTAAGTTACATTTATCCTGCACAATTATCATTAAAAGAGCATTCATCAGAGTCTGAAGAGGCTGCCGATCACTCGATGAAACGTTAGTTCCTTGGGTGAAATTATGTTTCGGATTGGACAAAAGATCATCACAGCATATCGTAGTAACTAAGTAGGGCCTTTGCCACCTATGATCGCTTAGTAATCTATAACTGATTGTCTGTGCACATTTGAAGTAGGGTCGCTCTGTGCAAGTAGTCTATTAAACAACCGCCAACCGGCAAGAATGTTGCCAAACATTTAGCGTCGAGTATCGGGCAGTGTAAGCGGAACTTTTCTCATGGCTAGAAACCTCCCACCCAATCTCTCTCAGCTAGAATACATGTAGATCTGAACATATGATCGACAGTCACAATTGGACTTCCTTTACAATCAATGCTCCCTTCTGTCTTCATCATTGTGTGCAACGTAAATGTGTTTTAATCTTCAAGAGCAACAAGACAAGCAATTTATCTCGGAGAAAAGCAGGATCCGTCAAACATCATTAATCACTGCGAATATTATGCACCGAGTAAATGTAGCTGAAATAAATTCAATATGGCAAATTCTGAAATACCCTTGCTATTGCTACAGCTTTTTTGTGTCGTTTTTGCTATCCTAAATTTCTATAGCAACACATAAATACTAAGCTGATTAACCGAATGCGGGAATAAAACCATTTAACAATGCTTAGAGCTGAGATGTCAACAAATGTTTGTAACGGCTAAATGAACCGAGCAAAGCGCAGGGACGCTAAGCAAAACTCATTTGCACTTGAATAAAAATGCATATTCTTGTTGCCAATAGCAATTGGATTACAAAAAAACAAAAAAACCTAAGTGCTGGAAATGTGTCATAACTATTAAAAAACTAGAGCTATACGAATGAAATTTGTGTCAAATTTTTAGATATCCGTTGAACCTGTGGAATTGGATCAATTTATTGCTTCACGTGAACTGTCTTAAAAAGTTGCTACTATATTAAAACTATACAGAAGATTGCAACAGCAAGAGATGGCTCATAAGACCTTGGTCATGACCAGGTGGACTTCCTTATAATGTCTTGCGGCTATCACATCACATGATAAAGAACAGTCAATCAAAAAGGACTATCATAGCCTGTAAAAAAGCAGAGGCAAGGAATTCAGCAGCTATTTTGTGAATCTGGATAGTCAGAGGACATTACAGCTTCGCTATAGATTCATCATTTGCGATTTATTGAAGATAGTTTTGTTTAATTTGTCTTGTTTTAATAGCTTACCTTTTTCTTAATAGCTTACCTTTTTGGTTTTTAATAGCTTATCTTTTTTGTTTTTATCTCTAACCAATTTTTGTGAGTTTTCAGCACCAAGAGTCACATATCCTTTGAAAAGTCGCAACTTTGTCTAATGTGTGCTGCCAAATTGAAAACACCTCCTGAAACCTTACTCCAGACAGTGACTGGAATGAGATGTGCCCACAAAAATAAGACATTTGTTAAATGTCGCATTTCATGAATCTGTCTAAAACGCCCGAATAAGAAAAGTTGTGGAGTATAAATCAAAAAAGACTTAAAAAAGACAACTTAAAGGGGTTGTCCAGGTCTGTGAAGAAAATCTGCAGTCACTCTACGTAATAGCGGAATTTTAAATCCTCACAGCCTATGCACCACATGCTATTAGGACTCTCTGCTGTCAGCGGGCAGATTAGCTTCTTTTTTGTCAGGGACCAAATTGGCGACTGAAAAAAATTGCAGCACGCTCAGGTTTTTTGCGTATGTCTGATAAGTCTCACTTAGGCCGGTTTCACACTAGCGCATTTTCAGCGCGCGCACGGCCGGGGGTAGCTCCGCCCCCGAGCCGGCTCTCTGCCCGGCGTGCCCGCCCCTTGCCTGTAGCGCCGCCTCCTAGCGGACGGCGGCGCCTGCGATCGGCGCACCCTATCTTTAGCATAGGGTGCGCCGATCGTGCGCAGGTCGTGCGCTAGTTGCGCTTTGACCTGCGCTGCGCACTTATGACGGTGCGCCGTGCGCGCCAAAATCCGAAAAGTTCGATTTTGGCGCGCACGGCGCACCGTCAAAAGTGCGCAGCGCAGGTCAAAGCGCAACTAGCGCACGACCTGCGCACGATCGGCGCACCCTATGCTAAAGATAGGGTGCGCCGATCGCAGGCGCCGCCGTCCGCTAGGAGGCGGCGCTACAGGCAAGGGGCGGGCACGCCGGGCAGAGAGCCGGCTCGGGGGCGGAGCTACCCCCGGCCGTGCGCGCGCTGAAAATGCGCTAATGTGAAACCGGCCTTACACAAGTGTATGCTTTGCAAAAAAAAAATATTTAATCCCAAACGGGTAAACCATATAGCATCTGTTTTTTTTCGGACACATTGTCATTATTAACACAGAAAACTGTATATGATCATGCACATTTTAAAATGTTGATGTATAAGAATGGATGCCACACAGATGTCACACGGATATAAAATATGGATATACAGTACTCCGTAACGTAGCTACTGTGGGAGCAGAGAGGGCCATAGGCCCAGCCCCGTCACATGGAAGGGCCCATCAGGGTCCACCGTCACTTCTCCCATTAAGCAGAAGGCGGCCATGACGTTCTGATGTGTTACAGTCAGGGCGACACGCTGCATGTACGATGTCTGTTCTGTTTGAGACTCTGCATGCTGTACAGCCGTCAACTGCAGAGTCTCAATGCAGTGTACAGTGGGGGATGGAGCAGGGGAACGAGGAGGAGAGGTGATTATTGTATTTTTTTATGGGTAGTGCATTATACAGTATGGAGGCATATGGGGAGTGCATTATACTATATAGAGGCATATGGAGAGTTCATTATACTATATGGAAGCCTATGGGAAGTGCCTTATACTCTATGGATGGCTATGGTTAGTGCATTATACTTTATAGAGGCCTATGTGGAGTGTATTATACAATATAAAGGCCTATGGCGAGTGCATTATCCTGCACACAGGGCTATGGGGAGTGCATTATTAAAGTCTCTAATGATCTGCTAACAGCTAAATCAAATGGTCATTACTCCATGCTAATTCTCTTGGATCTCTCTGCAGCATTCGACACTGTGGATCATCAGCTCCTCCTCACTATGCTCCATTCCATTGGCCTCAAGGACACCGTTCTCTCCTGGTTCTCCTCCTAGCTCTCCGACCGCTCCTTTACTGTTTCTTTTGCCGGTTCCTCCTCCTCTCACCTTCCCCTTACTGTTGGGGTTCCTCAAGGATCGGTTCTAGGCCCCCTCCTCTTCTCCTTGTACACTGCCCCTATTGGTCAAACAATCAGTAGATTTGGTTTCCAGTACCATCTCTATGCTGATGACACCCAATTATACGCTTCTTCTCCTGACATCACGCCAGCCTTTCTTGAAAACACTGGCGATTGTCTAAACGCTGTGTCTAATATCATGTCCTCACTATATCTGAAACTGAACCTGTCAAAGACTGAACTCCTGGTGTTTCCTCCTGCTACTAATGTACCTATACCCGACATTGCTATTTCTGTGTGTGGTTCCACTATTACTCCCCAGCAACATGCCCGCTGTCTTGGGGTCATACTTGATTCCGAGCTTTCCTTTGCCCCCCACATTCGATCACTGGCTCGCTCTTGTCATCTGCACCTCAAAAACATTTCTAGAATTCGACCTTTTCTTACTTTTGACTCTGCAAAAACTCTTACTGTTTCTCTTATTCATTCTCGTCTCGACTATTGTAACTCTCTTCTAATCGGTCTCCCTCTTACCAAACCCTCCCCTCTCCAATCTGTCTTGAATGCTGCAGCCAGGATCATATTCCTCGCCAATCGTTACACCGATGCCTCTACCTTGTGCCAGTCATTACACTGGCTACCCATCCACTCCAGAATTCAGTATAAACTTATTACCCTCACCCACAAAGCCCTCCATGGCTCAGCACCACCCTACATCTCCTCCCTTGTTTCAGTATACCACCCTACCCGCGCCCTCCGTTCTGCTGATGACCTGAGGTTAGTATCCTCAATAGTCAGAACCTCCCACTCCCGTCTCCAAGACTTTACACGTGCGGCGCCAATTCTTTGGAATGCACTTCCCAGGTCAATACGATTAGTCCCCAATCCCCACAATTTTAAGCGTGTCCTGAAAACGCATTTATTCAGACTGGCCTATCGCCTCAACACATTAACCTAACCTATCCCTGTGTGGCAGAGCCAAAAGTTTTACCATAACCAGGTTCCCAGCATCATGTTCCCACATGCTTTATGCATCCATTAGCCCTCTGTGTCTGTACTGTTACACACTTAACATTATGGCTGGTCCATACAATCTGAGCAACTGTTACCACCCACCTTTCGTGTCTCCCTCTTTCCTCATAGACTGTAAGCTTGCGAGCAGGGCCCTCACTCCTCTTGTTATTTGTTATAATCTACTGTATGTGATTATTGTTATGCTGTAATGTCTATTGTCTGTACAAATCCCCTCTGAAATGTAAAGTGCTGCGGAATATGTCGGCGCTATAAAAATAAAATTTATTATTATTATTATTATTATTATTATTATACTGTGTGGAGGCCTACAGGGAGTGCATTATACTGTATAGAGGACTATGAGGAGTGCATTATACTGTATGGAGGTCTATGGGGAGTGCATTAGGGATCCAATGGCTGGATATCCTTAAAGACAAAAATGTCCAGGAAGGATGGGAAATCTTGAAAAATGAAATTCTCAAAGCACAGTTGTTAACAATTCAGAAAAGAGGGAAGAATAGGAAGCATTTAAGGAAACCAGGATGGATGAACACAGAACTTAAGCACATGCTAAAAAGGAAGAAAAAAATGTTTATAAAATGGAAAGAGGGAGGCATATCTAAAGAAGAATATAATGCTGTCTGCAGAACCTACAGGGCACAAATCAGATTATCTAAAGCTGAAAATGAATTGAGGCTTGCAAGAGATGTCAAAAGCAATAATAAAGGATTTTGGGGATATGTCAAAAGTAAAAGAAAAGTCAAAGATGCTATAGGATTTTTACAGGATGAAAATGATGAAATGGTAAGACAGGATGTTGAGAAGGCTGAACTTTTAAATTCCTATTTTGCATCTGTTTTCTCTCAGAAAGGAAATGTAACATCAACTGTTATTCACTGTCCTATTAAGAGAATAGAAGAATCCAGGATATCTATAAACAGAAAGATAGTGAGGAAACACTTAGCTAACCTAAATGAATTCAAGTCTCCAGGTCCAGATGAATTACACCCCAGAGTACTGAAGGAGATAGCAGAAGAAATTTTTGAACCCCTCTCCATAATCTTTGAAAATTCTTGGAGAACAGGAGAAGTGCCAGAAGACTGGAGAAGAGCAAATGTTGTTCCTATCTTCAAAAAGGGGAAGAAGGTGGACCCAGGCAACTATAGGCCGGTGAGTCTGACTTCTATACCAGGAAAGATCTTTGAACAAATTATTAAACAACATGTATGTCAATACCTGGATAAGAATGAAGTGATTAAACAGAGTCAGCATGGGTTTGTAACTAATAAGTCATGTCAGACTAACTTAATTTCCTTCTATGACGGTATCACTGATTGGGTGGATCAAGGAAATGCTGTAGATATAGTATATCTTGACTTCAGCAAAGCATTTGACAAAGTCTCTCATACAATCCTTATTGAAAAAATGACTAAGTATGGAATGGACAAGGCAACTGTTAGGTGGATTCATAACTGGCTTAGTGATCGGACCCAAAGAGTGGTCGTAAATGGCTGCACATCCAGTTGGAAGAATGTCTCAAGTGGGGTACCACAGGGCTCTGTCCTGGGCCCTGTATTGTTCAACATCTTTATCAACGATTTAGATGAAGGAATTGAGGGTAAACTGATTAAATTTGCTGATGACACAAAGCTAGGAGGGATAGCTAATACTAGAGAAGAGAGAGAGAGGATTCAAAAAGATTTAAATAAACTGGAGAAGTGGGCAGCAACTAACAGAATGGTTTTTAACAGGGAGAAATGCAAAGTACTACATCTGGGCAATAAAAATGAAAAAAGCATATATAGAATGGGAGGAATAGGGCTAAGTGACAGCACATGTGAAAAAGACTTTGGTATACTAATAGATCACAGACTGAATATGAGTCAACAGTGTGATGCAGCAGCAAAAAAGGCAAATGCAATTCTAGGATGTATTAACAGAAGCATACAGTCTAGATCACGTGAAGTCATTATTTCCCTCTACTCCTCTTTGGTCAGACCTCATCTGGAATATTGTGTCCAGTTTTGGGCACCACATTTTAAAAAAGACATTAACAAACTGGAGCAAGTTCAGAAAAGAGCGACCAGAATGGTGACCGGTCTGCAAACCCAGTCTTATGAGGAAAGGTTGCAGGATTTGGGAATGTTTAGTTTGCAAAAGAGAAGACTGAGAGGAGACTTAATAGCTGTCTACAAATATCTAAAGGGCTGTCACATTGTAGAAGGATCAACTTTATTCTCATTTGCACAAGGAAAGACTAGAAGCAATGGGATGAAACTGAATGGGAGGAGACACAGATTAGATATTAGAAAAAACTTTTTGACAGTTAGAGTGATCAATGAGTGGAACAGGCTGCCACGAGAAGTGGTGAGTTCTCCTTCAATGGAAGTCTTCAAACAGAGGCTGGACAGACATCTGACTGGGATGATTTAGCGAATCCTGCTTTGAGCAGGGGGTTGGACCAGATGGCCCAGGAGGTCCCTTCCAACTCTACGATTCTATGATTCTATGATTCTATGATTCATTATACTGTGTGAAGGCCTATGGGGACTGCATCATACAGTACGGAGGCCTATGGGGAATGTATTATACAGTCTATAAAGGCCTATATACACGCTTGACCAATACTGCGGCTCATTTCTTTGGTCTGCTTTGTACCTAGGATTTCTTGGGAAGGGGGGGAATTGAACTTCTAAAATAAAAACAGATATTTAACCGCGTAACTGTCTACAAAGTGAGCATGTTCCAAACTGATCATTTGTTGCACACTCACTGTATTTGTCAAATTTGAAATCCGTACATGTTGCACCAATACAGCCACTGTTGTTTTTTGTGCATGACATGCACCTAGCATTTTCTGGCAGGTTCTTTTTGGGAAGGTGCAATGATTCAAAACAGTGACAAAAGTTAAAGCGAACCTGTCATATCCCAAAACGCTATGTACAAGCAGATATAGGGATAGTTTGCTGGTAAGTATTGTTAAAATAGTGCCTTGCGGCCTATCTGGAGCAGTGACTAAATTTAAATTAATTTATAGCTTCCCTGCAGCCACTTGCATCCAGTCATAGGGGTCAAAGAGCGGACAAAGTCATCACTCACTACAAATGTAAGGATGCTTTAGCCACTATCCAGCATTTTTATTGAAAACCTGCTTTGCACACATGCTGCAGAGGTGACTGGCAATCAAAGTGCAGAATAATTACAGCCACATTAACAGTATAGTTAGTGGTGACTGTAACCATTCCCAATTTTTTTACCAACATCCTATTTTTTTGCAAAAATTTGGATTTTTTTGCTTTTTTGACTGGTATGACTCCCTTTGGTAATTGAGCATGAAAGGCTAAAGTTAGAAAAAAACAAAAAACAAATAAAGCTTTCATGGTTTTCCGGATCATTGCTTTCTTTATCATAATCACTTCTGGAAAATAATTAACATTTTTCTGTTTTCTGACTGGTGTGAATAGCCCAGTAGGACCCTGTTCTGAATTGGTCTGTTTCCCAGGAATGGAAACATAAAAGACTGCTGAAGTGTTATTTTTTGTCACAATCTTACCAAGTCAGAGAGGGTCATAGAACCAGGAATCAAACACTCATTCTATTGTAGCCTTGGGCTAGTCACCATGGTAGCCATAGAAAGCAACATACAGCGTTGATAGAGCAGACATTGACTTCCAAATGGAAAGTCACCATCAAATCCCCTACCTTGTATTCATTGTTTATAAAATTAATGGTTTATCCAGGTTTAGATTGGACCACTGGTAAAAGCAGGTGGGTTCTGAGGAGTTTTTGAGAACATTCACTTTGACATTACAAACACAATGGCATTATATGTGTTACAGAGCTTGAAAGGGGTTGGATAGAGTCTAAGTAGTCCTCAGAGTGTCGCACATGTCTTTTCAGGGCAATTGAAGGCATTGGAGAACTTACGTGTCACACTTAATCTAAATTTTACTAAAAAATTTTGCAAACTTGAATTTCAAAAGATTTGCTCATCTCTAGGAATAACCATTCATTCCCATGCTGCTCCAGTGAGGCAGTTCATGTGAATTCTGCTGGTTTATGAAAACATCAAACCTGAGGCCAGTGATTGCCTGCACATACATGATGGGCATGGCGGCAACACTGCAAGACCACAGTGAACTGCTTGTTTAAAATCCCCGACAAATCCTTTAACATTGATTGCCTGCTCTAAGGACAGAACATTAGTGTTTGACCAGTGGAATTCTACTTCCCTTACGGGAGTAGAATTAGAAGTGTAGAGAAGCCACCGGGGACCTGCCTCATGGACTAGTCATACAAAAGCACCGTTTTTGGCTGACTTTTATACATGGGTTGACATAGCATACATATTAGTGGCATATTGTTAGACTTAGCAATAAACAGCGGCCATAATGGTCAAATTCCCACCAATGAGCTGACTATAGTGGCATCGACACTATAGTCAATCCTGCTCATCATTCGGAGGTTGTATGAGGTTGCATGATCAAACCATCACAATCATTATTTTGCATGATGAAGTGGCACTGTACTTTCCTAGAGCGATTCCAAAAATCCTACCAATTGCCAGAGGTCACAGCAGCAAGACCCCTGCCAATCAAGCACTGATGACCTCTCTTAGCAATCTGCCACTTTGTTCCATTCATTTCATTCCATTCATTTTCCTTTTTTGTTAGCTAACTGGTAGTGACTGCTGTAAAAACGTTTTGCGTATAAAATAAATCATATCATATGATGTGTTTTAAGTTAATATGAAACTAAATTGTCCTGACACTGACTGGTGTAAAATAGCTTTTATAGTCACTAAGTGCTATGTTGGACAGTTGTGTTTGTCAAATGTTAGTCTCTTTAGTCACTTCATAAAATCGCAAATTTATTATGACATTATTCATCTGCTAACCAAGTGAAGTTCCAGGGCACATTAACATTGCGAACACTTTCTGCAGCTGCACTGGGTTAGAAGGATGAGAGACTACAGGCAACATTCACAAATTTCCACTTGCTTTACAGTGAAATGTAAGGGTTATTCCCATCTTCATAGATGGATATAGGTGGATAGTGGTTGTCAAAAGAAGAACTTTTGCAATTTACAGCTTGTTAAAATTTGCAGATGTTCTTAAGATCTTAACTATTTTCTTTTGTTTACAGCTCACTGTCTAGGAAACCGACCACCACTGCTCTTTAGCTTAATACCACTGCACTGAAGGCCTCACGTGATCTTGACCATCTTAGAAAAAAACAGTTTACAAGCTGAATGGAAAGAGCTTGTAAGCACTGTGCATGTTCTGCTGCCTAGAAGAGGTGGTTGGTCTCCAAGGCAATGAGCTCTAAGCAAAAGAAAAATGGTAATATTTTGAAAATGGCTGGAAATTTTAATAAGCAGTAACACTGTTTTGTTGCTCCTGTCTAAACACTGATATACGAAATTCAAATGTGCCCAAAATGGAGTCATAGACTTGACTTATCAAATGGCATCAAAAACATGCAACGTTGGATTCCATTTCAGTTTTTTTAAGTTATATCTGTCAGAAAATTGTGAAAAAATACTGTGAAAATTAACATAGTATACTGAGCTATTGTTTTCAACTTGAAAGGACATGGATGAAAACTGAAACTGAAATCAGTACAGACAGCAATGCTCTCAATGCAGCTTGGCATCAGTTCTATACATAAAAAGTAAAAAAAAAAAAATATATAGTTCCAGGAAAGAAAAATCAGGGAAAGACATAAGACACGTATGCCATAATGAACTACTTCCTAGCCTTGATGACACACGGGAAACTGATAAAAAAAAGAATACTTAATTTACTTACCAAACTATTCCCTGAGCCCCAGAACCTATTGGCTTGAGATTCTGGTAGCGTTTCAGTACTGTGAAAGTCGAGTCTCCTACTTCCACGCTGTAGAACTGGTTGTCAACTTTGCTTTTGCTCATGTTGTAATGTTTGGCAATATATGACACATCCACTTGATTACTGAATCCCTGATGGAAACACAAATATGGAAAGAATAAAAATGGTTCCATAGTAAAGCACCCATCTCTTTAGCATTGAGATACTTTACATGGCATACTATAATTATAGTAGAGATTAGCAGCAATGTAGAAATTAAGCTATAGACAATGTGAATGCGAAAAAAAACAAACTTTTAACTGAATCAATTAATCCAGTGTGACATTAGAAGTATACACAACAATAGCACAAAAGACGATTGCAATAAGTTACACAACCCTTGACCATTTGTAGCACTGACGTCTCTGCCCTCTGCTCTTCTTCCCCAGCAGAGATGCCGACTTAGTCACCGCCGCGGTCTCCGTTCCTTACTTTCTGCTTCAGCTGCAGATGCCAGTGCATCCGCACTTGCTATCTCTCATCTTAGCCGATCTAGTTGCACCTGACAGTGCTCATCTCTACGTCAGGTGGTCCAGCTGCACTTGCTAGGACTCATCTCTTCTTCATCCCGTCCAGTCACACTTGCTAGTGCTCACCTGTACATGAGTCAGTCTTGTCTGTATCCGTGGTTCCCGTGTTCTTACAGTGCCTGCATCTACTGGACCTTCTTTCGGGCTGTCCCAGCTACCTGTCCCTAGGGGGGTCACATGTAATCTTCCCTAGGTCAGTTCTGAAGTAGCACCTAGTCCACCTCCCTAGTTTCTCCTCAGATCACGGTATCATCAGCTGCTGTATATACAAGTTTGGATTTGGTGAGGCACGTAGTCACGCCCCTCCAGGCTTTCCTTGGACCAAGGCACAGTGATTCCACCACCCAGCCCGTTACACCATTAATATGGTAAATCTCAGTCTAGCTTTAGACAACTTCTTTACCAAAGATATTTTTATTAAATTATGTAAATCTGGCTTTTAATGGAAGTACATATAAGGACTTTCACTATAAGTATTACTATAAAATTTGTCAGGCCCACAGGTTCATAAATACTATTAGATTTAGTTGTGTTTTTCTAAATGACCATTACTGTGAAAAATGTCAGTCTAGTTAAAGAAGTTTTTCTTTCACCATAGCCAATACTGTAGAGAAGTGATCCCAAAACTTTGTTACCTCTAGAGCGACATTCAGTTCTGAGAAACAGTCGTGAGCCACATCCAGCACCCCTCTCCTGAAAAGCGACATTCAGCTACTGTATTCCCACAGTAGTGACACCCAGAGCCCCCATTATTGGTATAATGACAGCCAACGCTGGAGCGCCCCGCAGGGCCTTAGGTTACTCGGTACCGGGCCGGTCAGGCTCAAATAAAGGGGAAGTATCGTGGTGGCAGCGACCTGGTCCATGGCCCTGGGTGACCAGTGGTGATAGAAGTTCAATGAGGGGGAAAATGGTAGGAAAAATTATAGGGAAAGGGGAATCGTAACGCCACCCGTAGTATTCGGCTAGGGGTAGCCGAAACTGCTATACAGATCATCTGGAACAGTGGTGCGGCACCAGCAGAGATGGTGTAGCTCTCCACGGGTAGAGCTGTGTCCTAGGGCAGCTAAGATGGTAATAATGAGCGGGTGACGGTGATGGTGAAAGCAGTGTATGGCAGGCGAGAAGTAAATGACACAAAGGACACAGTTGGGTGCAGTTTCAGGGTCTTTACTCACAGTTCCTGCATGTGGTAGCCCACTTGGTACTGTGTCATCCGGGTAAGGGGTCCAGCCAACTCCCAGGTAGATCAGGAACACCCTTTCAAGACTCCTCTTTGTGTTCACCGCTCTAGGCCACGTCGACTCTCTGCGCTGATCTCTCCTCCTCTTTCCTGCCCTGCGCCTTCGCAAACAGTGTCCCCAAGCCAGCAGCCACGAATCTCACCGGGCGACGTGGGTCAGGCCCCGGGATCCTCTATAGCTACCTTTCCCAGGAATGAATGCGGCTGTGACTGAGGTACTTAAAGTTACTTCAGCCTCCGTCTTACTAGCTGAGCCTCGTTCATTGTTCTCCACTAGGCTTAGAGGCCGTTTCCCTTACTATGGCTTGGTCCTTCCTTTTCTGGAAACGGGCTCCACGAGTGGCTTATCGCACTACCAGTGCCACTAGGACCCCTTCTATTCTACTGAGAGCTTCCTTTCTTCTAGATGTTTCTCCCTCTGACTCTTACTCTCCCCACATCTGTCCTGCTCTTCCGCTGTCCATCACCACCTGACTCTTTCTAGAACAAACTATTTACCTCAGGACTAGCTCCTCCCACTAACTGTCACCTCTCCTAGTGAGGTCATAACTCTGGAATGCTTCAATGGATACCACTGATTCTGAGACTGTTTATTCGTGACATGTACTTCATTAATGTGGTAAAATTTCTTTCATATGACTTACCTTTACTTGTGAAAAAATCGGATTTGGTGAAAATTTTGAAAATGTCGCAATTTTCAACCTTTTAACTTTAATGCCCTTAAATCAGAGTCATGTCCCACAAAAAAAGTTAATAAATAATATTCCCCACATGGCTACTTTACATCCGCACAATTTTTGAAACATAATTTTTTTTTGTTCAGAATTTATAAGGGTTAAAAGTTGACCAGCGATTTCTCAAATTTACAACAAAATTTACAAAACCATTTTTTTTAGGGACCACCTCAAATTTGAATTGACTTTGAGGAGCCAATGACAGAAAATATGCAAAAGTGACACCATTCAAAAAACGGCACCCCTCAAGGTACTCAAAATCACACTCAAGAAGTTTATTAATCCTTCAGGTGCTTTACATGAATTAATGGAATGTGGAAGGAAAAAAATAAAGATTTAATTTTTTTTCACAAATCACAAAAATTTTCCTTTAGACCTATTTTTTTTTATTTTCATAAGGATACCTGGAGAAATTGCTCCATACAATTTCTTGTACAATTTCTCCTGAGCATGCCGATACCTCATGTGGGGGAAAACCACTGCTTGGGCGCAAGACAGGGTAGGAGCGCCATCTGACTTTTTAAATGTAAAATTTGCTGGAAAAATTAGCAGACGCCATATCGCGTTTGGAGAGCCCGTGATGTGCCTAAACAGTTGAAACCCCCAACAAGTGACACCATTTTGGAAACTAGACCCCTCAGAGAACTTATGTAGGTGAGTTTTGAGCACCTTGAAACCCTAGGTGCTTCACAGAAGTTTATAATGTTGAGCTATGAAAATAAAAAAAAACATATCTTTCCAACAAAAATGATTTTTTGCTCCAAACTCTGCATTTTCTTTAGCGTAACTAGAGAAATTGCACCAAACAATCAGTTGTGCAATTTCTCCTTAGCATGCCAGTATTTCATATGTGGTGGAAAACCACTGTTTGGGTGCATGGCAGGCTTGGAAGGGAAGGAGCGTCATTTGACATTTTGAATGTAAAATTTGCTGTAATAATTAGACGACACCATGTCTCATTTGGAGAGCCCCTGATGTGCCTAAAGAGTAGAACCCCCCACAAGTGACACCATTTTGGAAAATAGACCACTCAGCACCTTGAAACCCTAGGTGCTTCACAGAAGTTTATAATGTCTGTAGGAGAGGAGAGTGAAGCCAGCGCTTGACTGGCAGCAGGGATTGCGAGACATAACAATGTAATTCGATCGCCAGGAAAGTCAGTGCCGACACCGCTGGAATGGCACCGGCATCAAAGGTGAGTATAGGAATTATTACTTTATAATAGGGAAAAATAGGTATTGAGAAAGGGTTTTCCGAGAAGTGAACAGCCCTTTCAGAAGTCTCCTCCCCTTTCCTAGAGGCCAGGAAGTGACAGGGAAGATGCATATACTGTAGAACAGTAATTGTATATCCCTCCCTCTGCCATCCCCGTACCATTTTACACAGCAAAGGTAATGTTATTTCATAAAATAACAAAAATTACATAAAAAAAAAGTATAAAAACCAGCTAAAAATGTATTATTAAAACAAAACTTATTTAAAAATAAACCAGCAGACTATGAACACCTTTTAACACATTCTTGCATGAAAGTACTTAATTGCATTTTATGCAAAAGGAAAGATGTAATCTTAACTCCCGCCACTTTCTTAGATTAATTTTATTTACAGCCTATGGCGCTATACTTGAAACTAAATTACTGCACTCAGGTGACCCATCTGAAAGTCACATCACTGAAAGTCCCATGAGTTTGATTTATGTGTGCCCATGTATTATCTGGGAGTGAGCACTTAGCAAGCCAGGGATTTACTACAGTGATTTTTGTCTGAGAAGTGACACTAAAGAGATTCTCTCCAGAACTAAAGTAATAAGCAGTCAGCTGATTGAAGAGGCAAAAATGAGCTTTGGCGACTTTGCTTTTCTGCAAATACAGAGGCCATTGCCGCACTCGTTTTTCTGCAAAATAAAAATCATTATTGGTAAAGCAGAAAGTAATTAAAGTCACCCTCAGAACACCAGGGTCTGAGTCATTTTATTAAGTATAATTTTATTAAAATTACTATGATAGCAAAAGGTTGTTAACACAATTATAGCAGTTATCGTAGCAATAAAACTTCAGCCAGTGTGTCCTCCTCTGGAACATACATATTACATGGACATGGGTATAACAGATTACAATTACTCTCAGAAAAAGGGCACGGACTGATTAATGAGATTATACTCACTCCACAAAGCCAAGGAGAAAATTAGCTCTTGGACAAAGGAATTCCTTCGGTATGCAGATTTTTTAACTATGCTCTAAAATCTAGATGTTAGATTTAGGGATCTAAGATGAAACTCATATCCACTGTACGCGCTATAAAATATTATAATTGCAATTCAAGACACTTCATATGGAAATTGGATAGCTCACAAGTCTATAATGAAACTGGAGAAAGTTCAAGTTCATTTGGTGTTTGCTGTCATAATTCTATTAGGATTGGGAATTCGGCTTGGGGTCATATGATTGTTTGATAAGTATGGGCCCTGCTAACATTTTTATTTCATTTATTCTATGCTTTCCATCTTTTAGTTTTTGGTCACTTGCACAAGTTGAGTAATTGGTGAATTTTTTTACCTCAGTATTTGTAAGCCAAAATCAGGAGTGGGACAATGAGAGGAAAAGTATGTGTTAGGCACCGGGATTCTTCAGCTGCGCAGGATAGATCCCAAGCCTTGTCTGGCGCTGTGGTCTTCCATTCAGGCCCGGCTGCTGGGTCTGCTTAGTGCAGACATCAGTCCCAGCAACTTGCTCAGGCTCCTGTTATACATGTGGTTACTGCTGGCTCCCCAGCTAAAGTCTATGGTAACCAGTGGTATACAGAGGCAACCCTCCTCTCAGAAGTCACCTTACTGAGCATGTTCGTGATGTGGCGCCTTCTTATTGTTGGTCGACTGCTCTGGTTATGTGGCAGCTTCCGATTGCTCCATGGGCGATGCCCCGTCCAACTGGATGTGAGTGTTTAGGGTGGAGCCTAGCGCATAAAGGGATTTTAGCAAAGCACGCGGGCGTGCTAGCGTCACTTGTGTTTGGTGTGTGTGTGGGTGAATACTTTGCTGCTCTTCTGGCTCGTATGTGTGATTTCCTTAGTCAGGCAGGTCTTTGCTTTTTCGCTTGATCTAGCGCCTGTCTCGGCCACGTGTGCGGTTAACACGGATCAGTTATCGAGCACAGTCAACCCGCATGCTTATTCCCTATGGGTATTGCACACGTTAGCTGAGTTAGGTATTTATATTTTCTGTGCCACTCTGTGGTTAGCTTAGTTGGTACTTACTACCCCTGTACCCCCTGTACTCATCTCCCTTGTACCCCTCGGTGGTTAGCTGAGCTGGTACTCATCTCCCTTGTACCCCTCGATGGTTACCTGAGCTCGTACTCATCTCCCTTGCACCCCTCGGTGGTTAGCTGAGCTGGAACTCATCTCCCTTGTACCCCTCAGTGGTTAGCTGAGCTGATACTCATCTCCCTTGTACCCCTCGGTGGTTAGCTGAGCTGGTACTCATCTCCCTTGTACCCCTCGATGGTTAGCTGAGCTGGTACTCATCTCCCTTGTACCCCTTGGTGGATAGCTGAGCTGGTACTCCTCTTCTTGTGCATTCCTGAGTAGTTGCACAAGTAGAAAAAAAAATTGGCTGAAAGAAGCCCTAGCCAGCTCACCAACCACAGCCACAGCACGGAACCTCGTCTGGACCAAACGATAGTTGATAGTAGACAAAAACATGAGGGGCCTTCCAGCTGATAAAATTTCTTGCTTTATTGAAAAAATTAAAATAGTACAGCTGCTTACTCCTCAAGAATGGATGGATGTGCTATGAGGCACTGGAATAGCAGCTACTCGTTTCGACCCTACATGGGTCTTTATCACAGCCCATGCAGGGTCGAAACGCGTAGCTGTGATTCCAGTGCCTCATAGCACATCCATCCATTCTTGAGGAGTAAGCCGCTGTACTATTTTAATTTTTTCAATAAAGCAAGAAATTTCATCAGCTGGAACATTTCTGAGTAGTATCTGGTGTTGGGTTTTTGCATTCCATTCACACTGTGTGGAGTTAACTTGGTGTATTTGAAAAGGTACGCTCGCTAGTAGTTTTTTATCCATCTTTGTTCACACTAGCAGCAGTTTAACATCTCTGCACGGTGGACCCCGGGTTGCAATTGTACTTTATGGTTTAATTTAATTTAGTGCAATCCGCCAACCCTAACAGCATGTGCAGAGAATCCGGAAGTGACAGCTCTTTGGTCACAGCACATGTTCGCTGCGTCCAAAGCGCTGCTGGCTATTGAACGCAGGTGAATCCTTATGTGTGCACTCAACCATATGGATTCACTGTGTCCAATAGATTATATGGGTGAAATTTCTCCACAAGAGAAAAAGACATGCTGAGGTCTGGAGAAATGCGCCACATGTCTGTCTCCGTGGGTGAGCCACGGGCGTCTGTGGACGCATAGTGGACATGGGATTTCTTGAAATCCCATCCACTATGCTGTAACATGACTGCTGCGGGTTGAACGCTGCACAACTACGCAGCGTCCAACCTGCAGTGTTTACTGATCATCTGCACATACCCTAATAGAAACATGTCAACACGTCTGCATGTTTTTACCCACTCCTGGTTTTGGCTTCCTAATATTCAGGTAAAAAACTCATCAAATACACAACATGTACATGTGGCCAAAAGAAAAATGCAAAATCCTATCCCCAGGAATGTAAACTTATGAAACTATCTCTAACAAAAACTAGAACTGCTACAACAGGTTGAGTAATTTATAGCAGTATCCGAGAGTCCTAATGAAATATTTTAGAGTGCATATTAAAAATTCTTGAGGGACCGAATATACAGGGCTACAAGTATAAACAGTAGAGAATGCTGACTCAATAGTATGGATTTTTCAGCTGTCAGAAAAACTGCATTATCTAACATCAAGGGTGTTCTTCTACATCAAATAGAGGAATAGGGGTTGTTAGTAGAACACAGGAAACTCATAGGACAGTACAGACTGAGCCTGAGATTTAAAGGGAACCTGTCACCCCTTCCAGGCTTTTTTAACTAAAAGAGCCACCTTGTGCAGCACTAATGCTGCATTCTGTCAAGGTGGCTCTTTTATTTGGCGTCCTTTCCACCACAGAAAGAAGCGTTTTTAAAATTTGTCATTCATACCTGGACACAGACGCCTCACATCCATCAGTCATTTTCCTCTTGGCGCCGCCCCTGCAGCGTTCATTTATTTTCCTGGCGCCTGCGCTGTTATTTTTTTTTCTTGGGCATGCGCAGTTAGCGCTGCCCGTCCACTGACATCACATGATGTCTTCCTTATCGCGCCTGCGTGGACGCGCGGCCCGAGATCCCGCCCCGCAGTGTGAATAAATCAGAAGAGACTGCAGGGCGGGATCTCGGGCCGCGAGTCCATGCAGGCGCGATAAGCAAGACATCATGTGATGTCAGTGGACGGGCAGCGCTAACTGAGCATGCCCAAGAAAAAAAATAACAGCGCAGGGCGCCAGGAAAATAAATGAACGCTGCGGGGGCGGCGCCAACCATGAAGGAGGAAATGACTGATGGATGTGATGCATTTGTGTCCAGGGGGAAAGACCTGCCCCCCAGACAAACTTCAGGTATGAATGACAAATTTTAAAAACGCTTCTTTCTGCGGTGGAAGGGACGCCAAATAAAAGAGCCACCTTGATAGAATGCAGCATTAGTGCTGCACAAGGTGGCTCTTTTAGCTAAAAATGCCTGGAGGGGGTGACAGGTTCCCTTTAATATATTAAGAGGACTAAAAAGTATCATTTACAGTTTATTGCTAAGGAAACCTGAGCAGCAACTGTCAAAATGTTTGTGAAAAAATTCAGTGAAAATCAACCTATAATTTAGGTGCATTGGTGCCACAACATCCCACAGTCATAATAACGGGAAAGTGTCATGTTTCCAAATGCTATTAACCTGCAGATATGCGTTAATATGTAGTTTAAAAGACTTTCAAAGCTGAAAGACCACCTTACTGAAAGCCTGGCTACTGGGAGAAAATTAACTTTATTCTTCTCAGAACTCCCCAGCTTTCAGTCATAGAGGCGAGCACGAAGCGGCTATGGTCATCAATCACAGCATTTTGAACCACGGCTGTAGACACACTCTAGCATATTCATTGACAATTTGTTTTGCACAGAGGTGCAGAGTGAGCTGTCAACCAAAGTGCAGGGGAGTACTAACAGCCGTCGCTCATTGTGTACTAAGTACTGGCTGTAACCGCTTCGGGCACACTTCTATGACTGAAAGCTGCTAGTGCCCTATGAGGAATAATATTAATTTTCTCCTGGTAGCCACTCCATCAGTAAGGCTATGGGACTGCTTTGTCACACTATTTACCCTCTATTACTGCAGGTTAACCCCATAACTGCAGATTAATTTATATCTGCATTCTAACAGCTTGTGGAGACTTGACAGGTACTCGGAAAACCCCTTCTTAATTCCTCTTGAAGTATGTGATACGTTAGAATGCAGGGAGAGTGAATCCAGCACTGATTGGCTGCAGGGATCTCATGACATGCCTGGGAGAGTCAGTGCCAATACCACTGGAAAAGCACCGGCATCGGAGGCGATATTAACATACAAGGGGTAAACATAAGGTTTGAGAAGAGGTTCTAACAGTAGTAGACAACCCCTTTAAGACCATATCTAGGGTAAAATATTCAAGACAGTGAAATATTCAGGACAGATCGTATTAGATATTATGACTATAGATAGCAGAATCAAAACCATTGAGCGTGGCACACATCAACTTTAGTATTACTAATGAGCTCTCTACTGATCCTTCTGTTTTAAATAATACTTTCCAGGTAAATACCAATTCGGGATAATCTTTTTTTATGACTCTTAGTAATTTCTCCTAGAATTTCATGAATAAAATGACATCTAGGTGTTACCAGTTGGAGGGGGGAATGTCCATACACAATCCGACATTATCATTACTGATTGGACAACAATGGTCTGTGGAAGAACACACCCCCAACTGAGAAGGAAAAATACTCCTGAATTGTTATTTTACAGGGAACTCAATTATTTAATAAAAAAAAAAGATCTGTACAACTGACAGGTCTCAATACTCTGTGGAATAATGATCCAGGGATCCTGAGGTCTTTTACTGAATACGAACTTTGCCCATCATGGGGTTAAAGATTTAGGAGCCAGAAGGAGTCCTTATGTCTTTAAATCTAATTATAAAGATAATATCCATTAGGTAATGCCTTAATCTTGTGTGTCTTTACGGATACATATATAAATCTTTCTTTTTCATTATTTCTGAAAAGCAATTTCATCATAGGGGTGGGGGAGTCCTCACAGGATACTACAGTTATATTTAATGAATCATTGTTTATGCACAGAAATGTCAAGGAAACATAAATGGATGATACCAATATTGAACAACATCAATCATAGAAGTTTGACCTGACAATACATAACACTGCCATTTATATGGAAGCATGATGCTGCTGGGTTACTGGAAAGGTGATATTTAAGAGACAGAGCTTTATTGACCAAGTGTCATAACCAAATACGTTTATTTTTCTATTTCATTCATGTCTACAATAATGTCCAAATGTTAATTCAAGAATAATTAATACAAAACGATGCCAACATTTTTTAAAAGGGCATTCTTTAACCCCTTCCAGACATGTGACGTAATAGAACATCACACATTGGGTCCCTCCGTACGGAGCAGGCTCAGGATCTAAGCCTGCACCATACCAGGGAAACGCTGGCTGTTTCAAATACCTGATCTATTCCTTTAACAGCAAAGGCCAGAAAGAGCTCTGAATGCAGCTGATAACCAATATAAATTAGAGACTGACAGCGGCATGTTGCAAATGCAAGTGTATACTGACTCCAATCAGCCCCTGCAATGTGATAGTGGGGAACGGAAGCAGGAGGCTGCCATCTTTTTCCTCCTAGAAAGCCCAGCCTATGACTGAAAAAGAAATGCAATAACGAGCGATCAAAACATCTTAGCTGCCACAACAGTGTAATAAAAATGTCAGATCGGATAGCAAAAAACAAGTCCTTACACAGCCTCATCAGTGAAAAACTGGAAATGTTACAGATCTCGAAAACACTTTTGAGACACACGCATATTTTTTTTTACAAATTTACAATTTGTTTTTAATCAAATAAAAAAATACAGTATTGGACGTGTCACCAAAAGCAGCTGAATTATTGCTGTTGGTAACAGGCCATTCTTCTGAGTTGTTAATGGTGCATGTTAATTCATCTCCTATGATTTGTTAATATAAGAAATTGCTCTCCTTAAGTTTCATACATTCTTTCTAATTACTTCCTCACAGTCATTGAGCCCTGTATATCAATAGGCACAGAAAAATACTTGTCAAAGCAATAAAATTCACCAAATTTCGCATCGCAAATGTCAACCAGATAAACCGCTTTGAGAGCATCTACATCTTCTACCATACCAAAAAACAAGTTATAATAAAGGTAAATAACTATTGACAAAGTCTCAGATGACAACATAATCAGAAAATCCAGAGGCTTTACCTGAATTCTTAACTGGTGAGGACAATACCCTGCCTGAATTGTCACCATGCCAGACTCCTCCAGCTTCATCTGCAACAGAAAACCTACAAGCAGCTGCTGTCGCTCAAGAAGTCTCGAGACTCCTCATACCGCTCTTTGATAACCGATTAGATGTCCTCCATGCATCTATCAATTCGGCTCTAGCCCAGATTACGACAAATGAACAAAAAAATTGCCGAACTGGAGAACAGGGTCAGTGGTTGTGAAACTGTCACCAACTCTTTGACTCAGACATCCACCAATAGTCAAAGAGAAAAAATTTCCCTCCCCGATAAGTTGGAAGTCCTAGAAAATATAGCGAGGTGGAATAATCTCCAATTTATAGGTGTTCCAAAAACTTTTGGGGCAGATAATCTAACCACCTATCTCACTACTGATCAAATACAAGTTTGCAACATCATATCACTCCTGACTCACTGATGAGATAGCCTATTGTTTAAGTTCTCCTAACGAACAAGTCAGAGGTCGAGCACCTCTGGTCATTGCCAGATTCCTAAACTTTTCCATTAAAGAACAAACCTTGATTGCGTACTTTCGGGTGAACTAACAGTTAAAAACAACTGTACCCTCATCTTTCAGGACTTTTCATCAGTCATTCAAAAACGTAAAGGCTTCTCATCCGTTTGTTGATACCTTCATGACAGCTCGATTAGGTTCCAGCTGCTATATCCAGCCAAATGAAGAGTCCAAAACAATGGCCGCACTCACATCTTTGATGATCCGATGGATGCACGCCACCATTTCAATTGACAAGTTAAGGATGACGATTATTATTTCAGTGGGAGCGTATAACTGACTTTTATGACTTTGTCTACATTCTTAAAGGGAATCTGTCGCCCCATTTTTGAGATATCATATAATGATAGCATTCAATTGTGTGTCACATAAGGATTCTCTAAGTACTTTTGCTTCCCCCTGACCCCGCACCTTTCATGCATAAATACCTTTTATATATTGGTTAGGTGTATGTAAACTGCCATGGTCCAGTCCGCTGGGCGGGGCTTATTCACCTGCTCCCCTCCTCCCTGTCTTGCTCTACGCATTTCTTCTTGTGTAGAGCAAGACAGGGAGGGGGGGAAGCAGGTGAATAAGCCCCACCCATCGGACCGGACCGTGACAGTTTACATCAGGGGTCCCCAACCGCCGGTCCGCGGCCCAGCACCGGGCCGCTGCAGTGCCCTTGCCGGTCCGCGGACACAAGGGGAGCCAGGGGCGGTCAGTGGCGTAGCGGGGGCAGGGGTGGCGCGCAGCAGTTCTTAGCGGCGTGTGCAGCGGCGGCAGGGAGCGATCCAAGCAGCTCCGCTGCCTGCAAGAGGGAATAGCAGGAGCGGAGCTGCAAGGACCCGTCCAGCTTCCTGCCCGCCGCCCGCGCTTCCTGTCTCTGACTGACACAGAGAGGAGCGCGCCGCTGCTGTGTCAGAGCGAGGAAGCGTGGGCGGCGGGCAGGTGAGAGGAGAGAGGTGGTGTGTGTGTGTGTGTATGTGTGTGTGTATGTGTGTGTGTCTATGTGTGTGTGTGTGTGTGTGTGTGTGTGTATGTATGTATGTGTGTGTGTGTGTGTTGGTCTGTGTTTGTGTAGCCTGGTCCTGGAGGAGATGGGGACATGAGGAGAAGGCCATGAGGGGAGTGTTGGGGAGAAGGGAGTGATGGGGTGAAGGCAATGATGGGGAGACAGCAGTGATGGGGTGAAGGCAATGATGGGGAGACAGCAGTGATGGGGTGAAGGCAATGATGGAGAGACGGCAGTGATGGGGTGAAGGCAATGATGGGGAGAAGGGAGTGATGGGGTGAAGGCAATGATGGGGAGAGGGGAGTGATGGGCTGAAGGCAATGA
Organism: Dendrobates tinctorius; assembly: GCF_039654945.1. NCBI lineage: Eukaryota > Metazoa > Chordata > Amphibia > Anura > Dendrobatidae > Dendrobates > Dendrobates tinctorius. The sequence continues at coordinate 40,706,741 of NW_027361679.1, read as the reverse complement.
TGGGGAGAAGGGAGTGATGGGGTGAAGGCAATGATGGAGAGACGGCAGTGATGGGGTGAAGGCAATGATGGGGAGAAGGGAGTGATGAGGTGAAGGCAATGATGGGGAGAGGGGAGTGATGGGGTGAAGGCAATGATGGGGAGACAGCAGTGATGGGGTGAAGGCAATGATGGGGAGAAGGGAGTGATGGGGTGAAGGCAATGATGGGGAGAGGGGAGTGATGGGGTGAAGGCAATGATGGGGAGAGGGGAGTGATGGGGTGAAGGCAATGATGGGGAGAAGGGGGTGATGGAGCACTCATTCAAAACCTATGGTGAGTTGAGTCACATTATAAATGTTATTTAATTATAAGTATGCACTGCTACACTACAACCATGTCCATAGCCCCGCCCCCTTATGACCAAAGCCGCGCCCCTGCCACACCTCCATCCCCGCCCTGCCGGGCCATGGAAGAATGGTCTTGCTTGAAACCGGTCCCTGGTGCAAAAAAGGTTGGGGACCACTGGTTTACATACATCTGAACCGATATAAAAAAGGTATTTATGCATGAAAGGTGCGGGGTCAGGGGGAAGGAAAAGTACTAAGAGAATCCTTATGTGACACACAATTGAATGATATCATTATATGATAACTCAAAAAAGGGGTGACAGATTCCCTTTAAGGGCTACATGACCTGATAACATTAATCAAAGTTACTGGTTATTCGCCATCCATTCCCATGTGATATTTTTCATTATTTATTTAATTATGCCAATGCTTTCCTTTCATAGGTTCTCTAGTGGGGGTGGCTCGCCTTCTTTGCAGACTTTAAACAAAGCCCAGGTTTGCTTCGCTAGCTGGGACGAAGAATCCTGACTGACTGTATTACCTTTTGCAGATTAAACCCTTTGTCAAGACATCAAAGATAAGTATATCAAACAGAAACACATCACTACATTATACAATATCCAATCAACTTAAGTTTATATCGTGGAACATAGCAGGCCTGAACATCCTTTTTACACGTAGAAAGACCATTAACCATTTAAAACATATGACCCTTGACATTCATTATATATTTATTATGCATTGCTTATAAAGAGCTATCATATTCTGCAGCGCTTACAGACATTATCGTCACTTTCCCCTTTGAGGCTCACAATCTAATCTATCAGTATGTCTCTGGGAGGAAACTGGAGAACCCGGAATGCAACCCACACAAACATGGGGAAAACATACAAACTCCTTGTAGATGTTGTCATTGGTGGAACAAAGGACCTCAGCGATACATGGCTGCAGTGCTAACCATTGAGCCACCAGGATGCATCGTCTGACATCATCTACAGTGGGTACTGAAAGTATCCAGACCCCTTTTAATTTTTCACTCTTTGTTTCATTGCAGCCATTTGGAAAATTCAAAAAAGTTCATTTGTTTCATATTAATGCACACTCTGCACCTCATCTTGACTGAAAACCCACACACCTGTCTATATAAGACCTCACAGCTCACAGTACGTGTCAGACCAAATGAGAATCATGATGTCAAAGGAACTGGCCAAGGAGCTCAAAGACAGAACTGTGGCAAGTCACACATCAGGCCAAGGTTACAAAAGAATTTCTGCAGTACTCAAGGTTCCTAAGAGCACAGTAGCCTCCATAATCCTTAAATGGAAGAAGTTTGGGACCACCAGAAGTCTTCCTAGACCTGGTCGTCCAGCCAAACTGAGCAATTGTGGGAGAAGAGCCTTGGTGAGAAACCAACCCCAAAATCACTGTGGCTGAGCTCCACAGATGCAGTAGGGAGATGGGAGAAAGTTCCACTAAGTCAACGCTCACTGCAGTCCTCCACCAGTCAGGCCTTTATGGCAGAGTAGCCTGACAGAGGCCTCTCCTCAATGCAAGACATATGAAAGCGTGCATAGTTTGCTAAAAAACTCATGAAGGACTCCCAGACTATAAGAAATAAGATTCTCTGGTCAGATGAGATGAAGATAGAACTTTTTGGTGATAATTCTAAAGGGTATGTGTGGAAAAAAACAGGCACTGCTCACCACCTGCCCAATACAATCCCAACAGTGAAACATGATGGGGTGTTTTTCAGCTGCAGGGATAGGATGACTGGTTGCAATTGAAGGAATCATGAATGCGGCCAAGTACAGAGATATCCTGGATGAAAACCTCTTCCAGAGTGCTCTGGACCTCAGACTTGGCCGAAGATTTACCTTCCAACAAGACAATGACCTTAAGCACACAGCTAAAATAACAAAGGAGTGGCTTCAGAACAACTCTGTGACCATTCTTGACTGGCCCAGCTAGTGCTCTGACCTAAACCCAATTGAGCATCTCTGGAGAGACCTGAAAATGACTGTCCACCAGCATTCACCATCCAACCTGACTGAACTGGATGGAAGGAAAAATGGCAGAGGATCCCCAAATCCAGGTATGAAAAACTTGCTGTATCATTCCCAAGAAGAGTCATGGCTGTACTAGCTCAAAAGGGTGCTTCTACTCAATACTGAGCAAAGGATCTGAATACTTATGACCATGTGATATTTCAGTTTTTCTTTTTTAATAAATTTGCAAAAATTTCTACATTTCTGTGTTTTTCAGTCAAGATGGGGTGCAGAGTTTACATAATTGAGAAAAAAAATGAACTTTTTTAATTTACCAAATGGCTGCAATGAAACAAAGAGTGAAAAATTTAAAGGGGTCTGAATACTTTCCGTACCCCCTGTACCTATAAGAGACACAATGAGTGAAAGGGAAATATTACACACTGTAAGCCACTTGGTTGGATCCCCGCTACTCGGCAGATTATTCTTCAAAAACTAGAGGGGTGGCTCTCCTATTTCTCAAGGGTCTTCCCTAATCAATTCAGGACACATTAGTTGATCCGCTGTCTCATCCACTGCAATATATTCTAATGGTACCAACTTCACAATTCTGCAAGCTGTCTCATCCGCTGCAATATATTCTAATGGTACAACCAGGGGTACCACAGTCGCAGCAGTAACTACCAATGCAACCAGGCCCAGTGGGAGTCAGGGGCCCGGCAGGTCAGACTATATCTCCCAACCACCGCGATTCTCGTGGGACAGTCCCATTTTTTACCCCCCCCCCGCGTCCCACCCGGGAGTCTATTTTTCCCCGCACTGCACTGAGATAAGTCGCCCCCCAATGCACCCCATCCTTGCCCTCCTGCAGACACCCACCGCATCGCCCCACAGCCTGCAATGACATCGCTAGGCTGTTCTCTAATGTGCGCACAGGACCTGTGATGAGGTCACCGGAGGGGAGGAGTCATGGGTCACATGATCAGGGGCCTCGGAGTCTGCAGGACTCTGCTGTGCTGGTTGTCATGGTGCTGGATGAGGGGAAGTTTATGTGTGGTGTCAGGAGGGATTTACAGTGTGGATGTAGCAGAGCTGTGTCTACAATTTTGGACGGAGCAGAGCTGTGTGTGTACAATTTTGTACGGAGCAGAGCCGCGTGTGTACGAGGTGGATGGAACAGAGCCATGTGTGCACAATTTTGGACGGTGTGGAGCCGTGTGTGTACAAGGTGTATGGAGCAGAGTCACGCTTGTACGGAGCGGAGCCACGCGTGTACGGGGGGCACGGAGTTGAGCTGCATGTGTACGAGGTGTACGGAGCGGAGACGCGTGTATGGAGCGGAGCCGCATGTGTACGAGGTGGACGGAGCGGAGCCATGCGTGTACGAGGTGGACGGAGCAGAGATGTGCGTGTATTTTGGCATGGGGGGCCCCATTTGAAAGTTCACACTGGGGCCCATAACTTTGTAGTTACGCCACTGGGTACAACTCCACATTTCTGCTAGCTGTCTCATCCACTGCAATATATTCTAATGGTACAACTCCATATTTCTGCTAGCTGTCTCTTCCGCTGTCTCATCTGCAGCAATAGATTTTAATGAACTCTGCTTACTGAATATTTGCCATAATTCATCTGTTGTATTGTACTCAGTACTCACGGCTGTATATCCATGGTTGGGGGTTACTGAGATGTTATCTTGGGAGAGGTGTTATAACATAGAGATGGAGCCAGGACTTTGATCATCTATCCACACTTGGGTGTGTAGGGCTGCTGGTGCTAATTTATCACAAACCAGCTCTCACAATCCCTCTCTCCTGACCCTGTAGTGTGGTCTATAAATTTAGAAGCATTCTAAGGGGTGCACGCAGTGTGGGGTTGCACGCCTCCCTGAAGAAAAGCATCCCAGAAGCTAAACATCAAGAAAAAGCAGTTAATCCATGGCAGTTAGTCATGGCAGGAGTCAGGTAACCCACACTTTGCTCTCCCTTTTAACCCTGTGTCTTATTTCTATCCTCCTGTGTTCCCTTGCCATCCACATTCACCGCTCCATTCCCCCTCCATCACCACTCATACACATCAGCTCCTCTATACTTCCTTCTCCCATGTACAGCTCTCATGCACTTCTCACCTTCCTGAAAACCTCAGCCCATCTTGCTCAAACACATCACACAAAAAACTTCTTACAATTCCAAAAATGACTTGCTCTTTATCTTCCTACTCCTACTGATTTCAGGGGACATCTCTCCCAACCTCGGTCCACCATCCCCCAACCTTAACCTCTACCATACATCATATCGAAACCTTACTAACCTTATTAACATTTGTTACACTCCTTCGTCTCCTTCTTTTAATTGTGCCCTCTGGAATCCACAGTCTGTATGTAACAAACTTCCTTTCCTGCACAACTACTTTATGACCAACTCTCTTAATTTGTTGGCCCTCACTGTAACCTGGATTCAGGATTCTGACTCTGTCTCCCCTGCTGCCATTTCCCATGGTGGCTTACAATTTTCCCATTCCCCGAGACCCACAAACAGACCTGATGGTGGAGTCGGCATACTCTTGTCCCCACAATGCACCTTCCATGTCATCCCTCCAGTTCCATCACTCTCATTCCCTTCTTTTGAGGTCCACACCATCAGGCTCTACCATCCCTCTCCCTCAGAGTAGCGGTCATATATCAGCCTCCAGCCTCACCCACCCAATTCCTTGACCATTTCTCGGCCTGACTGCCGCACTTCATGGCCTCAGAACTACCAACCCTTATCCTGGGAGACTTCAACATCCCCACTAACAGCCCCACTTCCACATCTGCATCCCAGCTTCTATCTCTAATCACTTCTACAGGTCTCTCACAGCTCTCCACCTCTGAGACACACAAGGGCGGTAACAACCTTGACCTGGTCTTTGTCCAGCTCTGTTCAATCTCCTACCTAGATAGCTCACCGCTTCCCCTCTCTGAACACAACATTCTCCCCTTCACGTTCACAATTCCTTGCCCACACCTGCACACAGCTACCTACCACACATTCAGAAATCTATATGCCATTAACCCTCATACACTTTCAGACGCCCTACACTCATCAATGTCCCCAATCTCCTCTTTTTCCAGTCCTGATCTTGTGTACACCACTACAATGACACTCTCAGAAGCACCCTTGACAAAGTAGCGCCCCTCACCCTCAGAACCTCCAAACAGAGTACAACAGCCCTGGCTCACATTGCAAACTCGATTTCTCCAGCGATTCTTCAGGAGTGCTGAACACATATGGAGGAAAACTCGCACACCAGAAAACTTCACCCACTTCAAATTCATGTTAAGAGCCTATAACTCTGCCCTCCACCTTGCCAAAAAGATGTACTACAACACCCTGATCTCCTCACTATCCAACAACCCCAAGAAACTTTTTGACACCTTTCACTCCCTCCTCAGGCCGGAAGCACAAGCCCCTATCACAGAAATATGTACTGATGACCTGGCCTCCCACTTTAAAGAGAAAATAGATCGTATCTGTCAGGAAATCATCTCCAAGCCACTAAGTGCAGTGACTCCCATCCCTCCCTGCATTTCCCTGGCTCACTCTCCACATTTGATCCCATCACAGAAGAAGTCTCCAGGCTCATCTCTTCTTCTCATCCGACTACATGCACTACTGACCCCATTCCCTCACATCTCCTCCAGTCTCTCTCTCTCCAGTCGTCACAACTCACCTAACTACAATCTTTAATCTCTCCCTCTCCTCTGGCATTTTCCCATCCTCCTTTAAATACTATATCATTACTCCATTATTAAAGAAATCTGCCCTTGACTTATCCTGCACAAACAAAAACAGATCAGTCTCCAATTTCCCCTTCATCTGTAAACTCTTGGAGCTCCTTGTCTATTCCCGCCTTACCCGTTACCTTTCCACTCATTCCCTCCTAGACCCTTTACAGTCTGGCTTCCGCCCCCTACATTCAACAGAAACTGCACTCATCAAAGTGACCAATGATCTTCTGACAGCAAAATGTAACGGTGAACACTCTCTGCTCATTCTTCTCGACCTTTCTGCAGCTTTCGACACTGTTGACCACTGTCTCCTACTCTCTAGGCTCCAGTCGCTAGGCATTAAGGACACTGCCCTCTCCTGTTTCTCTACCTATCTTTCTGACCGCTCCTTCAGTGTTTTGTTTGCTGGCTCCACTTCATCTCCTCTTCCTCTCACTGTTGGGGTACCTCAGGGCTCAATCCTGGGCCCCCTTCTCTTCTCTCTCTACACGACCCCAACTGGACAGACCATCAGCAGATTTGGCTTTCAGTACCATCTTTATGCTGATGACACACAACTATAGATGTCATCCCCTGACATTTTCCCCGCTTTACTACAAAACGCCAGTGACTGTCTGTCGGCAGTCTCCAACATCATGTCCGCTCTCAATCTGAAACTCAACCTCTCCAAAACTGAACTTTTTCTGATCCCACCGTCTACTAACCTCCCCAAATCTGACATTTCCCTGTAAGTGGGTGGCACTATAATAACACCCCGGCAGCAGGCGCGCTGTCTGGGTGTTAAGTTTGAAACCAATCTCTCCTTCACCTCACATATACAATCTCTGGCCTGTTCTTGCTGCTTACACCTAAAGAAAATCTCTAGAATCTGCCCTTTTCTCACTATGGAAACAACAAAAACCCTCACTGTTGCCTTGATCCACTCTCGAATGGACTACTGTAACGCTCTATTAACTGGCCTCCCCTCACTCAACTTTACCCTCTCCAGTCTGACCTCTATGCAGCAGCCAGGGTCATCCATCTGGCTAATCGATACTCAGACGTGTCCGCTCTTCGCCAGTCGTTACACTGACTGCTCATTCACTACAGGATACAATTCAAAGTACTTGCTCTCACCCACAAAGGTCTCCACAGTGCGGCGCCCCCTTACATCTCCTCCCTCATTTCTGTCTATCAGCCTAGCCAATTGCTGCACCCTGCAAATGACTTTCGACTAACCTCTGCACTAATCCGTACCTCCCACCCGCGACTTCAAGACTTCTACCGCGCTGCGCCAATCCTCTGGAATGCTCTATCCCAAGAAATTAGGACCATCCACAACTTGCACAGTTTTAGGTGCTCCCTCAAAACACATTTGTTCAGAGCGGCCTAAGTGTGTGTAAGAGTGTGTGTGTAGCCCATTCACTATCTCTATCTATCCCCCACTCCCTCAAGATGGCTGGACCATCATTGTAAATACACACCTGTACTTTGTAAGCTCTCACAAGCAGGGTCGTCTTATTTTCGTCTTATTTTGCTTTAATTATTGTATGGTTAACATTGTTACTTATGACTGTTGTGTTTGAAACTGTTAAACTGTAAACCGCTGCGGAATATGTTGGCGCTAAATAAATAAAGATTATTATTATTATCCTCATAGCAGATTTATTATGCTATCTGTGGACATTGCTAACCGCAATTATATGTTATTATATGTATATGCCTCTATTCAGTCTGAGCCTACCTTTCTCCTTAATCTTCTAGTCATTTTACAACCTTCAAAACATTATTCTATAGGGGGTGAGTTAAATTCCGCAATTGATCCACAAATGGATAGATCAAATCGTGGTACTCAATCCCTATTGACTATTCAACGGCTTTCCCAGATGTTAAATGCATTGTCCCTTTATGACACCGACCTAGCTCTACTAGAGAATACACATTTCATTCTGCTGCACATGATTCTTTTTCAAGAATAGATTGTCTCTTTATTTTGAGAAATCTATTTGAGCAGTCAAACCACACAGAAATACACATCACCGTAATTTCGGACCATGCCCCAATCTCTCTCTCTTTAATCTCTCCCACTTCAGTTACTATCTAAATTTTGAGTATTCCCTTCTTACCTTACCAAGTCTGAAGAATTTAGCTCCTACCTTAAAATGCATTGGAATAATTTCACACATGATAATATATTACATTTAAACTACAGCCCTCTACTATGATCCACCTCAAAAACTGCTACAAGGGTCACATAATTAATTATACAGCGTTGAAAAAAAATGCAAATTTAAAGAGCAATTCCATAAACTTAATAATTGCGGATATTGGATTAATTTCTCCATTTTAAAAAAAAATCAATGATGACAAGCTGTGTTATTCTCCTCACAATCCTTCCATGCACACCATTGTTGTTTTTTATGACTATTATATTATGTATTGCTCTTGAAGTAATTTTTATTGGTCAGCCACTCCTGGGGAGTAATGGTCTTGAACCATAGATCCTAACAACTCATTTACATATTAAGAAAAATGTGGATTTCTTGGAAACATCAGACTGCAGATAGCAAGGTTTCATTTTATTGACGTTTCTATGACCTGCATGCCCATATACGGTAGATGGTTTAGGATGGTTGTTCCTACTGACAGATTCCCTTTAAGTTCAAAGGGGTATGGTAATTAACTGTTCACGGTAATTAACTCCTACACTCCTCCAAATGTGGTACCATAATCTGCAACTTCTCCAGGTTTGTCTACCTGTAATAAGAAGCCGTGATATCTCTAATGAACTCTTGCAGGATGTGCTGAAATCAAGCGGAACCAAATTGTGCTGGAAGATTTGCAGGGGAAGCAACCTCGTGTTCTGGACTAGATCAGGTGTTCCACAGGAAGGACTTCCCTGATATAAAAACTCTGCACACCAAACCACGAGGAGATTTGGAGCCAGGGAAGAGAGTGGAGCAGACGTGCTCCAGAGACACTGCTGTGACCAGTGTGACAGGCCTCAGTGGGAAGTCGGTACCATCCAGGTGCCAGTCGCCGCTTGGCAAGGTGAGGATTCCACGCAGGAAACCTCCAAGTACCATCTACATTGGTCAGAGCCAGGATCTGTTTTCTGTGCTGGTCAAGCCTCTAAGGCCCGACGTTGCCTCTCAAGAGCCGAGGCCTAGTTCTCTCCACCCCGAGCACAAGGACTTCTGTCGACAGTGAAGAAGAGAAGAGCCGTGAGGAGACTGAGACAGGAGAAGTTTGCCAGCGTGAGTGAACAGGGCCATCACTTCCAGCTAATGTCTATGGTACCGGGGTCAACTGGGATTAGAAGTACAGGTTGGGAGGTGGCCGGCTGGTGTGTGAGAGGCTCAATGGGCTTTGACAGATTACATCAGATAGAGACTTGGGGCCTAGTGGGAAAACCTGGTGACCCCCGCTAGGACCAGAGCTTCAGAGAGAACTTACGTTGTGACTCCCATAACTGGGCGCACCACCTTTGGCAAAGAAAAAACATTAACATTAAATAGTAAAAGACTTTCTTGGTTATTCTAAACTTATTGTTATTCGTTCTATTGTTGATTTGCATAGTTACTTTACTAACACTAATTGTTTACAGTTACTGTTATATAAATAGAATTATATCAATCCCTGACTGTTTCCCACCTCGTGATATCTGTTCAATGCATCCAGACACCTGCATTACATACCATTGAGTATATCTAGGACATCATTGGTAAGCAATGCCAGCAGCGGATCTTGATGATTTGTGCGCCAAAATGCATTCAGCCTGGCACATCATTCCTCATTCAACCATTAATAATCTCACTGATAGCAGCCAAGATGCATAACTGTGTGTATTTCTGTGTGTCTGAATAAATCGAGATATTTTGAAAATTTTATTTCCAGTTTTTGCATATCATTTATTTCCAGTTTTTGCATATCATTAACATGTATTTTCATCCCGTGATTTCCATAATTCCACGACTTTTCCTTTTTGGTGTAAAAATCTCAATGTTGAAGAGTGTATTTAAGTTTCACTGTTTTGGGAAATAGTTTGTAACACAGCACAGCATCCTACTGAAGTCAAGAAAATTGCACTAAATATGAGACTGACTTACTACATCATGGGAAAAAGGTAAATAATTACCTGTAAAACACATTTTGCATTCTATTACGAAGGGTCATATATACAGTGGGGCAAAAAAGTATTTAGTCAGTCAGCAATAGTGCAAGTTCCACCACTTAAAAAGATGAGAGGCGTCTGTAATTTACATCATAGGTAGACCTCAACTATGGGAGACAAACTGATAAAAAAAAATCCAGAAAATCACATTGTCTGTTTTTTTTTTCATTTTATTTGCATATTATGGTGGAAAATAAGTATTTGGTCAGAAACAAAATTTCATCTCAATACTTTGTGATATATCCTTTGTTGGCAATGACAGAGGTCAAACGTTTTCTGTAAGTCTTCACAAGGTTGCCACACACTGTTGTTGGTATGTTGGCCCATTCCTCCATGCAGATCTCCTCTAGAGCAGTGATGTTTTTGGCTTTTCGCTTGGCAACACGGACTTTCAACTCCCTCCAAAGGTTTTCTATAGGGTTGAGATCTGGAGACTGGCTAGGCCACTCCAGGACCTTGAAATGCTTCTTACGAAGCCACTCCTTTGTTGACCTGGCGGTGTGCTTTGGATCATTGTCATGTTGAAAGACCCAGCCACGTTTCATCTTCAATGCCCTTGCTGATGGAAGGAGGTTTGCACTCAAAATCTCACGATACATGGCCCCATTCATTCTTTCATGTACCCGGATCAGTCGTCCTGGCCCCTTTGCAGAGAAACAGCCCCAAAGCATGATGTTTCCACCACCATGCTTTACAGTAGGTATGGTGTTTGATGGATGCAACTCAGTATTCTTTTTCCTCCAAACACAACAAGTTGTGTTTCTACCAAACAGTTCCAGTTTGGTTTCATCAGACCATAGGACATTCTCCCAAAACTCCTCTGGATCATCCAAATGCTCTCTAGCAAACTTCTGACGGGCCCGGACATGTACAGGCTTAAGCAGTGGAACACGTCTGGCACTGCAGGATCTGAGTCCATGGTGGCGTAGTGTGTTACTTATGGTAGGCCTTGTTACATTGGTCCCAGCTCTCTGCAGTTCATTCACTAGGTCCCCCCGCGTGGTTCTGGGATTTTTGCTCACCGTTCTTGTGATCATTCTGACCCCACGGGGTGGGATTTTGCGTGGAGCACCAGATCGAGGGAGATTATCAGTGGTCTTGTATGTCTTCCATTTTCTAATTATTGCTCCCACAGTTGATTTCTTCACTCCAAGCTGGTTGGCTATTGCAGATTCAGTCTTCCCAGCCTGGTGCAGGGCTACAATTTTGTTTCTGGTGTCCTTTGACAGCTCTTTGGTCTTCACCATAGTGGAGTTTGGAGTCAGACTGTTTGAGGGTGTGCACAGGTGTCTTTTTATACTGATAACAAGTTTAAACAGGTGCCATTACTACAGGTAATGAGTGGAGGAAAGAGGAGACTCTTAAAGAAGAAGTTACAGGTCTGTGAGAGCCAGAAATCTTGATTGCTTGTTTCTGACCAAATACTTATTTTCCACCATAATATGCAAATAGAATGAAAAAAAAACAGACAATGTGATTTTCTGGATTTTTTTTTATCAGTTTGTCTCCCATAGTTGAGGTCTACCTATGATGTAAATTACAGACGCCTCTCATCTTTTTAAGTGGTGGAACTTGCACTATTGCTGACTAAATACTTTTTTGCCCCACTGTATATATATATATATATATATATATATATGCATATGTATATATATATATATATATATACAGTGCGCCCCCTGGAACTTTTCAACCCTCTCCCACATATCATGCTTCAAATATAAAGATACCGAATGTAAATTTTTTATGAAGAATCAACAACAAGTGGGACACAATTGTGAAGTTGAATGAAATTTATTGGCTATTTTAAATTTTTGTGGAAATTAAAAAATTGAAAAGTGGGGCGTGCAATATTATTCGGCCCCTTTACTTTCAGTGCAGCAAACTCACTCCAGAAGTTCATTGTGGATCTCTGAATGATCCAATGTTGTCCTAAATGACTAATGATGATAAATATAATACACCTGTATGTAGTTAAGTCTCCGTATAAATGCACCTGCTCTGTGATAGTCTCAGGGTTCAGTTTGAAGCGCAGAGAGCATCATGAAGACCAAGGAACATAACAGGCAGGTCCGTGATAATGTTGTGGAGAAGTTTAAAGCCGGATTTGGATGCAAAATGATTTCCAAAACTTTAAACATCCCAAGGAGCACTGTGCAAGTGATCATATTGAAATAGAAGGTGTATCATACCACTGCAAATATACCAAGACCCGGCCGTCCCTATAAACTTTCATCTCAAACAAGAAGAAGACTGATCAGAGATGCAGCCAAGAGGCCCATGATCACTCTGGATGAACTGCAGAGATCTACAGCTGAGGTGGGACAGTCTGTCCATAGGACAACAATCAGTCGTACACTGCACAAATCTGGCCTTTACGGAAGAGTGGCAAGAAGAAATCCATTTCTCAAAGATATCCATAAAAAGTGTTGTTTAAAGTTTGAAACAAGCCACCTGGGAGACACACCAAACATGTGGAAGAAGGTGCTCTGGTCAGATGAAACCAAAATCGAACTTTTTGGCAACAATGCCAAACAATATGTTTGGCGTAAAGGCAACACAGCTCATCACCCTGAACACACCATCCCCACTGTCAAACATGGTGGTGGCAGTATCATGGTTTGGGCCTGCTTTTTTTCAGCAGGGACAGGGAAGATGGTTAAAATTGTTGGGAAGATGGATGGAGCCAAATACAGGACCATTCTTGAAGAAAACCTGTTGGAGTCTGCAAAAGACCTGAGACTGGAACAGAGATTTGTCTTCAAACAAGACAATGATCCCAAACATAAAGCCAAATCTCCAATGGAATGGTTCACAAATAAACGTATCCAGGTGTTAGAATGGCCAAGTCAAAGTCCAGGCCTGAACCCAATCGAGAATCTGTGGAAAGAGCTGAAAACTGCTGTTCACAAACGATCTTCAACAAACCTCACTGAGCTCGAGCTGTTTGCCAAGGAAGAATGGGCAAGAATTTCAGTGTCTTGATGTACAAAACTGATAGAGACATACCCCAAGCGACTTGCAGCTGTAATCGCAGCAAAAGGTGACGCAACAAAGTATTAAGCTAAATGGGCCGAATAATATTGCACGCCCCACTTTTCAGTTTTTGAATTTTCTCAAAAATTTAAAATAACCAAGAAATTTCATCCAACTTCACAATTGTGTCCCACTTGTTGATTCTTCACCAAAAATTTACAATTGGTATCTTTATATTTGAAGCGTGATAAGTGCGAAAAGGTTGAAAAGTTCCAGGGGGCCAAATACTTTCGCACTGTATATGTATAATAACACTGACAGTCATCAATGAAGGTGATAGCATAAAACATTATTTCCAACAATATACTGTATTACTTTAGGACTGCAGTTTTCTAATTAAACATTGGTGAGTTACACCGCAATGATAGTCTTTATGTATTCAACCATGATGGTCGCATCTAAAATATTACACGTAAAGAAAGTTGCAAATTCTGTGAACTTTGTAAAATGCCAAGTCCCAAGAGTACTTGTTAAATGAATTATAGAGACATCTCTTCATAAGGACACAGCATGACAAAGTCACTGTATAATTCCTTATTCCACGAGAGAGAAGGTAGAAAATGCTATAATGGTAATCAATAATGTCGTTACAGAGCTAGCGTACATGATCTTTAACGATGTACAAGTCCAAGCACAACCACTATATAAGGAGTAATAAATAAGTGTATAGTCCTGCATGTTCTATCAAAAATGGTAATCCAGAGACAAGAGGAGAAGGGCTCAAAAAGACAACAGTAAAAAGTCTTAAGTATAGTAGGGTGAAAGCGATTCACTACTTTAAATTCATTTTCACATATTTCCTCTAGGTTCTTGCAATTGAGACCAGATCAGATGACATGTTACAATATTCTACTATAGGAAGTAATCTGTCATTAATTTTTTTCAGACCCGTTTGGACAGTGACTTTTTAACAAAGTCATGGCTGCTAGTTTTGTCAATTAATGTTCTCAACCAATATAGAGTTGATACCAGAAGTTTACATACACTATATAAAAAGACACATCTGCATGTTTTTCTCAATATCTGACATGAAATCAGAATAAATCTTTCCCATTTTAGGTCAATTAGGATTACCAGAATTATTAATATTTGCCAAATGCCAGACTAATGAGAGAGAATGTGTTAAGGAATTTTTACTTACTGCAAAGTCAAAAATTTACATACATTTCATTAGTATTTGGTATAATTGCCCTTAAACTGAATGACTTGGGTCAAACATTTGGGATATCCTTCCACAAGCTTCTCACAATAGTTGGTCAGAATTTGGGTCCATTCGTCCTGACAAAACTGGTATAACTGATTCAGGTTTGTAGGTCACTTTGCTCGCACCTGTTTTTTCAGCTTTACCCATATATTTCAATAGGATTGAGATTAAGGCTTTGTGATGGCGACTCCAAAACATTGACTTTGTTATCCTTAAGCCACTTTGTTACCACTTTAGCAGTCTGCTTCAGGTCATTGTCCATTTGGCAGACCCATTGCTGCCCAAGCTTTAACTTTCTGGCTGATGTCTTGAGATGTTGCTTCAGTAGTGACACATAATCTTCTTTTCTCATGATGCCATCTATTTTGTGAAGTGCACCAGTCACTCCTGCAGGAAAACAGACCCACAACATAATGCTGAAACCCCTGTGTTTCTTAGTTGGGATGGTGTTCTTAGGCTTACAAGCTTCTCCCTTTTTCCTCCCAACGTAACAATGGTCATTGTGCCCAAAAAGTTCAATTTTAGTTCCATCAGACTACAGGACATGTCTCCATAGACTAAGGTCTGGCTTTTTTTATGTTTCTTTTGGATTAATGGCTTCTTCCTAGGAGAGTGACCTTCCAGCCCATGTTGATACAGTACTCGTTTCACTGTGAACATTGACACAATCTTACCAGATTCTGCCATCATCTTTACAAGGTCTTTTGCGTTTGTCCTTGGGTTGATATACACACGTCGGACCGAAGCACGTTAATCTCTGGGACACAGAACCTGTCTCCTTCCTGAGCGGTTTGATGGCTGAACATTCCCATCTTGCGTTTAATTGCATGTACAAATTAACAAGACACCTTCAGGTATTTTGAAATTGTAACCAAGGATGAGCCAAACTTGTGCAAGTCCACAATTCTCTTCCTGATATCTTGGCGGATATCTTGACACTTTCCCATGATGCTATACAAAGAAGCAGTGTGCTTCAGGTGTGCATTAACTCCTTCGCGACCTTCGCTGTACTAGCACTGCTCTGCAGAAGCTGTGTTTGTGACCAGAGCAGTACTAATACGGCGGCACGATCGTGTGTGTATGTGACAGCTGACACCCTGCAGTAACGCCCACAATCGGTGCTAGCACTGATTGTGGGCAATTAACCCCTCTGATGCCGCTGTCAGTAGTGAGAGTGGCATAGAGAAGCATTGCGCAGGAAGGGGGCTCCCTGTACGCTTCCATCAGCACATCGCTATCACATGCGCCAGGCAAGGGATGTGTGTCAAACCTGCAAGGCCCAGAGCTGCTAAGAGATTTCTCCCGTTATCGCACACCACCAGGCTGGTCTTGCGATTCATCAGCACCAACAACTCATCTGCCTGCTGTTTCATCCCAGTCCACAGCTCCTGCATATTGTGGGATTTGTCCCCCAAACAGGAGTTTAAGAACAGCCTGCAATTGTTTCCACCTGGCTGTGCTCAAGCTGGTGGTGCAGGTCTTCCTGTAATTGATTGAGGAGGCGGTGGAAGAAGCAGAGTAAGAGGAGGCAACCTGGACAGATAAACGTCCAGCAATGCTAGGTGGTGGTAGTAGATAAGCTAGAACACCTTCCGCCTCTGCTCCAGCCGCCATTCATTTACCCAGTGTGCAGATCGAGAGCTGTAGGGTCCCTGGTCATTCTTACTGGTCCACATACCGGTGATTATGTGAACATTGCCACTGCTGGTTTTGCGCAGTGCACACCTGATTTGGTCCACAACATGTTTGTACAGAGCAGGGATGGCCCCCTTGGAAAAGTAGCGGTGGTGGGAACAACGTACTCCGGGACAACCACTGCCATCAGTTTTTTAAAACTGTCTGACTCCACCAGCCAGAATGGCAGCATTTCAAGGACCAGTAAGTTGGAAATACTATCATTCAGTACCATGGCTAGTGGGTGGCATGGTTGTATCTTCTCTTTCTGTTGAGGATTTTGGGGATGGAAAGCTGAGCATTTCCATGGGATGGTGTTGAGATGCTCAGTGACACTGTTGGTGGTGGTGATGCTGTCACATCCTCTTTTTGCGGGCAGGCAGGTGGCCCTGTTGATAGTGAGCAGGATGCAGAGACCGAGACTGCAGTAAAAGATGGAGCAGGAGGAGGCACAAATCTGCCATGTTTTTTAAAGCGTGTACTCCACTGCACCTTGTGCTTGGAATTCTGATGCCCTGTCATTCAGGTTCAGAACATTTATGCCCTGATTCAGGGTCTGTCGCCACAGAGTGAAAACCACCTGTTACTTGTTGGCAGCACATTCCCTGAAAAAATGCCATGCCAGGGAGATCTTTTGAGCTCTCTTTGGTACGCTTATTTCAGTGGCGCGGTGAGTCGTAGCAGCCCATGTGCTGCATAGGGGCTATCAGCTTTGACTTTGCATCCTACTTCCTCTTTTGCTGTGCTGCTGTGGCAGCATGGCCACCTTCTCTTCCACCAAACTGTGCACATCACTCGGATGGCCTCCAGTCCATGTGGGGTCTACGACCTCATCATACCCCCACTTCTCAAACCTGCCCTCCTTGCCAATCTGCACACTGCAGAAAGACAATACAACTGGCAACTTAGTTTCAACATCATCTGACATGTGCTGAGGTGGTGCACTGATCATGTGCACTAGCCCTCCCACGTATTCATCCTCTAACCTAATAAATAGTTGGGCATCAGTGCACTCAGTCTCTTCCACTTCAGGGACAGGTGCAGGTGGATGGGCCAAGGGACCCCTGCCAGAGGAGTCAACCAAAAGCAGAAGAGACTGCTGCATGATTTGAGGTTCAGACTGACTGGATTATTTGCAAAGGGGTGAGGTGGAAGCCGGATGACCATAGTCCAGACAATTGTGCACTTTCTGCAGTGGACAGGGTGGTGGCAAATAACGTGAAGGAACTGGAACCCCTCTCAACAATCCAATCTAATACCTTTTCAACATCTTGTGGCCTCACCATTTGTGCAGTGGTATTCAGGCCTACGAAAGGACACATGATGTCCTGTCACCTACATGCACCAGAGGAAGGTGTTGTATTTGGGCATGTAACTGGTACAGAATGACCATGCCCTCTCCCTGCATCAGTTGCACCACCATTAGCAGTTACACCACCACCATTAGCAGGTACACCAGCACCACCATGGCCACGTCCATGTCCCTTATTTGATGCTCTCATTTTTGGAAGAGACTTTTCTAAACACTACTCGCAAAGAGATGGCGGAAGAGTAGATACAGGGGTTGGACAAAATAATGGAAACACCTAACGTTTTGGCATCATAATCTTCAAACATGTTATAAACATGCAAACCGTGACATATGGTAAAGTTTTGTAGTTGATTATTTGTGTTATGTGAAATGTGTATGTAAATTAACTGTTTGTTTTGCAGAATTGTAAGAACATTGATGAGAACCTGATACCAATGGCAGACCTCTCGGATTTTCAAAGAGGCCAAACTGTTGGTGCTCGTATGGCAGGCGCTAGTGTAACAGAAAGTGCCCGAAATGCTTGGCGTGTCAAGTGGTACTGCCTCCAAAGTAATGACTGCGTTTGAAAGAGAAGGAAAAAGTCCACAGAAAAGCACAGGTCCGGCCGAAAGTCAAAGTTGACTGAGAGAGACCGTCAGACTCTAAAGAGAATTGTGAGAGAGGATCGAAAGACCACGGCTCCAAAAATCACTGCTGAGCTCAATGAACACCTACAGAACCTAGTTTCCACGAAAACTGTTCGTCGGGAGCTGCACAAATCTGGATTCCACGAAGAGCTGCAATTAGAAAACCGCTGCTCTCAATGACAAATGTTTCCAAGTATTTAGAATGGTGTAGAAACCTCCAGAATTGGTCCCTCGAGCAGTGGAAACATTTGATATTCTCTGACGAATCATCGTTTACCCTATTTCCGACTTTCGGCCGAGTGTACGTTTGGAGACAGCCGAAAGAAGCATTCCATCCAGACTGCCTTCTCCCAACCGTAAAACATGGCGGAGGTTCTGTGATGATCTGGGGTGCTATTTTGTGGAGATCCGCCGGGCCAATGATATCCCTTCATGAAAGAATCAACAGCCGAGATTATTTAGGCATTTTGGGCGACCAAGTGCATCCTATGGTTCAAGCACTGTTCCCGGAGGGGAACGCCATCTTTCAGGATGATAATGCACCAATTCATACAGCTAGAATCGTTAAAGCATGGCACGAGGAACATTCTAATGAAGTTGAGCATCTCATCTGGCCCCCACAATCCCCAGACCTCAACATTATTGAGCATTTATGGTCGATTTTAGAGATTCAAGTTAGACGTCGATTTCCGCTGCCATCGTCGCTCAAAGAACTGGAGGGTGTTTTAACTGAAGAATGGGCTAAAATTCCTTTGGAAACAATTCACACCTTGTATGAATCCATACCTCAGAGAATTGAGGCTGTAATTGCCGCAAAACTTGGACCTACGCCATATTAAACTAACTTTTGTTGATGTTTCCAGGTGTTTCCATTATTTTGTCCAACCCCTGTATATCTATTTACAAAACTACTACAAAACACAAAGCAGTCTTGAAAAATTATTTCTTTGGTCTGGAAATGGCAACTAGACGGCTCATGCCAATTATTTATTTCCCAGACTGCTAAAAAAACACACCAGTCTAATAAAAATATTTTGGGGCCTAGAAATGGCAACTAGATGGTTGATGCCATTTACTTCTTTCACAGGCTACTACAAAACACACACCAGTCCATAAAAATAATTTTTTGGGCCTAGAAATGGCAACGAGACGACTGATACGATATATTTATTTGTAAAACTAATAGGAAACACACAGCGGCCCTGAAGAATTATTTATTTGGCCTAGAAGTAGCAACTAGATGGCTGATGCCAATAATTTGCTTCACAGACAACTAAGAAACACACACTAGTCCAGAAAATTTATTTTTTAGGCCTAAAAATGGCAACGAGATGGCTGATGCGATATATTTCTTTGCAAAACTATTAGAAAACATACAGTGGTACATAACATGTCTTTCTTTCGGCTACTAATGGCAATGATGCCAATTATTTATTTCTCAGAGTAGCAGAAAACACAAAGCAGCTTAAAGGACAGTACTCCCACAGGTGGGGGGTGCAAAGTATACACAGCACTTAAAGGACAGTACTCTGACAGATGGGGAGTGTACACAGTGGCTTAAAGGACAGTACTCCCACAGGTGGGTTGTGCACAGTACACACAGTGGATTAAAAGACACTACTCCCATAGGTGGGTGTGCAGAGTATATACAACAGCTTAAAGGACAGTACTCCCACAGGCAAGGGGTGCAGAGAATATAC
This sequence comes from Dendrobates tinctorius, assembly GCF_039654945.1. Lineage (NCBI taxonomy): Eukaryota > Metazoa > Chordata > Amphibia > Anura > Dendrobatidae > Dendrobates > Dendrobates tinctorius. The sequence goes on along the minus strand of NW_027361679.1, from coordinate 40,686,955 downwards.
AACGGCTTAAAGGACAGTATCCCACAGGCAGGTGTGGAGAGTATGTATAATGGCTTAAAGGACAGTACTCCCACAGGTGGGGGGTGCAGAGTACACACAGCTGCTTAAAGGACAGTATTTCCAAAGATTGGGGGTGCAGAGTACACACAGTTGCTTAAAGGACAGTACTCCCACAGGTCTTGGGTGCAGAGTATATACAACGGCTTTAAGGACAGTACTCCCACAGGTCTTGGGTGCAGAGTATATACAACGGCTTTAAGGACAGTACTCCCACAGGTCTTGGGTGCAGAGTATATACAACGGCTTTAAGGACAGTACTCCCACAGGCGGGGGGTACAGAGTATATACAACGGCTTTTACCACAGAAATAGCACAAATATGGGTAACAGAGTAAACAGAGCATTGTGTTTGCAGAGTGCACAGTTATAATCTGTCCCTCACTTCAGCTGCGTCCTATCCCTACACTAGTGGCATAATGGCGGTGGAACTTGTAATCCAACCTTTATATAGGACGGGTCAAGAGCTGCACTGGCCAATCACAGCCATGACAATACTTGGCTTGGCTGTGATGGCGCCGGAAGTGCCCAGAGTCTAAAAGCATGTTGACTGGCTGTGCTGTAAACTTTCAACAAGCTTTATTAAACTGGCGTGCCCGAACAGGAAAACAGACTTACAGTAAAAAGTTTGTGCTCGGTAACGGATGCTAGGTGTCCGTCACGGAACCAGAACATTCCAGTTTGGGTTCACTCATCCCTAGTCAGAACAGCAGAATACCCCCAAATGTGATCCTATTGCAGAAATTGCACCTCTCAATTAATTAATATATGGCTGCAGTGACTATTTTGTAACATCCACACCAGGCTTTTTTCCTGGAGAATTGCAAATATGCCAGTTTAGTGCCCATACATTGTGCTCACATGGAATGCAGTGCCGCCATATATTGTAGCGCCCCCATACTTTGTGCTCTGCTTGTGCTTCTGGAAACACCCCATAAATTGTTTAGTGTGGTCTCCCCATTACAATAATGCGAAATATGCGGCTGCTTACTGTGATTTAGGCACAGCGGGGCTAAGAAGGAGGGATGCTTTAAATTTGGGAGCACAAATTTCACTGGATTTTATTTGGGGAGCGGGAGCTGTGTCGCTCTTCCAGAATCTTTGTTCTACCAGTAACATGGGAACCCCTATATTTCCAGTGACAGATAATGGACTTGAGTGGGAGCTGGTTTTGTGCGGTATAAGTTTTGTTTTTTTATTGGTAACATTTTCGAGTACATAACATTTATTGATCATTTCCAGTATAAAACAGGGATCACATTCTTGTGTTCTAAGCTGAGCACTTACGCTGGGGTTTCCGAGTAAACCCGACAAATATAAGATTCAGACTAAATCCCCCAAATATATAGCGTTCCCTTATGTAACTGCACAATATGGTTGAGCCTATGTCGATGTAATACATTAATATCTGTATATGTAGATTATAAACATATAAGTTTATGTGCATATGTCAGAGAGAGATACTAATATACCTTTGTAACATATATAGTCCTATATATCACACAGATATACTGTATTTGTGTACATATAGCTCTCACTAGAGAGAGATACAGTACAAATAGAAACACACACCACAAAAATATATATATACATGTATACACATACATACAGGTGCATCTCACAAAATTAGAATGTTATCAAAAAGTTTATTTCAGTTCTTCAATACAGAAAGTGGAACTCAAACAGAGTGATCTATTTCAAGTGTTTATTTCTGCTCATGTTGATGATTATGACCTACAGCCAATGAAAACCCAAAGTCATTATCTCAGTAAATTAGAATAATTTATAACACCAGCTTGAAATATGATTTTAAAATAAGAAATGTTGGCCTACTGAAATGTCTGTTTAGTAAATGCACTCAGTACTTGGTCAGGGCTCCTTTGGCATCAATTACTGCATCAATGCGGCGTGGCATGGTGGCAGTCAGCCTGTGGCACTGCTGAGGTGTTATGGAAGCCCAGGTTGCTTTGAAAGCAGCCTTCAGCTCGTCTGCATTGTTGGATCTGTATTGTTGGATCTGGTGTCTCTCATCTTCCTCTTTACAATACCCCATAGATTCTCTATTGGTTTAAGGTCAGGCGAGTTTGCTGACCAATCAAGCACAGTGATACTCTTGTTTTTAAACCAGGTATTGGTACTATTGTCAGTGTGGACAGGTGCCAAATCCTGCTAGAGAATGAATTTTCCATCTCCAAAAAGCTTGTCGGCAGAGGGAAGCATGAATTTCTCTAAAATTTCCTGGCAAACGGCTGGGTTGACTTTGGTCTTGATAAAACACAGTGGACCTACACCAGCAGATGACATGGCTCCCCAAACCATCACTGATTGTGGAAATTTCACACTAGACCTTAAGCAGCTTGGATTGGACCAACATTTTGGATTTTATAATTATTTTTTCAAGCTGGTGTTATAAAGTATTCTAATTTACTGAGATAATGACTTTTGGGTTTTCATTGGCTGTAAGCCATAATCATCAACATTAACAGAAATAAACACGTGAAATAGATCACTCTGTATGTAATGACTCTATATAATATAGGAGTTTCACTATTTGTATTGAAGAATTGAAATTAACTTTTTGATGATATTCTAATTTTGTGAGATGCACCTGTATTTATATACACACTGCATATACATATATAAAATACACGCGCTACACATATTTACACTTATATACACACACTGTATACTTCTATAGACAGTATATACTGTACAAATGCTGCACATGTACAGTTGTGCTCCTTAAAAGTTTACATACCCCGGCAGAATTTTTGCTTTCTTGGCCTTTTTTTAGAGAATATGAATGATAACACCAAACCTTTTTCTCCACTCATGGTTAGTGGTTGGGTGAAGTCATTTATTGTCAAATAACTGTGTTTTCTCTTTTTAAATCATAATGACAACCCAAAACATCCAAACAACCCTGAAGATTTCTTAATACCGTGTATTGCCCCCTGTTAGGACTGTCAGAATGCACCAAATAAGAAATTCTAATAAGGTGCATTTGCAACCCGGGGTCCACCGTGCGGTGATGGAGAAACAGCAGCTAGCAGAATGGCGGCACACGGCTGCGAGAAAACACTTAAAGCACACTGAGTTAAATGTCACTCAGTGTGCACAGAGCACAAAGTAACAAGCTCTGTTACACCACAGAGCGGTACTATGAAGCAAATCAAAAAGGACTATACCCTGTTAGACTGCACAGACGTATAGAAAAATACTAATTGGGGTTCATATAACTTAACCCTCCAGGAAAGACTAAGCTGGTGGTTGACCCTGCTCTGGCACACGGTGTGCTTTAGCACATGCACCTGAGGACACCCGATGCAGATGCTAAGTTTAAGCGGAAGTTCCCACCTTACACTGCCTGTCTAGACCAACGCTCGCAGTGCTATTAGTGGACCACGTGCACAAAAGGTGGTAAAATAGCCACAAACACACAGGATACTAGCGCACAGGTGTACGCTCCAGCGGGCTTTTTATACAGACGGCTCAAGCCCAGACAGACAGGACATTGCCTGTGGACCAATCAGAAGCTGCCACATAACCAGAGCAGGTGATGTCGAGCACCAATGAGAAGGCGCCACATCCCGGACATGATCAGTAGGATGAAATCTGGACTTAGGCTCCCGAGTACAATGTTGCATGTGTAAAGCAGTAGTCACCATAGGCTTAGCTGGAGGGTCAGCAGCAACTACACATGTAGCATGAGCCTGGGCAAGGTGCTGGGACCAAAGTCTGTGCTGAGCAGTCATCCCAGCGGCCAAGCATGAATGGGAGACCACACCACCAGAAAAGGCTTGAGGTCCATCCCTTACAGCAGGAGAATCCCAGCGCCTAACATCAATGACAGCTTGAAGTCTGTTGTGGATGAGGTTCCTTATTTTCTTAGATGGTAAAGCTGCCCACTCTTCTTGGCAAAAAGCCTCCAGTTCCTGTAAATTCCTGTGCTGTCTAGCATGAACTGTGCACTTGAGATCTCCCGAGAGTGGCTCAATGAAATTGAGATCAGAAGACTGAGATGGCCATTCCAGAACCTTCACTTTGTTCTGATGTAGCCAATGACAGGTTGACTTGGCCTTGTGTTTTGGATCGTTGTCATGTTGGAAGGTCCAAGTACGTCCCATGCGCAGCTTCCGGGCAGATAACTGCAAATTTGCCTCCAGTATTTGCTGATAACGTGCTGCATTCATCTTTCCTTCAACTTTGACCAAGTTTCCAGCACTTTGTAGTTCAAATATCCCCAAAACATCAGAAATCCACCTCCGTGCTTTACAGTAGGAATGGTGCCCTTTTCCTAACAAGCATTGTTGACCTCTCTCCAAACGTAACGTTTATGGCTGTGGCTTGTCTCTGTGCTGTTTTGCGTATTGTAGGCGAGATACTTTGTGCCATTTGTGAAATAATGGCTTTCTTCTGGCGACTCCACCATGCAGCCCAGTTTTCTTCAAGTGTCTCCTTATTGTGCATCATGAAACAGCCTAGTTTTCAGAGAGTCCAGTAATTCAGCTGATGTTATTAGTGGGTTTTTACTTTTCATCCCGAACAATTTTCCTGGCAGTTCTGGGCAAAATTTTTGTTTGTCTTCCTGACGGTGGTTTTGTTTTTACAGAGCCCCTGATTTTCCATTTGTTAACCACAGTTTGAATGCTGCTGACTGGCATAATCAATTGCTTTGATATATTTTAGTATCCCTTTACTGTTTTATACAGTTCAACTACCTTTTCCCATAGATCCATTGACAGTTCTTTTGCTATCTCCATGACTCACAATCCAAAAACATCAGTGGCTGGATGAAAGATGCAAGAGTCTATGTGTGTTAGGCGTCGGACTCCTGGCACTGCACAACGGGAGTCCAGATCCAGACATCCTGCGGTCTCCCATTCTTCCTCGACCGCTCCGGGTGTTGCTCAGCAAACATGGCGAGCCAGGCTTGCTGCTCAGACTCGCTCTGACAGCCTGGATGTTGCTGCCACCTCTGGTGCAGCAATAGCAGCGCAACCTGCTCTGCAGGGAACTGCTCCTGAGGCTAAGTCCTCATGCCGTGCTACGGGGCATGCCCGCAACTTGACCTCTCACTGGAGAGCAGGGGTCACATGCTTAGGTCCTACGTCGGATCTGATTGGTCCTTCCCAAGCTGATGGAAGGTCCCGGAAGCGCTTCGCTATAAAAAGCCCGCATGGCGGCTCGGCGATGCGCTAGTGTAGCATATTATGCTGTGTGTGTATGGTGATGGATGTGTGGACAGGTGGCTGACGAATTATGAAACCCCTTCCCTCGGATATTACGAATGGTGACAGAGAGTTGGATAGTCAGTCTCAGCTTGTAGCAAGCTACACGCCACGTGATCCTCGCCTACACTAGCGTCCGTCGGCGCCTGTGTCTCAGCGCAAACGTCTGCGGCTTTACCTGCCGCTGCGCTGCACTAACCGCAGCTACTCTTGGTCACTGTTGCGACGCCACACGCAGGCCTCTGTGACATTATCAGAGCCGCGTCTCGGCATCACATTGTCCCTTGCGACTCTGTGCCAGAACAGAGCCGTCCCTAGCGTTCGTGTGACGTTAACCCGAGCGCAGTACCTCATTGATTAGGTGCATCTGCCATTGTTCAGCAGTGGTCTTGTCACCTACCGCACGGTGGACTCCGGGCGGCGAACGCACCTCCTGTTATTTTATATTTGGTGCGTTCCGCCGTCCTAACAATCTGGATCCCAGAAACTCACTCAGCTTTTATTCACACACATTGATTACAAGAAAACAGGTCACAGGTGAGGATGTTACCTTTAGTAGCCATTCAAACCTATTTGTGTTAACTTCTGTGCATGTTTTTAGACCAAAATCACCAGGGTATGTGAACTTTTCATCAGGGTCATTTGGATGTTTTGGGTTGTCATTATGATTTAAAAAGAGAAAACACAGTAGTTTGACAAATGGCTTCACCCAACTACTAACCATGAGTGGAGAAAAAGTTTTGGGGTTATCATTCATATTCTAAGAAAAAAGGCCAAAAAAGGAAAAAGTTTTCCATGTATAAAAGTAGACATTTCGCATACACAGAATAGTACACACACTGACCATCTATATACAGCTCTGGCAATTATTAAGTGACCACCATATCAAAACCCTGTCATGGGCAGCCTGTTCTCCAGATCTGAACCCCATTGAAAACCTCTGGAATGTAATCAAGAGGATGATAGTCACAAGCCATCAAACAAAGAGTTGCTTGAATTTTTGCACCAGAAGCAATGTGAAAGAATGGTGGCAAGCATGCCAAGACGCATGAAAGCTGTTTTTAAAAATCATGGTTATTCCACAACATACTGATTTCTGAACTCTTCCTGAGTTAAAACATTAGTATTGTTGTTTCTGATATCCAAGAAGTAAAATTTCTCCTTGCGGAGATTGACATGCTAAGCCTGCCGAGATGAGGAGACTTAAAGCCGCAATGCTCTTCTGGGAAATATGCAAATTGTCTCTTCAGAGAGTAAGAGGATTAGGCCTGTTTCACACTTCAGTTTTTTGTGTCAGTTAAAATCCGCCAAAATGGCGGAAAGCGGATCCGTTGGTAAACTGATGTGAACGGATGCCACCGGACTGTTTTAATGGATCCGATGAATGAAGAATTTTAAAGGAACCGTAGCCGAGAGAGAGAGAGAATGAAAATTTTTCAGGCAGCCAGAGATGATTTCAGGGTTAAATTTCCGGCTGACTTCTTTCCTCCGGGCATGCGCACTATAAAATACGGATCCTGCAGCACAAAAAAACGTTGCATAGTCTGTCCGGGCATGTCGGCGGACGCAAAAAATTTGGCGGATCCGCAAGAAAACGGATCCAACGGATGGCCATCCGTCAAGATCCGCCGGTAATGCAACTCAATGGGAAAAAAACGGATCCGCGAAACAAAATGGCGGATCAGTTTTTTTTGCAAAACGGCGGATTTTGACTGATGGTCAAAAACGGAAGTGTGAAACAGGCCTTAGAACTCTAGTGCAACCTGTTGGAAGTAGCAATACTAAAAGTCCATGTCGACCCTTTAACGAGCCTTGTTATGGGAGTTAAGATAAAAGCCAAAACAGAATCTCAATTTGCAGCCACTGTGTTTCGAGGTACTGCCCCTGTCAGTGCAAAGTGTGAGATCTGGTTTGGCTGTGAGAGGCGTCTGACCGATATCCAAGAAGTATTCTTTCTCATGGCGGAGGTTGACATGCTAAGCATGCCGAGATGAGGAGACTTAAAGCCGCAATGCTCATCTGGGAAATATGAAAATTGTCTCTTCAGAGAAAAAAAGGACTAGAACTCTAGTGCCACCTACTGAAAGTAGCAATCCTAAAAGTCAATGTCGACCCTTTAACGAGCCTTGTCACATGACTTAGGATAAAAGCCAAACCAGAATCTCAATTTGCAGACAAGGCTCGTTAAAGGGACGACATTGACTTTTAGGATTGCTACTTCCAATAGGTGGCACTAGAGTTCTAGTCCTCTTCCTCTTTGAAGAGACAATTTGCATTTTGCTGTTTCTAAATGATTATGATCTTGTTTTCTTTGCATTATTTGAAGTCTGAAAGCACTGTTTTGTTTTGTTTTTTTAACTTTGACCATTTCTCCTTTTCAGAAAAAAACCCCAAAATTTATTGCTTGCAAATTTGGAGACATGTTGTCAGAAGTTTGTAGACTAAAAGAAGAATTTGCATTTTACTGAAAAATGTACTTATAAAGAGAAAAATCAGACAAACTGAACATTTGGAAGTGGTCTCTTAAATTTTGCCAGAGCTGTATATAAAGCAGAAAATCTGTTGTGTGTGGTAGCCCGATCTGAGTGAAATTTTAACACTAGATTAAAAATACTGTGAACATTAAAACTTGAAATCTCCCCCTTCACAAGATCTGCCTCCATGACTTTAGGCTATATAGAAATAAAAGAGAAAATGGGTGTCTGTGTGTTGAATGAAAAACCACAGTGCCCAAAGGGTCTTAAATATTTAAAACAACAACGCCCAAAGAGTCGATCTTAAAGGGGCAGCAACCATATTGTCGTTAAGGTGGGGCAATCTGATAAGTCGCTCTAAAGTCTGTAATTGTAGCAATTGCTGCTGCAGAAGTCATTGGGGCCTCATTTACAGTATGAGAATTGCCTCACAGTAAGATTATTCTTGTTTAGTGTTGAGCATTCCGATACCGCAAGTATCGGGTATCGGCCGATATTAGCTGTATCGGAATTCCGATACTTAGTTCCGATACTTTTTTCATATCGAATACCGGAATCGGAAGTTCCCATAATGCTAGGAGCCCGCTCGATTTGATTCAGCCAATGGGGATCCTCAGAAGTGAGGGCATATCCTGTTAGGCATGTAGGCATGTTAACTACTGGCATGGCTGTGATTGGCTGCTGAAATGATGTCATGATGCACTATAAAAAGCACTGCAGCCGCCATTTCTGGTCACTCTGCTGTGAATTCAGTTAGGGACAGGCTGCTGTTGAAGACTGTGAGGGACAGTTAGAAATAGCGATTCTAAAAACAATATTGTGCTTTATCCAGGCTACATAAACCACCACTGTAGCTTGCTTTTCCCTAGCAGCGCTGTTTTCACAGCTGTCTGCAAGGGCTGTGTGAGTGCAGACCCACGCTGTGTAGTGTGTCCTGCAGGCACGTCTGCTTGTAGGCCGGCCAGCGTGTGTCTCTGCCTCATACACATTTTTCTTTTATTGCTGCTTTTTTTTTCTCCTGTATAGTGTGCTTCCATACGTATCCATATACGTTGGTTGCAAACACTAAAGGAGTGGACAGCGGAGCCTTTCAGCAGCCTTTCAGTGCTATAGCCCATTTCTCTGCACTGTTTTTGGCTGTCTGATAGGTCTCTCTGTGTGTGAGTGCAGCTCACGTTGCAGTGTGTTCTACAGCCACCGCTAGCTGTAGTCCGCTCAGCGTGCGTCACTGCCTCATACATAGTCCTTTTTTGCAGCTAATTTAGCCAGATTTTTGCTCCTATATTAGTGTGCTTCCAACAGCATCCATTGTCATTGGTTGGTTGCAAACACTATATAGGATTAGATAGAGGAGCCTTTTTGCTGGCTTGTGCCCTTCAGGGCCATCCAGGCTAGTATCACCCTATTTTTTGGAGCCTCATCAATTGCATTGTAGGTTAGCTTCCTGCATTGTAAACGCTCCAAAAACTTTGTGATACTATAGCTTTCAAACTTTGGTCACATCCTTTCCTTTCCCCCCCACCCAAAAAAAAGGAAATAAAGTTCACCAAACACTCCACTTTACAGTTGTTTAGGCCACATTAGATCATATTAAAGTGTAGTACACACACTCTTAGCCAAATTAGTGTTTCTTATACTGGTTAGCAGGTGTTCAGGAATAAGAACACTAAGCCACCCCTTTTTTACTTTTCTGCCTATCTTTATCAGTCTACCAAGATGAAGAAGGCAGGGAGTAAGGCACGTGGTCGTGGCCGTGGAGTTTCAGCAGGGAGAGGACGGGGGGATTCAGCAGGGAGAGGACGTGGGGATTCGGTGTCTGCTGCAGCCACCAGTGACCCGGCATCCCCCACTTTTACCAGGCAACAGTCCTTCATGCGCAGCTTTGTAGGACCTCGCCGTACCCCACTGCTGCGTGATGAACAAATTGAAGCCGTTGTCGGATGGATGGCAGCTAACGCATCCACTTCAATGACTTCCGCATCCTCCCAAGGCCAGAGCACTGAAGAGCAACCATCTGTCTCTTCACCACCTGCCAAATTGCCCAGGCAGTCTGAGAGCCCTGGACAGGAGCCATCTCAATCTTTACTTCTGTTCTCAAAATCTGTTGGCTTGGAAAGAGGTGGCCAGCCAAGCAGCATTCTAGAGCGTGAAGAAGAGGGAGTATGCAGTGATGCGCAACTGCTTTGTCCCTCTGAATCTGAAGAGGCGGGTGGGCCAGTGCCTATGGTCAGCACACCTCAGTATGCATCAGATGATGATGAGACTCAGTTGCCAATTTCTGGTGCGTACGGTGCTGGCGAGACAACCCAGGACCAGCCGGTGCTTGAAGAGGGGAGTGGAGATGATGAGGTCCTTGACCCATCATGGCGTCAGCCACAGGAAGGTGGTGGGAGCAGCTCTGAGGAAGAGATTTCCCAAACGGCCAAAAGAGGAGGGAGAGGGCGGGGGCAGACTTGGTTGCCTGTAGCCTCCACTTTGGCACCCGTGAGGAGAAATCCTCTTCCAAAACACAAAACGGGCGCTCCCAGGACTTGCAGTGCGTGGTCTTTTTTTGACACAGTTGCAGATGACATTTGCTTTGTCAAATGCAAGCTGTGTCATCAGAAAGTGAAACGAGGGAAAAATGTGACCAACCTCAATACCACAAATATGTGGAAACATGTGCGTACCAAGCACGAGGTGGAGTTACACAGACACACTGAAGATGTAGGCCAACCTTCAGCAGCACCTACCACCTCTTCAGCTTGTGTTGGGGCCTCTTCCTCCAGCTCACACACAGCTGGTTCGGCTTCCTCACTGGAACGCCATGGAAGAACCACTGCCACTGTTGTCCAGAGACCCAGTGAAATTCCACCCACTGAACCACGTTCGCAGTCATCAGCACACTCCCAGGCCACTCACCAGCAATCGGTAGCACAGGCATGGGAGAAAAAGCGGCCATACTCGGCAAACCATCCCCGAGCACTGGCTCTGAATGCCGGCATTGCCAAACTACTGGCCCTTGAGATGCTGTCATTCAGGCTGGTGGAGACTGACACCTTCCGGAACTTTATGTCATTGGCAGTTCCACAATACAATGTGCCCAGCCGCTTTTATTTCAGCAGGCAAGCTGTCCCTGCCCTGCAAAAGCATGTGGAGGGAAAAATTAAAAATGAGCTACTAAATGCCGTCAGTAGCAAGGTCCACCTGACCACCGATGCGTGGACCAGTAGCCATAGACAGGGACGATACCTTTCCCTCACTGCCCATTGGGTCAATGTTGTGGAGCCGGGTACAAATCTGGAGAGTGGCTCTGTACGTATTCTGCCAACTCCAAGGATTGCAGGAATGCAGTCTGTACATATTGAGTCCTCCTCCTACTCTAGTTCCTCGGAATCAGCACTGCGTGAGCCTGTTAGGCCAGATATGAGCACAGGTGTGGACAAACGTCAACAGGCTGTCCTTAAATTAATTTCTTTGGGGAATCGGAGCCACACAGCACAGGAGCTCTGGAATGCCATCAAGCAGGAGAGCGATGTGTGGTTTGTGCCAGCGAATCTCCAGCCAGGTTTGGTAGTGAGTGACAATGGCCGAAATCTAGTGGCAGCTCTGAGCCTAGGCAACCTCACTCACATACCATGTCTGGCACACGTGCTCAATTTGGTCGTGCAGAGCTTTCTGAGGGACTATCCGGATCTTGATGCACTGCTGCACAAGGTTCGCCTAGAGTGTGCTCACTTGCGGCGTTCCAGCATGGCAAGATCGCGCATTGCATCTCTGCAACGCCGATTCCGCCTGCCAGAACATCGCATCATATGTGACCTCCCCACCAGGTGGAATTCAACGTTACATATGTTGGAGCGGTTGTGTGAGCAGCAGGCAGCAGTAATGGAGTACCAGCTGCATCAGGCGCAAACAAGTCGCACTGTGCGCCGGACACACTTCACCACCACTGAGTGGGCCACTATGAGGGACATCTGCCAAGTTTTGCGTGCCTTCGATGACTCCACGCGGATGGCCAGTGCAGATGATGCACTAATCAGCATCACTGTCCCCCTCATCTGTCTGCTTCAAAAAACCTTACAAGCACTAAGTGAGGAGGTTTTTGAAGAGGTCGAGGATGAGCAGTCAGAAATGCCATCTGCTTCTGGCAAGTCTGCGCAACGTGCTTCCACACAAAGGCCCAGGCAGGGGACACTTAGTGAGGAGGATGACGAGGAGTCAATGGAGGAGGAGGAACACATCTCTCCAGAGGAGGGAGGTACACAAGGCTCTAGTAGTCAGTGTGTACAGCGAGGGTGGGGTGATGCTGAGCAGGCAGAGATGCTGCCTCAAGCTGGGGACAGCGTTTCTGGTCCAGTTGGCAGTCTGCAGCACATGGTTGATTTCATGCTGCAGTGCTTGTTAAATGACCGCCGCATCGCCAACATTCTCCACACGGCTGATTATTGGGTGTACACCCTCCTAGATCCTCGCTACCGGGACAACTTACAAAGCCTCATACCACAGTTGAACCGGGAGCGAAAAATGCGGGAGTACCAAGAAACACTTGTGCAGGCCATCATGTTCTCCATTCCCCCCACAAGTGTTGCTGGTAGTGCTTTTAAAGGAAGCCATGTGGGTAGAGGCAGTGGAGGAAGTTCTGCACAAAGAGGTAGCAGAGGCAGTGCCGCAGGACAAGGCAAGGACAGTATGGCCCAAACGTGGAAAAGTTTTGTGGGACCGCCACAAACGGCTACACCATCACAGACGGCTCCAGTCAGCAGGTGGCAACGTTTCCGTCAGATGGTGACAGACTACTTGTCGTGCCCTGTTAGTGTTCTCCCAGACGGCTCTTCCCCTTTCAAGTATTGGGTCTCTAAGCTGGATACATGGCCAGAGCTTAGCCAGTATGCATTGGAGGTGCTGGCTTGCCCTGCTGCCAGTGTATTATCGGAACGTGTCTTTAGTGCTGCAGGTGGTGTGGTAACAGACCGTCGCACGCGACTATCCGCCGATAATGTTGACCGGCTTACTTTTGTGAAAATGAACAAGGCCTGGATCTCACCTGAATTTGCCAGTCCTCTTCCAGAATAAATAATTGGCTGGCAACAGGATCCAGGTCTCCTGTTCTGTTCATGTTTCTATGACCTGAACTTTATTTCCTGGGCTACAGCAACGCCCGTTGTTGCTCAGAAGTGCCGTCCGCACAGACAAAACACTCGCTCATGTGTAAGTGGGGTTCGGTAACGTCAGCTGATTCCCTGCTGTCTGTACGGCAAACTCTCCTGCTGCCTACAACTTCTGACTACCTCTGATTTAATATGTTCTCTGATTTGCCCTCTGTCTCCACTCTGTTTTGAGTATTTCCTCCGGCCTACAACACCGCCTGTTTCTGTTCTCAAGTGCCGTCTGCACAATCCACACTTGTTCCTGTGGTACCTGGGTCCTGTAACATCTGCTCATCTCCAGAGTTGAGCACGGCAATGTCTCCTGCTTTGTCTACATTCCCACTACTTGTAGTGGAAATGTGGACAGAGCAGGAGACATTGCCTGACTCACCTCTAGGGAGAAGCTGCTGTTACAAAACCCCAGTAACACAGGAACAAGTGTGGGTTGTGCAGACGGCATTTCAGAGCAGCAACTGGCGTGGTTGGAAGCCAGCAGAAATACTCGAAACAGAGTGAAGACAGAGGCCTAATTGGAGTACGTTGACAGTTAGTAGTAGTCTAGAAACAATCGCAAACTGCCACCAAGTAGGCCTCGGCCTACTACCTGATTTTCCCTGGGCTCCGACACCTCCAGTTGGTGCTCAGAAGTGGTGTCCACACAGAAAAAGACACTCGTTCATTTGAAAGTGGGGTTTGGTAACGTCAGCTGATCCCCTGCTGTGTGTATGGCAAAGTGTCCTGCTCCCTCCAGTCAAACAACCTCAGATTTACACCTGGCTCCAAGTAGGCCTTGCGGCCTACTACCTCATTTTCCCTGGGCTCCGACAACGCCAGTTGGTGCTCGGAAGTGCTGTCCACACAGAAAAACACACTCGTTCATGTGAAAGTGGGGTTCGGTAACGTCAGCTGATCCCCTGCTGTGTGGCGGGCAAACTGCTGCTGCCTCCAAATTTTAGCTACTTCAGATTTAAACATTCTCTGATTTGGCCTCTGTCTCCACTCTGTCTCTAGTATTTCCCCTGACCTCCAACACCGCCAGTTCCTGCTCACAATTGCCGTCCACGCATTCCACACGTGTTCCTGTGTTACTGGGGTTCTGTTACGTCAGCAGATCGCCCAATGTGTGTCCGCCACTGTCTCCTGCGCTGTCCACCTTCCCACTGCAAGCGGTGGGAAGGTGGACAGAGCAGGAGACAGTGGCAGACACACATCAGGGGATCTGCTGACATTACAGAATCCCAGTAACACAGGAACACGTGTGGATTGGGCAGACGGCTACTGTACGCATAAACTGGCGGTGTTGGTGGTCACGTGAAATCCTGGAAACAGAGTGGAGACAGATGCCTAATTGGAGCACGTTGACAGTCTGTTGTAGCCTACAAACAATCTAAAACTGCCACCAAGTAGGCCTCGGCCTGCACCCTGGTTCTCCCTGGGCTCCAACAACGCTAGTTGGTGCTCGAAAGTGCTGTCCACACAGAAAAACACACTCGTTCATGTGAAAGTGGGGGTCAGTAACGTCAGCTGATCCCCTGCTGTGTGGAGGGCAAAGTGTCCTGCTCCCTCCAAAGTCAAAATACCTCAGCTTTACACCTGGCTCCTAGTAGGCCTCGACCTGCACCATGATTGTCCCTGGGTTCCAACAACGCTAGTTGGTGCTCGGAAGTGCTGTCCACACAGAAAAACACACTCGTTCATGTGAAAGTGGGGTTCGGTAACGTCAGCTGATCCCCTGCTGTGTGGAGGGCAAAGTGTCATGCTCCCTCCAAAGTCAAAATACCTCAGCTTTACACCTGACTCCTAGTAGGCCTCGGCCTGCACCATGATTGTCCCTGGGTTCCAACAACGCTAGTTGGTGCTCGGAAGTGCTGTCCACACAGAAAAACACACTCGTTCATGTGAAAGTGGGGTTCGGTAACGTCAGCTGATCCCCTGCTGTGTGGAGGGCAAACTGCTGCTGCCTCCAAATTGTAACTACTTCAGATTTAAACATTCTCTGATTTGGCCTCTGTCTCCACTCTGTCTCTAGTATTTCCTCTGACCTCCAACACCGCCAGTTCCTGCTCACAGTTGCCGTCCACACATTCCACACTTGTTCCTGTGTTCCTGGAGTTCTGTAACGTGAGCTGATCCCCCAATGTGTGTCCGGCACTGTCTCCTGCGCTGTCCACCTTCCCACTGCAAGTGGTGGGAATGTGAACAGAGCAGGAGACATTGGCAGACAAACATCAGGGGATCTGCTGACATTACAGAACACCAGTAACACAGGAACACGTGTGGATTGGGCAGACGGTTACTGTACGCATAAACTGGCGGTGTTGGTAGTCACGTGAAATCCTGGGAACAGAGTGGAGACAGATGCCTAATTGGAGCACGTCGACAGTCTGTTGTAGCCTACAAACAATGTAAAACTGCCACCAAGTAGGCCTCGGCCTGCACCCTGGTTCTCCCTGGGCTCCGACAACGCCAGTTGGTGCTCGGAAGTGCTGTCCACACAGAAAAACACACTCGTTCATGTGATAGTGGGGTTCGGTAACGTCAGCTGATCCCCTGCTGTGTGGAGGGCAAAGTGTCCTGCTCCCTCCAAAGTCAAAATACCTCAGCTTTACACCTGGCTCCTAGTAGGCCTCGGCCTGCACCATGATTGTCCCTGGGCTCCAACACCGCCAGTTGGTGCTCGGAAGTGCCGTCCACACAGAAAAACACACTCGTTCATGTGAAAGTGGGGTTCGGTAACGGTAGCTGATCCCCTGCTGTGTGGAGGGCAAAGTGTCCTGCTCCCTCCAAAGTCAAAATACCTCAGCTTTACACCTGGCTCCTAGTAGGCCTCGACCTGCACCATGATTGTCCCTGGGTTCCAACAACGCTAGTTGGTGCTCGGAAGTGCTGTCCACACAGAAAAACACACTCGTTCATGTGAAAGTGGGGTTCGGTAACGTCAGCTGATCCCCTGCTGTGTGGAGGGCAAAGTGTCATGCTCCCTCCAAAGTCAAAATACCTCAGCTTTACACCTGACTCCTAGTAGGCCTCGGCCTGCACCATGATTGTCCCTGGGTTCCAACAACGCTAGTTGGTGCTCGGAAGTGCTGTCCACACAGAAAAACACACTCGTTCATGTGAAAGTGGGGTTCGGTAACGTCAGCTGATCCCCTGCTGTGTGGAGGGCAAACTGCTGCTGCCTCCAAATTGTAACTACTTCAGATTTAAACATTCTCTGATTTGGCCTCTGTCTCCACTCTGTCTCTAGTATTTCCTCTGACCTCCAACACCGCCAGTTCCTGCTCACAGTTGCTGTCCACACATTCCACACTTGTTCCTGTGTTCCTGGAGTTCTGTAACGTGAGCTGATCCCCCAATGTGTGTCCGGCACTGTCTCCTGCGCTGTCCACCTTCCCACTGCAAGTGGTGGGAATGTGGACAGAGCAGGAGACATTGGCAGACAAACATCAGGGGATCTGCTGACATTACAGAACACCAGTAACACAGGAACACGTGTGGATTGGGCAGACGGTTACTGTACGCATAAACTGGCGGTGTTGGTAGTCACATGAAATCCTGGGAACAGAGTGGAGACAGATGCCTAATTGGAGCACGTCGACAGTCTGTTGTAGCCTACAAACAATGTAAAACTGCCACCAAGTAGGCCTCGGCCTGCACCCTGGTTCTCCCTGGGCTCCGACAACGCCAGTTGGTGCTCGGAAGTGCTGTCCACACAGAAAAACACACTCGTTCATGTGATAGTGGGGTTCGGTAACGTCAGCTGATCCCCTGCTGTGTGGAGGGCAAAGTGTCCTGCTCCCTCCAAAGTCAAAATACCTCAGCTTTACACCTGGCTCCTAGTAGGCCTCGGCCTGCACCATGATTGTCCCTGGGCTCCAACACCGCCAGTTGGTGCTCGGAAGTGCCGTCCACACAGAAAAACACACTCGTTCATGTGAAAGTGGGGTTCGGTAACGTCAGCTGATCCCCTGCTGTGTGGAGGGCAAAGTGTCCTGCTCCCTCCAAAGTCAAAATACCTCAGCTTTACACCTGGCTCCTAGTAGGCCTCAGCCTGCACCATGAATGTCCCTGGGCTCCAACACCGCCAGTTGGTGCTCGGAAGTGCTGTCCACACAGAAAAACACACTCGTTCATGTGAAAGTGGGGTTCAGTAACGTCAGCTGATCCCCTGCTGTGTGGAGGGCAAACTGCTGCTGCCTCCAAATTGTAACTACTTCAGATTTAAACATTCTCTGATTTGGCCTCTGTCTCCACTCTGTCTCTAGTATTTCCCCTGACCTCAAACACCGCCAGTTCCTGCTCACAGTTGCCGTCCACGCATTCCACACGTGTTCCTGTGTTACTGGGGTTCTGTAACGTCAGCAGATCCCCCAATATGTGTCCGCCACTGTCTCCTGCGCTGTCCACCTTCCCACTGCAAGCGGTGGGAATGTGGACAGAGCAGGAGACAGTGGCAGACACACATCAGGGGATCTGCTGACATTACAGAATCCCAGTAACACAGCAACACGTGTGGATTGGGCAGACGGCTGCTGTACGCATAAACTGGCGGTGTTGTTGGTCACGTGAAATCCTGGAAACAGAGTGGAGACAGATGCCTAATTGGAGCACGTTGACAGTCTGTTGTAGCCTACAAACAATGTAAAACTGCCACCAAGTAGGCCTCGGCCTGCACCCTGGTTCTCCCTGGGCTCCAACAACGCCAGTTGGTGCTCGGAAGTGCCGTCCACACAGAAAAACACACTCGTTCATGTGAAAGTGGGGTTCGGTAACGTCAGCTGATCCCCTGCTGTGTGGAGGGCAAAGTGTCCTGCTCCCTCCAAAGTCAAAATACCTCAGCTTTACACCTGGCTCCTAGTAGGCCTCGGCCTGCACCATGATTGTCCCTGGGCTCCAACACCGCCAGTTGGTGCTCGGAAGTGCTGTCCACACAAAAAACACACTCGTTCATGTGAAAGTGGGGTTCAGTAACGTCAGCTGCTCCCCTGCTGTGTGGAGGGCAAACTGCTGCTGCCTCTAAATTGTAACTACTTCAGATTTAAACATTCTCTGATTTGGCCTCTGTCTCCACTCTGTCTCTAGTATTTCCCCTGACCTCCAACACCGCCAGTTCCTGCTCACAGTTGCCGTCCACGCATTCCACACGTGTTCCTGTGTTACTGGGGTTCTGTAACGTCAGCAGATCCCCCAATATGTGTCCGCCACTGTCTCCTGCGCTGTCCACCTTCCCACTGCAAGCGGTGGGCATGTGGACAGAGCAGGAGACAGTGGCAGACACACATCAGGGGATCTGCTGACATTACAGAATCCCAGTAACACAGCAACACGTGTGGATTGGGCAGACGGCTGCTGTACGCATAAACTGGCGGTGTTGGTGGTCACGTGAAATCCTGGAAACAGAGTGGAGACAGATGCCTAATTGGAGCACGTTGACAGTCTGTTGTAGCCTACAAACAATCTAAAACTACCACCAAGTAGGCCTCGGCCTACACCATGATTGTCCCTGGGCTCCAACAACGCCAGTTGGTGCTCGGCAGTGTCTTTGGCACGGGGACTCCCTGTTGCCCAGCCTGGTTCCAGCACGCCTGCTGTTTCCGGGTAGTGTCAAGGTCACTATGCCACCAATCCGTTGTCCTGTCGTCTTGCGGCCGGGTTAGCCGACTCTACGGTGCCTGCAGTTTAGGTGACTCCTATGTGGGCTGCGGGAACTGGCACTGAAGGCTGGATCCGTAGTGCCAATGGGACATGGACCCCCTGTAGGACTGTGGGTTTCGGTAACTGCGGCCGGCTTGCGGCCTGGCTACTTTGCTTTCAATGGGTACCTTCTGCTACCCACCCGGGTTCCAGCACTGTCTGCTGGTTCTCGCCAGAGCCTTTGGCCTAGGTGCCTCCATCTCGGTATCCGAGGTCCAGCACCGTCAGCTGGTCCTTGGTAGTGCTTTCTAGCACAGGTACCTCTTGCCTAGTAACCGTGGTCCAGCACCGTCAGCTGTTCCTCGGTAGTGCCATTGGCTCTTGTAGCTTTTGCTACCCATCTGGGTTCCAGCACCGTCAGCTGGTTCTCGGCAGTGTCTTTGGCACGGGGACTCCCTGTTGCCCAGCCTGGTTCCAGCACGCCTGCTGTTTCCGGGTAGCGTCAAGGTCACTATGCCACCAATCCGTTGTCCTGTCGTCTTGCGGCCGGGTTAGCCGACTCTACGGTGCCTGCAGTTTAGGTGACTCCTATGTGGGCTGCGGGAACTGGCACTGAAGGCTGGATCCGTAGTGCCAATGGGACATGGACCCCCTGTAGGACTGTGGGTTTCGGTAACTGCGGCCGGCTTGCGGCCTGGCTACTTTGCTTTCAATGGGTACCTTCTGCTACCCACCCGGGTTCCAGCACTGTCTGCTGGTTCTCGCCAGAGCCTTTGGCCTAGGTGCCTCCATCTCGGTATCCGAGGTCCAGCACCGTCAGCTGGTCCTTGGTAGTGCTTTCTAGCACAGGTACCTCCTGGCTAGTAACCGTGGTCCAGCACCGTCAGCTGTTCCTCGGTAGTGCCATTGGCTCTTGTAGCTTTTGCTACCCATCTGGGTTCCAGCACCGTCAGCTGGTTCTTGGCAGTGTCTTTGGCACGGAGACTCCCTGTTGCCCAGCCTGGTTCCAGCACGCCTGCTGTTTCCGGGTAGTGTCAAGGTCACTATGCCACCAATCCGTTGTCCTGTCGTCTTGCGGCCGGGTTAGCCGACTCTACGGTGCCTGCAGTTTAGGTGACTCCTATGTGGGCTGCGGGAACTGGCACTGAAGGCTGGATCCGTAGTGCCAATGGGACATGGACCCCCTGTAGGACTGTGGGTTTCGGTAACTGCAGCCGGCTTGCGGCCTGGCTACTTTGCTTTCAATGGGTACCTTCTACTACCCACCCGGGTTCCAGCACTGTCTGCTGGTTCTCGCCAGAGCCTTTGGCCTAGGTGCCTCCATCTCGGTATCCGAAGTCCAGCACCGTCAGCTGGTCCTTGGTAGTGCTTTTTAGCACAGGTACCTTCTGCTTAGTAACCGTGGTCCAGCACCGTCAGTTGGTCCTCGGTAGTGCCATTGGCTCTTGTTCCTTCTGCTACCCATCCGGGTGCCAGCACTGTCTGCTGGTTCTCGCCACAGCCTTTGGCCTAGGTGCCTCCATCTCGGTATCCGAGGTCCAGCACCGTCAGCTGGTCCTTGGTAGCGCTTTTTAGCACAGGTACCTTCTGCTTAGTAACCGTGGTCCAGCACCGTCAGTTGGTCCTCGGTAGTGCCATTGGCTTTTGTTCCTTCTGCTACCCATCCGGGTGCCAGCACTGTCTGCTGGTTCTCGCCACAGCCTTTGGCCTAGGTGCCTCCATCTCGGTATCCGAGGTCCAGCACCGTCAGCTGGTCCTTGGTAGTGCTTTTTAGCACAGGTACCTTCTGCTTAGTAACCGTGGTCCAGCACCGTCAGTTGGTCCTCGGTAGTGCCATTGGCTCTTGTTCCTTCTGCTACCCATCCGGGTGCCAGCACTGTCTGCTGGTTCTCGCCACAGCCTTTGGCCTAGGTGCCTCCATCTCGGTATCCGAGGTCCAGAGCCGTCAGGTGGTCCTTGGTAGTGCTTTTTAGCACAGGTACCTTCTGCTTAGTAACCGTGGTCCAGCACCGTCAGTTGGTCCTCGGTAGTGCCATTGGCTCTTGTTCCTTCTGCTACCCATCTGGGTGCCAGCACTATCTGCTGGTTCTCGCCAGTTTCTCAGCCTTCTTGTACCTTCTGCTACATTTCCAAGATCAAGCTTTTTGAAATTGTCTTTGGTAATCCTTATTGATCTCCATGACGATGACCCTGATGATGACGACCCTGAAGACCACACCAAAGAAGACCAGACATATGACCCTAAATAATAAGACCAAGAGGACAAAGAACATGAAGACAACCACCAAGATACAGAACAAAAGACAGAAGAACAAGAAGCAGAAGAAGCAAAAGCAGAAGAACAGAAAGCAGAAGAACATTAAGCATAAGACAAAAAATCAGCATAGAAGAAATCAAAATTATAAGCAGAAGAAGACTAAGCAGTAAATGGGGGTGAGTCCGTTCCTCCTCGTGGTGCCCCTGGAAAATGCCTGCTGCTGCAGGCCAAACTGAATGCGGACAAATCCTGTTGTAAATCTTTTGTGAAAGGCAGAACGTAAGGTGTAATCTTATAACTTTTATAGATAAGTACTACAGGAATGCCTGTCACCATAAGAAAATGAAGAAAAAGAAGAATAGGAAGAAGATGAAGAAATAGCATATGAAAATTAATAATAGCTGAATAAGAAGAATATGAAGAATGGAAAAAAAAAATTAATGGGAAGAAGGTGAAGAAGAAGAAGATGAATAAGGTGAAGAAAAAGTTGATGAAAAAAATGCTACTGCTGCGGATCATGAAGGAGAAAGTGTGGGAGAAGTACAAAAGAAGGTGAAGAGCATGGAAGTTGCGAAACATACATATCTGACTAAATATAAAAAAGTTAACATAGTCAATATCTTTTTAACTCCGAACGTCTTGAAAAACAAAATTGGAATTAATGCTATGCCATGTGATTTGAATAAACCACTATGCTTTTAATGTCTCCTCCACCTCCCACAATACATTCTACATGATTCTTATTTGTTTTCAATTATGTAGAATTAGCCAACAAGGAAATAAAGGCCTTTTTTTAATTCCTATACCAGAAGTCCCATTGACTTGAATGAGACTTCCGGTATCGGAATCGGCGATACCCGATATTTTTTTCGTATCGGGCGATACCATCCGATACGATATTTTTGGGTATCGAACGGTATCGCTCAACACTATTCTTGTTGCCTATGGCAACCAGAGTGCAGTTTTCAGCATTGAAGCTGCTGAGGTAAAGTGAAAGCTGAGCTCTTATAGGTTGTTATAGACAACTAGAACAGTCTGACTGTGAGGCAGGAACACTTTTTCTGCTTTAAATATAAAAAGTAGTTATTGTTCGACACAGTGTTACAACAACTTTGTAAAAATAAACAACTGTTAGCGCCAAACTAGCAAAAAGGAAGAGTTGAAAAACAAATTTTAAACGCTGAAGACGTCAACTTCAGGGTGAAACAGAATATTTAACCTTAGCAAATGTAACCATCAATTTAACATGTTATCTTCTGCGAGCGACACCGTGGGTATTTTGATAGTATGAGATAAATAAACCTTTCTGGTCCACATCTCCTTTCAACAGTTAAGCCCCCGTCGCACACAGCAAGATCGCTGCTGAGTCACAAGTTTTGTGATGCAACAGCGATCTCACCAGCGATATCGCTGTGTGTGACAGGTATCAGCGATCAGCCCCCCTGCCGGGTATCACTGATCATGCTCAAATGGCCTGGACATTTTTTTGATCGTTGGTCTCCCGCTGGCCAGCATGCATCGCTGCGTGTGGCAGGCGTGAGACCAGCGATCAGGGAGCTGGAGCTGGTAACCGAGGTAAACATCGGGTTTCTAAGCGCCGCGCGGCGCTTAGAAACCCGATATGTACGTTAGATACCAGCGAGCTGGCGCAGGGAGCTGGTAACCAAGGTAAACAGCGGGTTTCTAAGCGCCACGAGGCGCTTAGAAACCCGCTGTTTACCTTGGTTACCAGCTCCCTGCACCAGTGCGCTGGTATCTAACGTACGCTGCGGGTAACTAAGCGACGTGCGTCGCTTGTTACCCGCGTGTCGCTGTCCTGATCGCTGCTGAGACCTGCCTGTTTGGCAGCTCACCAGCGATCATGTAGCGACACACCAGCGATCCTGACAAGTTCATATCATTGTCCGGATCGCTGGTGAGTCGCTATGTGTGACGGGGCCCTTAGTCTCTGTTGCCGGCAACATCTCTCCTCTCATCCCTGCTTATGGTGAGGCAGTGGCGGAAGGGCACAATCACTAGTCCGGCAGGCTGCAAGAGTCTTACGAAGAACTAAACTTCAGTACTGGATTGTGTAAGGGAACAAGAAAGGTTTTTCCACAGGAAGCGGAGGTGGAAGGATGAAACACAAGGGCCGCATGCCAGCTCACTGACGGGTGAGTTATAGAGCACAGACACAAAGCTAAATGCCAGGTTGAGCACATCCTGTGCAGTCACAGTGCCTGAGCGCAGACCGGCAAGGCGCACTGCATCATGGGAGAGTGACGTCAACAGAGCAGAGGAGCTTGGGAATTCCCCTGGATGCGACTTCAGCTGAAGTCAGCTCATTTGAATGAGAGGCTCGTGCCAAGAAAGGGAGTTTTTCTCCTGCATGGTATATGTATGCCTTGTTTATATTTTTTTTTCCAAACTATAAATGTTATTACTTCTACATTTAATTTAAATAATACAAATTTTAGTGATAGGTTCTCTTTAAATTCTAGAGGCCAGGAAAGTACCAAAATGTATGCTTTTATGGAGATGGTCACACTTGCTGATGAACAATTAATCATTTGATTGACTGCTACTTAACTTCTTAATTCTTATAAACATTAGGTATGAAAGCAGTAAGGGTGTCATTCATTTTCTCTCGCTGCTGATGCATTTTGGTCGAGTTCTTGTTATTTGTTGACACACTGTAATTTTTTCACTTGTTGATATTCATCTGACATTGTGTTTACCTAATGTTAAGACATTCCATAAGTCTTATGATTTTTCTCTTATTATGTCCTAACCCATTTATTCATAGAATTTTAAGAGAGTCCACTTGATTTTTCTTATGACTGTATATATACAGCTCTGATATACAGCTCTGCCTGGTTACCAAAGGAACATGCTGCTTATCGATCGGCTGATTGAGCGACAAGCAACATGTACCCTTCATTGGCTACCGGGTGCAGTTCTCTACATCTGTCCAGGATTGTGTATTGATTGTATTTCATTTACTTAAATTGGATGGAGCAGCACTGAGATGCAGTACCAGCACAGCAATGGGGGGAAGAATTTTGATCAGAGTGTGAGAATATTGTGATCTGATTCTCTCGGATGATGAGAAGATGGAGGAAAAAAATGTATCTATCTTCTCCATTCTATCAGCCAGTGGAAATCGGACTGCACTCAGATGTAATCCGCCGATGGTTTCCACGGACTTTTGACTTGTATGACCTGACTATCAGATCAAACTCAGGCATGCATCGATTTTCTTTTCTCTGACATGTGCACGGCCCCATAGAATAACATTGGTCCCACGCGATTCGATGTTTTGTTAGATCGCACTCGGACCGAAAATACGGCCATGTGCACGAGCCCTAAGGGTAGATCAAAAATATTGTATGCTCAGGAAACTCTTTTAAATAAAATGGTGGAACTAAAATTAAATGTTTAATACTGAATTAGGGAACTAAAAAGAAATACAGGAAGCATTTTTTTAAAAAAGGTGTAATGACCCAAATGACTGCTTTTCGATAAGCTTATATGGTCAAATTTGCATTGGTTTGCCGAAGAATGAATGTTATCCCGAACCAGGTACAGACTGGGGCTGAAATTCAGCCCTGGCATTTGACATCACACAGGCCCATGTTGTTCTCTTTCCCATGAACCAGATGGGATATATTACTAATATTACCCTGGATGGAGGAAAGGAAGATTTTCTACAAGACCAATATTTCTAATGATACCTGTGGCCTGCTGGGGTAAGTGACAGAGTCAGCAGATTTGTGCTCCATCACAACTCTTAACAGTATGGGTGTCTTGAGAACACCGGTTCTGTTAACAACATAGCAGACAAAGCAGCCCATGACCAGACAGGCCCTGTCCCGAACACACAAAAACATTTTCTTCTTTAATTATCAGTCAACTTTAGTTAGGTTACAGTTCATTACTCTGTAATAATGTCCTTAGGTAGAAAAATCATATGGTGTGTAACTTTCATTGCAATGTAACATTGACAGTCTCACAAATGAAATTAGGAAACTGTGAAATGATAGAGTGAATATTTTGGAAGGAAAAATGGAAGTACAAATTCATACGGTACCTTGTTTTACCTGTAAGGAACACACACCTGACAAAAGGCAATTTTTACATCCAGGGTAGGTTCACTGCAGTTGTACAAGAAATGTCGGCTCATAAATACCTACAATGGAAAGTTGGAAAAAAAATAATAATTAGCTTGGCAAATCTAGAAATACGTGGCCAATTACAGTGTTCTTCACACTTTATTACTGTATTTAGCTGACAATATGTAAATTTCAATATTGCATATTCTCTTGTGACAGCAATAACCAAATTTAGGGGATCCTAATGAACCCTTCGAAAGTTCTTGAGGATTCCCTACCTCAACAATATTTGCAGAGGTAGATAAAGATTTCCTTACTTCTGGGCTGTTGCTGCAACTGTCTTCTGGGGTACTGTACTCTTGGCCAGGTTGGATTCATGGTAGACTAGGGTTCCACACGACCTTACATCGAATTAGACTGCCCTATATCAGCCAATCTACTAAATAAGTTAATAAACTTTGTGCTTATTTGGCAAATCTAATACAAATCTCATTCATACTGATACCACTGTACATTATAGAAAGTAGTAATTAAGATTGGTCATTGCCAATCTAGACACTATATATAAATATTACACATTGGGCTCAAGACCTTAGCAGAACGCTAAAAGCAAAAATATTCTCCCCCATATTTCTTCTTCTTCTTTGTTCACATGCTGTCACAAAAGTGTGGCTGAAAAGTAATTGGCTATAGGAAAGACCCTTTCCCTCTGTTCTCTAAAAGACCATTCATAAAGGGAATCAGTCACCTCATTTTTGGCCTATGAGGTGCACCACCGCCATCAGGGGCTTATCCGCAACATTGTGTAATGCTGTAGATAAGCCCCTGATGTAACTTGAAAGAGAAGAAAAACAAGTTATATTATACTCACCGGGGAGCGTGGTCCGGTGCTGTGGGTGTCGCAGTCCAGTCCGGCACCTCCCATCTTCTAGCGATGACGTCCTGCTTCTTACTTATGCTGCAGCTCCTGTGCAGGTGTAATTCTCTGCCCTGTTGAGGGCAGAGTAAAGTACTGCAGTGCGCAGGCATCGGACCTCTCTGACTTTTCCCGGCGCCTGCGCACTGCAGTACTCTGCTCTGCCCTCAATAGGGCAGATAAAGTACGCCTGCGCAGGAGCCGCGGCAGAAGTAAGAAGGAGGACGTCATCGCTAGAAGATGGAGGCGCCGGACCGGACCGCAACATAACACCCATCGGACTGGACCAGTTCCCCAGGTTGAGTATAATATAACTCGTTTTTCTTATTTTTCAGGTTACATCGGGGGCTTATCTACAGCATAATGTAGAGACAGAGAACCCTTTTTCCTGCAATGTTTCAATTACTGGGCTACTTACTGTAGTTTTGATAAAATCACTGCTTTATCAGGAGATTATCACTAGATGACTAGTAAAACTGCTTCCTTGTAGTTCTCCATATGCATGAATTCTGTATTCCCCTGCCCCCACCAGTGATTGGCAGCTTTCTGCCTATGCGCAGTGTACACAGAAAGCCGACATTAAGTGGTATGATTATATAGAGTCCAGTATGGAGAGAACTAACCGATCTGAAGAAGACAGTGATTTTCTAAAAAAAAAAAATACAGCCTACTAGGTGATACATCGCTGGAATCAGACTCTCTGCCCCTACTTCATGCTTCTTTCAGATGGGGTATGAAAAACCTTGGTACAGATTCCCTTTAAGGGGTCGAGAGGAAGTTTAATGTTCTCCTCTGAATAGTTAATAAGTAGCATATTTT
This sequence comes from Dendrobates tinctorius, assembly GCF_039654945.1. Taxonomy (NCBI): domain Eukaryota; kingdom Metazoa; phylum Chordata; class Amphibia; order Anura; family Dendrobatidae; genus Dendrobates; species Dendrobates tinctorius. Next base: position 40,660,348 of record NW_027361679.1, on the reverse strand, counting down.
GTAGGGTAAAGGTACATGTAACTATCGACCATATAGTAAAACAATTATTTCTATATTATGTTAAAACAATAAACTTTTGTTAGGATTTGTAATAAACTAATGTAAAGTGTCCATTTAGGGTTTGTGACATGCCATACATCTAAAGACACACAACGCAAATCAACTTTACTACATCAAGCCTACCATTTAGCGAGTGGCAATTTTCTTTCTCCGTAGGGATGGCAATGTGCCAGGAATGGAAATTGACACTTTTTTAACCTCTGTACTAAAATAAATTAAACATTCAGCTGGGGATTTGCTTCTTCCTGATCCTTTATTAGATTTTCAAGAGCAGAGATTGCAGAAAGAGCAGGAAAAATAAATTGATCTTTTCTATGAGGGCTAGGTTTCACATTCATGATGGATTTGATGGAAATTGTGGTCCATATCGGTGGTCACATAAGAGAGTTTTCCTTTGAAGAAATTGTAGTTCACTGAACTTTGGAATTGTTCTTTGTGGGTAATATATGTGGCTTCTACTTTCTGCTTTCATTTACTTTAGATAGAGAGCAGATAAGGAAAGTGACAAATCATTATTCACAATGATGCTTCTCTCTAATGAAGACTTGATATTTTAAGTTGGAAATATATATTTTCTTCAGGATGTGATATATACTATACACACATTACATACCACATACCACATCAATATAAGCCTATTAAGCAGATATAGAATCCATAGTTTTTATTGGGTGTATCAAGCACAAAAAAAATTAGAAGATACAAATGCGGATAATTTTCGACATCTGAATGAAGCGTATTTTTAATTTTGTTACTTTTTTATCCTTTTTATTCAATGATGTTGCTGTGATGTTTTGTTGTACGCATTTTCTTATCTAAAAATCAGATTTTAGTTTACCGGTATGTTTTTATTTCTATTCTGCAATTGTTTTTTACGTTTTAATATTATATCTTTCTTTGAAAGCCCCCAGTTATGTTTTAAATTTGATGAGTCGTAACGATTAATGGGAGACTAATAAGCTTAAGCCTTAGGACTTACGTTTTTATTCAAAATAATCATGTATATATTTTTGGCCATTTTTTTCTTAAAACTTTGTTATATTTTGTTTAATTTTTAGTTTCACAATTATATATATTTTAAATATGATGTGCTGGAGTACTTATCTATTCTAGCCGCATGTAAAATGTATATGAGACACTGATACAGCTTTAGGTACCTATTTCAGGCCCAAGATTGTACTTTAAAAGGAATCTGACAGTTTATTCATGTTGGCTAGTCTGGTCGTGCGTTTCTATGTTGCATGTGTACCACAACTCAGAAGACTGCAGCTCAATTTGTGTGTTTTTTCTTAGATTTTTGCATTTTGTGCAGATTAAGGTGTGGGTTCACTTGAGCTATTACATTTAAAAACCTTCCCAAAGCTGAGATGTCCAGAGTTTAGAACTAGTCCTTTGCCCTTAATGACACAGGTCACTTCTAATATTAAAATGGTAAGATTTTAATATTAAACAGTGTAGGACCGCAAGAAGGAGCACCCATTTGCCGTTGGAGACACCAACACACTATGGGGTCCATCCCCTGTGCTTTAAACAGTTTGAAATACTCACCTTTCCTAGTTCCCCGCTGGCCGCAGGACCTGTCTCTTCCGTGTCTTCGGGCTCTGACATCTCAGTGCAGAGGATGTGATGATGTCACTACAGCGCGTCCTCTGCACTGAGCAGTGCACAGGGTCAGAAGAGGCTGAAGGAGACCAGAGCTGCAGCCAGCATGGAACGAACAGAGGTAAGAATTTGATTATTTATTTTTTAAGTATGGAGCCCATTCTGTATGGTGCATTATATGGGGCCCATTCTGCATAGAGCAATATATGGGGCCCATTCTCTATGGTGCATTATATGGGGCCCATTCTATATGGAGCATTATATGGGGCCCATTTTCTATGGAGCATAATATGTGAACTATTCTCTATGTTGCATTATATGGAGCCCCTTCTCTGTAGAGCATTATATGGTTCCCATTTTCTTTGGAGCATTATGTGGAGCACATTATTCTGTACGGAGCAATATATGGGGTCCATTATACTGTATAGAGGACTATAGAATATGTATACTGCAAATAATGCATAAAGGTAATAATAATAAGGGTATTTAGTAAACATAATTTTGATCAAAATAATGTACAAGCCATCCCGCCACGTCACGGCAACCCTTGTGGGACAGTCCCTACTCTAGTATTTAAAACCTTTTCACTTGCCAAGTGGCGTGAATGTGAACAAGGGTCGAGCGGCTGAACCACTAGTAACAGTGTAGGCCAGACTGGATGGCTTTCCCAGCTCAGAAGGAGGGCGGTCACACCCATATATGCACTGAATGCACAATGAAATGAATAAAAAACAAATCTGAACTGAGAAAAGTAAGTTAATGTGTATGCACAATGCAAGTGCATATCAACACATGACCATTAACCAGAGAAAACAAAAAGCAAAAAACACAAATATCCTGAACTAAAAAGTAAAAAATGTATACTGCAAATAATGCATAAAGGTAATAATAATAAGGGTATTTAGTAAACATAATTTTGATCAAAATAATGTACAAGCCATCCCGCCACGTCACGGCAACCCTTGTGGGACAGTCCCTACTCTAGTATTTAAAACCTTTTCACTTGCCAAGTGGCGTGAATGTGAACAAGGGTCGAGCGGCTGAACCACTGGTAACAGTGTAGGCCAGACTGGATGGCTTTCCCAGCTCAGAAGGAGGGCGGTCACACCCATATATGCACTGAATGCACAATGAAATGAATAAAAAACAAATCTGAACTGAGAAAAGTAAGTTAATGTGTATGCACAATGCAAGTGCATATCAACACATGACCATTAACCAGAGAAAACAAAAAGCAAAAAACACAAATATCCTGAACTAAAAAGTAAAAAATGTATACTGCAAATAATGCATAAAGGTAATAATAATAAGGGTATTTAGTAAACATAATTTTGATCAAAATAATGTACAAGCCATCCCGCCACGTCACGGCAACCCTTGTGGGACAGTCCCTACTCTAGTATTTAAAACCTTTTCACTTGCCAAGTGGCGTGAATGTGAACAAGGGTCGAGCGGCTGAACCACTAGTGACAGTGTAGGCCAGACTGGATGGCTTTCCCAGCTCAGAAAAAGGGCGGTCACACCCATATATGCACTGAATGCACAATGAAATGAATAAAAAACAAATCTGAACTGAGAAAAGTAAGTTAATGTGTATGCACAATGCAAGTGCATATCAACACATGACCATTAACCAGAGAAAACAAAAAGCAAAAAACACAAATATCCTGAACTAAAAAGTAAAAAATGTATACTGCAAATAATGCATAAAGGTAATAATAATAAGGGTATTTAGTAAACATAATTTTGATCAAAATAATGTACAAGCCATCCCGCCACGTCACGGCAACCCTTGTGGGACAGTCCCTACTCTAGTATTTAAAACCTTTTCACTTGCCAAGTGGCGTGAATGTGAACAAGGGTCGAGCGGCTGAACCACTAGTAACAGTGTAGGCCAGAATGGATGGCTTTCCCAGCTCAGAAGGAGGGCGGTCACACCCATATATGCACTGAATGCACAATGAAATGAATAAAAAACAAATCTGAACTGAGAAAAGTAAGTTAATGTGTATTCATTTCATTGTGCATTCAGTGCATATATGGATGTCACCGCCCTCCTTCTGAGCTGGGAAAGCCATCCAGTCTGGCCTACACTGTTACTAGTGGTTCAGCCGCTCGACCCTTGTTCACATTCACGCCACTTGGCAAGTGAAAAGGTTTTAAATACTAGAGTAGGGACTGTCCCACAAGGGTTGCCGTGACGTGGCGGGATGGCTTGTACATTATTTTGATCAAAATTATGTTTACTAAATACCCTTATTATTATTACCTTTATGCATTATTTGCAGTATACATTTTTTACTTTTTAGTTCAGGATATTTGTGTTTTTTGCTTTTTGTTTTCTCTGGTTAATGGTCATGTGTTGATATGCACTTGCATTGTGCATACACATTAACTTACTTTTCTCAGTTCAGATTTGTTTTTTATTCATTTCATTGTGCATTCAGTGCATATATGGGTGTGACCGCCCTCCTTCTGAGCTGGGAAAGCCATCCAGTCTGGCCTAAGCTGTTACTAGTGGTTCAGTCGCTCGACCCTTATTCACATTCACGCCACTTGGCAAGTGAAAAGGTTTTAAATACTAGAGTAGGGACTGTCCCACAAGGGTTGCCGTGACGTGGCGGGATGGCTTGTACATTATTTTGATCAAAATTATGTTTACTAAATACCCTTATTATTATTACCTTTATGCATTGTTTGCAGTATACATTTTTTACTTTTTAGTTCAGGATATTTGTGTTTTTTGCTTTTTGTTTTCTCTGGTTAATGGTCATGTGTTGATATGCACTTGCATTGTGCATACACATTAACTTACTTTTCTCAGTTCAGATTTGTTTTTTATTCATTTCATTGTGCATTCAGTGCATATATGGGTGTGACCGCCCTCCTTCTGAGCTGGGAAAGCCATCCAGTCTGGCCTACACTGTTACTAGTGGTTCAGCCGCTCGACCCTTGTTCACATTCACGCCACTTGGCAAGTGAAAAGGTTTTAAATACTAGAGTAGGGACTGTCCCACAAGGGTTGCCGTGACGTGGCGGGATGGCTTGTACATTATTTTGATCAAAACTATGTTTACTAAATACCCTTATTATTATTACCTTTATGCATTATTTGCAGTATACATTTTTTACTTTTTAGTTCAGGATATTTGTGTTTTTTGCTTTTTGTTTTCTCTGGTTAATGGTCATGTGTTGATATGCACTTGCATTGTGCATACACATTAACTTACTTTTCTCAGTTCAGATTTGTTTTTTATTTATGTATAGAGGACTATGTTGTGCCCATAATACTGTATGGAGGACTATACTGTCCAGTCTAAAATGAAAACTTTTGAATCCCTGCAGGACACGCACTGTGTGCTGTGAGGATTCGCCGGTGTCTGAGCTATTGTAGAATTTAGAACAGATATCACTCATGGAATGTATGAAGTAAGTGAAATCTTTAGCATTCTACTATACCTATATTTCTCAGCCGTATCTGTGCATCATGTACTTATTTAGTTACAGCAGGGTATATGCTCATTTTGCTTTTTGTAGGTTTTGTCCGTTTGGTGGCAAGTGTGGACGAGCGTTTATATGTTGCATGTGTGCCAACTCGGACACCAGCTCAATTTGTATGTTTTTTCTTAGTTTATTCATGATGTACGCTTTATTCTGAAACGTTGCAGTGTTTTCGAGAAAACATACTTTTAACAGGCCTGCCAGGGATGATGTGACGAAGATGGTTAGTCCAAGAGGTAGGTCTATAGCTGCTTCTCCCCGAACACTTTCCAAGACTGACAGGTCAATGTCAATATGTGTAAAGGGAAAGAACTGTCAGTCTACGTAAATGGGTAGGGGAGAAGCTTTAAGGGATCGTTATTATAATCGTATCACACCCAGTCATCTTTTAAAAGAATATTTTCTGTTATGAGCTCATTTTCTGCTCCACCAGCTGGGAGTTCTCCTTCCGTTCTCCCTCTGGTAGTGACAGGAGGTAGTGAGGTTAGTTTAATTGGTAATGGTCTGCCACCTGACGAGGAGGATAGTGATTGGATCTCCGGAGTATCAGACTGGATATAAGACAGCCAATGCCCTATCCTGTTGCTGGTGATTCAGTCTGTTTCTCAGGTCTTGAACTTCAGCTCTGCTCCAGTCATCTCAAGTTAAGTTTGTTTTTTGCTAATGATCACACTTGCTCGTGTTGGTCAACTCAGTTTTTGTGTGGTCAGCCGGCCCGGCTGGGCTGTGCTGAATTTCCAATCTTATTTATCTGTATTTGCCAATTTGCCTTTTTGTCCTTTATTAGATTGGCCTCTTTTTGCTCTGTCTCAGAATATTCCAGAGTGCTGATATAGTGGGAGAAGTCTAGTGACTTCAGGGTTAATTTTGTTATCAGAAGCGTTGGACATTATTTTTGGTAGGGTTTTTTGGCAGATTGCAGACAGTATCTTTCCTTTCCTGTCCTTTCAAGTTAGTTTGGCCCCATCGTTTGCTCAGCCTATTTTTCTGCCTTTGTTTGTGTTTTCATTTTGCTTCACCGTCAATACATGTGGGGGCTGTCTTTCCTTTGGGGTCTGCTCTGGGGAGTAAAGGCCCCGTCTCACTAAGCGATCTCGGTAGCGAGATCGCTGCTGAGTCACAACTTTTGTGACGTAACAGCGATCTCACCAGCGAGATCGCTGTGTGTGACAGCGATCAGCGAGCGGCCCCCCTGCCGGTATCGCTGATCGCTGGAAGAAACCTCTGAACATTTCTTTGGTCGCTGGTCTCCCTTCACAAGATCTGCCTCCATGATTTTAGGCTATATAGAAATAAAAGAGAAAATGGGTGTCTGTGTGTTGAATGAAAAACCATAGTTTTTGCCCAAAGGGTCTTAAAGATTTAAAACAACAACGCCCAAAGAGTCGATCTTAAAGAGGCAGCAACCATATTGTCGTTAAGGTGGGGCAATCTGATAAGTCACTCTAAAGTCTGTAATTGTAGCAATTGCTGCTGCAGAAGTCATTGGGGCCCTATTTACAGTATGAGAATTGCCTCACAGTAAGATTATTCTTGTTGCCTATGGCAACCAGAGTGCAGTTTTCAGCATTGAAGCTGCTGAGGTAAAGTGAAAGCTGAGCTCTTATAGGTTGTTATAGACAACTAGAACAGTCTGACTGTGAGGCAGGCACACTTTTTCTGCTTTAAATATAAAAAGTAGTTATTGTTCGCCACAGTGTTACAACAACTTTGTAAAAATAAACAACTGTTAGCGCCAAACTAGCAAAAAGGAAGAGTTGAAAAACAAATTTTAAACGCTGAAGACGTCAACTTCACTAAGCGATCTCGGTAGCGAGATCGCTGCTGAGTCACAACTTTTATGACGTAACAGCGATCTCACCAGCGAGATCGCTGTGTGTGACAGCGATCAGCGAGCGGCCCCCCTGCCGGTATCGCTGATCGCTGGAAGAAACCTCTGGACATTTCTTTGGTCGCTGGTCTCCCGCTGGCCAGCACGCATCGCTGTGTGTGACAGGCGGGAGACCAGCGATCAGGTGTAAAAAATAATAAAAAAAATAAAAAATATAGTTATTCTCACCTTCCGACGTCCCGTTCAGCCATCCTGCCTGTCTCCACGCTCCGGTCCCAGTGATCCTTTGCACGAATGACCGTGAGACGTCACGGTCTCGAGGGATAACAAAGTCTCGCGGTCATTCGTGCAAAGGATCACTGGGACCGGAGCGTGGAGAGAGGCAGGATGGCTGAACGGAAAGTCGGAAGGTGAGAATAACTATATTTTTTATTTTGATTCTATTTTTTACAGCGATAGCAAGCGATGCCGGGCGCTCGGCATCGCTGTGCTGATCGCTGGTGAAGCTGTCTGTGTGACAGCTCACCAGCGATCACATAGCGACTTACCAGCGATCCTGACACCTTGATATCGGTGTCGGGATCGCTGGTAAGTCGCTTAGTGTGACGGGGCCTTTAGTTTTCCTCTTTTCTTACTTTAGGCTTATTTAGCTCTCCGGTTGTGACGAGGCGTCCAGGACCACCGTAGGCACGCTCCATGACTGTGTTAAGATCAGGGCTCTGCAGTCTGCATAGTTACCAACCTCTCTGGTTTTCTGAGACTAAGCGTGTTTTGCTTTTTTCCTCCTCGGTGACCCATTCATAACAATTTTCTCTCTAAGGCTGCAGCCATCAGGTTCCTTTTAAAACCGTTATTGTACAGGGGATTGATTAGGGTCAAAAGAAGTAAACTCTCTTTGATTGTTATTGATGGTGTCTTCGGAATAGTTACATTGTCATTAGATTTTACAATGATGGCCTACACTAAGTAAGAGACAATCAATGTGTGACTGATCAGTTTAAACATTATTGATGATAAATCCATTGGGTGAGGATTTATTTATAAAGAAAAAATATATAATAAAAACAATGGAAATGTACACTGCAGTTATTTGCCAGAGAAAAGATATCAGCAAGGTTGTTTCTTTTTGATAACATAAAATATAATCCAAAAAATAAGCAGGAAATGAAAAAGTGCCAGCTGGCTTGCATCGCTTCCAGATACCCAGTATGTGTTCGCTCTGGCAATACAAAAAAACACATTGCTGAACCTGTTCTGTAATTATGTTGATTAGCATTGCAAATACATTTCTCTGAATTAGCAAAAACATCCCCCAATCCTGTAAGTTATCTCACCAATAATCTGAATTGGTCAACTACCCATAATCCTCCACATTTATGCATTATCTGCACCAAAAAAATTAGGAATTTCAGTTGCTCAATTTTGAATAATGCCTTACTGGAAAAATTTTAATTTATACCTAATCTCTTAGATGTAATGCAGCCAGAAATCACACATATACCCTGTATGATTTGGTAGTTTTTTTGTGAGTTGACTAGAACTAAAAGTTGGATATAAGCAGTATAATCAAATAGTTTTCAGATAATACAAAGCTAGGAGGGATAGCTAACACTAAAGACAGAAAAAGTATTCAGAAGGATATAGATAACATTGAACAATGGCAGCAACTAATAGAATTTTTTTTAACATGGAGAAGTGCAAGATTCTACATCTGGGCAAGAAAAACTAAAATTACATTTACAGAATGGGAGGAAGAAATAAGCAACAGCACGTGTGAAAAAGACTTGGGCATACTAAGAGATCACAGACTGCAAATATGTCAACAGTGTGATGCAGCAGCAAAAAAACCAAACACAGTTCTAGGATGTATTAAGAGAAGCATAGAGTCTAGAACATGTGAAGTAATTATCCCCCTCTACCACTCCTTGGTCAGGTCACATCTGGAATACTGTGTACAGTTCTGGGCACATTTTAAAAAAATAAAAAAGAAAAACTGGAGCAAGTACAGAGAAGAGCTCCAGGGTGGTGAGTGGACTGCAAAGTATGTCCTACAAGGAATGGTTTAAGGATCTAGGAATGTTTAGAAGGCTAAGAGGAGATTTAATAACTGTCTAAAAATACCTATAGGGAGGTCACAGTATAGAGGGACCATCCTTATTCTCATTTGCAACACGAGAAGCGATGGAATGAAACTGAAAGGGAGGCGTTAGAAAGGAGGGATAAAAAGGGATTAGATATTAGAAAAAAACTTTTTGAAAGTGAGGGTGATCAATGAGTGGACAGGCTGCCACGAGAGGTGGTGAGTTCCCCTTCCTTGGAAGTCTTCAAACAGAGGGATGAGATGGTTTAGTAAATCCTGCATTGAGCAGCGGGTTGGACACGATGACCCTTGAGGTCCCTTCCATTTCTAACATTCTATGATTCTATGAGTTGGAAATCATACTGGGAGCTCGTTCTGGGATAGGGGAGTAAGCACCTCCCGACTCATAGTCAGGGTATTATGCTAGTCATAAGGCTGCTGAAGAGACAGTGCCATATAAATTTTTAGTAAAATGCTGAATATTTTGTGAGTGCCAGGGGGCAGTTCTCACAGAAATTATGTCCATGTTTCCATAATTTTTTGTTAGGTTGTTTAGGAGGGCAACTTTATGATAATTCACTCCTTTCATAAAAATGAATTCAGTAGTCAAGCACATCTGATTGGTGGAAACATATCCTAAATCTTAATTATTTCATGTGTGCAGCAGAAAAAGCCATAAAATCCACAGCCACTTGTGCTTCCCAATCAGGCAACGCGTTTCGAACAACAGTTCTTTGAAAAGGCTGAGGGCTACACTGGAAACCGGCCTTTCAACATTTCTACCGCTGGGACCAGTGTCCAATTTGCAGACAACCTTGATCCACCCCGGAAAACATTTAACCAAATACATCCCATTTAAAATTTATTCTGGATACCTTTAAAAACCATACTAAATGCTGCAAAAAAAGCATTTCAATCTAAGACTGCTGTCATATATATATATATGAAAGCAATAGATGTGTAAATATAAGCATTCTTATGAAATTTAATGCATTATGGCAGAGTATGGAAATCGTAATATTGCGATTTGAAGATAAAGAGAAGTTTACATTATTGTGTTTTATGTACACACCAAAATGCTGTAATCTACACTTACTGTTTTGTAGGAGGAGAATAATAAATTTACTCTGAGTCATCAACATCCATGAGACCTTCCCATGAAAAGTCACTGTAAATTACATTGAAATTAGTTCAAAGACAAATTACAATTCCATTAATATGTAATGAATTTCTAAAGTGCTGATTATTCAGTCACTGCAAATTTCATTTATCCTCGACATGCTCACTTAGCAAGTGAGTTCGAGGTAGCGTAACGTTTCTGCACCAAGTTATTAGTTTAGTCATGCATGCAGAGAAATCTTAATCTACAAATCTTTTATCTTACAATCAAAGTAGATTTTTTTTCTGCTAACACACTTGAGATAGGTCTGCTGCTGCACGTTACAGTGCGGCATCGGCAGAGATGCTAGGCAAAAAAAAAGAAAGTAATGGTCCTAATCAACATGGTAGCTTGAGCATCTGAGAAAGAAGCCCATTAGTTCTCAGTGTAAATGACTCAATGACTCCTGCTCCTTGGAAGACGAGAAGTGGCATCAAAATAAGTGAAATGTTTCTTATTACTACTTTAAAATGTGTTATGTCATCTCGTTTTTTTTTACCATACATTTCTTTTTACTAGTTTTGAATAAATATGCAACCCGAGGAAAAATAAATAGACTAAAAAACATGGTGAAATACTCAAAAAGCCTCTAGTGTCCTGACCATGGTCTGCATAAGAAAATCATTTTGTAGTACTTTATCTATCATTTTAGAATTAACCTCTTCTATGTGATAACAAAATACTACCACAAAATAACATTATCAGTCAAGACCATGTTGTAAAAATAAGTACCCGCCAATGAAAGTCTTAGATGCAAAACTAAAGTTCAGACTACAAAATTCTAATTAACAAGAATTCATGTAAACCTAATTTATTAAACAGGTATCCACCAGACTGTTGACAATAAAATTGTATTACTTAGCAAAGAAAACCCCTTCCCTTTTCAAGCTATCAGCAATGGCACCACATGGAAGAGAAATGTCACAAGATCTGAGAAAATAATAATTTCTTTACTTATCAGAATATTGTAGAAAAAAAAATAAAAAAAATTAACAAAAATGAAACTGCAACCATCTCACATAGCCGTCCAGGCCGATCATGGAAGTTAACACCTAAATAGGAGCATCTTCTGATGAGAAGGGTTGAAGAAAATTGAAATGCAAGTTCACTGTAATTAGCTTAAGTAGAAAGCCAAACCAGGGTGAACATTTCCCGTGGCACAATACGGTATACACTGCAAAGGAATGGCATGCATGTATGTCATCCACAAAGGAACTCCCCAATTTGCCAGGGTCCATGGAGAAAAAATTTAAGAATACTGGGTGTCTGTACTGGAGTGATGAGACCAAGATAAATGTTTTTGGAACTGATGGCTTCAAAATTGCATAGCATTGTAAGGGTGAGGAGTGCAAAGAAAAATGCATGGTGGTGGCAGTGTCCTTATGTGGGGGATGCATGAGTGCTGCTGGTGCCAGGGAGCTATATTCACCGATATACAGTACTTCTCTGTATTAAAGGAGAAGATGCTATCAACTCTCCAAATACATGGTAGATATGTATTTTTACAACAAAGCAATGATTCAGGTTTGAATGAACACTGTGTAACACTTGGAACATATCTGTAATTTCCATAAAATCTAAACAAAAATCATAGCAGTTGCAGCCATCATGAAACAGATCTTATCAAAATAAGTTTTAGGGTGCGCCACTTTTATTTTGCTACAGATTGCCCCTAGGCTGGTGGTGAGCACTTTCTTAAAATATACTGGTTCTGAGTGATCTTAGAGTAATATACCGGTACGTGATGGTGCTTGCTTTCCCTCAATGTGTCTCATAATTGTGTGTTACTCCGTATTATTTATAACCACTACATATATCATCAAACTCCCCTATCCTCCAGCAGATTTCTTAAATTTTTCACCAAAATCACTACAATGCTGCATTTTTTTTTATAATCCTTTACAAGTAACAAGTCTTCTCCTATAGTCTCTATTCATTTTGCACTCCCAATAATTGAGTAACGAGAACGTACCTTCTCCAGCTTTCCCAGACTGGAAGGATATTGCATGCACATATTGTGAGAAGCGATAAAATGCAGCGAATCAGCAGCCTTGTAAAGTGATTTTACTGTAATGGCAGCAAAAAAAAACCTAATGATTGTGGCAAAAGCACAGCATTTTACTGTATTCTCAGCAAAACATTCTTTAAAGGGGAAACTGGAGCATTTTCCTGTGATTACTGAGAAAAATCAGTCAGTGGTTTACTTTCCATGCTTTACAGATGCTTTACAGATGTTAAGTGTCAAATATTTGTTTTAATTTTCTACCCATCCTCTCATTTGCTAACAAGATAAGTTCTTTAGATAGAGAAAATTGTATAGAGATGACCACTGCTAGGCCACGTCTCTCCATGGACCCCTAGGCAGCATGGTCAGCTTCTATGTCATGTACGTACTTGTTTTTCATGAAAGCTCCTATGGATGGCTGCTCCAGTTTTCCTATTACCAGTTTTGGTTAATCTCCTCGATTGATTGTGCATACAAGTAGAGATGTGTGAACTCGAACTTAAAAGTACAGCGTTCGTACCGGACATGTCGACTTTCCCCGGAAGTCGGTTGCAATGTTTGGAGTTCCAGGGAAAGAGAGAGAATTTTCCAACTCAAAAGTTTGGGTCCTCATTGTTTTCTGTGGGGTTTGGGTTCTTGTTCAAGTTTGGGTACAATTTAGGTACCAGAACTGAACTTTGGAATAAAATTCTGGTAGAGGCACTAGAACCTGAACTTCTGCTCATCCTTACACACAACTCATCATGACTATGATACTCATTTGGTGATAACAAATCTTCAAAAATTAAAATGTATAAACCAAATTCAATGCTTCACTCAACGTCTTCTTTTTTTATCGTAAAACTTGGACTTCGATGACATAATTTTTATTGATAACTTTCAGTAGTTGCTCTGCTATAGTGACAATAACAATCTTTTTTTTAAAATGGATTAATTATATTAACCCCTTCACCCCCAAGGGTGGTTTGCACGTTCATGACCGGGCCAATTTTTACAATTCTGACCACTGTACCTTTATGAGGTCATAACTCTGGAACGCTTCCATGGATCCCGGTGATTCTGACATTGTTTTCTCGTGACATATTGTACTTCATGATAGTGGTAAAATTTCATTCAAATAACTTGCGTTTATTTGTGAGAAAAACGGAAATTTGGCGAAAATTTTGAAAATTTCGCGATTTTCCAACTTTGAATTTTTATGCCCTTAAATCACAGAGATACGGCACACAAAAAACTTGATAACTAACATTTCCCACATGTTTACTTTACATCAGCACAATTTTGGAACCAAAATTTTTTTTTGTTAGGAAGTTATAAGGGTTAAAAGTTGACCAGCGATTTCTCATTTTTACAACACCATTTTATTTTTAGGACCACATCACATTTGAAGCCACTTTGAGGGGTCTATATGATAGAAAATACCCAAAAGTGACACCATTCTAAAAACTGCACCCCTTAAGGTGCTCAAAACCACATTCAAGAAGTTTATTAACCCTTTAGGTGCGTCACAGGAATTTTTTTGAATATTTAAAAAAAAAATGAACACCTAACTTTTTTTCATAAAAAAAATACTTCAGGTTCAATTTTTTTTATTTTACCAAGGGTAACAGGAGAAATTGAACTGCAAAAGTTATTGTGCAATTTGTCCTGAGTACGCAGATACCTGATATGTGGGGGGGAACGACTGTTTCGGCGCATGGCAGAGCTCAGAATGGAAGGAGCGCCGTTTGACTTTTTCAATGCAAAATTGGCTGGAATTCAGATTGGACGCCATGTCACGTTTGGAGAGTCCCTGATGTACCTAAACAGTGGAAACCCCCTACAAGTGACCCCATTTTGGAAACTAGACCCCCCAAGGAACTTATCTAGATATGTGGTGAGAACTTTGAACCCACAAGGGCTGTACAGAAGTTTATAACGTACAGCAGTACAATTAAAAAATCATATTTTTTCCACAAAAATGATCTTTTCACCCCAATTTTTATTTTCCCAAGGGTAACAGGACCCTAAAAGTTATTGTGCAATTTGTCCTGAGTACGCTGATACCCCACATGTGGGGGTAAACCACTATTTGGGCGCATGGCAGAGCTCGGAAGGGAAGCAGCGCCATTTGACGTTTTTGGCTGGAATTGAGATCGGACACGATGTCGCGTTTGGAAAACCCCTGATGTACCAAAACAGTGGAAACCCCCCACAAATGACACCATTTTGGAAACTAGACCCCCTAAGGAACTTATCTAGATGTGTGGTGAGAACTTTGAACCCCCATGGGCTTCACAGAAGTTTATAACATAAAGCCATACAATTAAAAAATCATATTTTTTCCACAAAAATGATCTTTTCACCCTCAATTCTTATTTTTCCAAGGGTAACAGGACCCTAAAAGTTATTGTGCTATTTGTCCTGAGTACGCTGATACCCCACATGTGGGGGTAAACCACTATTTGGGCGCATGGCAGAGCTCGGAAGGGAAGCAGCGCCATTTGACGTTTTGGGCTGGAATTGAGATCGGACACCATGTCGCGTTTGGAAAACTCCTGATGTACCAAAACATTGGAACCCCCCCACAAATGACACCATTTTGGAAACTAGACCCCCTAAGGAACTTATCTAGATGTGTGGTGAGCACTTTGACCCCCCCAGTGCTTCACAGAAGTTTATAACACCCGGGCGTGAAAATAAAAAATTCGTATTTTTTCCACAAACATGATCTTTTAATCACCATTTTTTTATTTTCCCAAGGGTACCAGGAGAAATTGGACCCCAAAAGTTGTTGTCCAATTTGTCCTGAGTATGCTGATACCCCATATGTGGGAGAAAACTACTGTATGGGCACACGTCGGGGCTCGGAAGGGAAGTAGTGACGTTTTGGAATGCAGACTTTGATGGAATGGTCTGCGGGTGTCATGTTGCCTTTGGAGAGCCCCTAATGTACCTAAACAGTGGAAACCCCCCACAAATGACAACATTTTGTATACTAGACCCCCCCAAGGAACTTATCTAGATGTGTGGTGAGCACTTTGAACCCCCCAGTGCTTCACAGAAGTTTACAACGCCCGGGCGTGAAAATAAAAAAATTCGTATTTTTTCCACAAACATGATCTTTTAGTCACCATTTTTTTATTTTCCCAAGGGTACCAGGAGAAATTGGACCCCAAAAGTTGTTGTCCAATTTGTCCTGAGTATGCTGATACCCCATATGTGGGAGAAAACTACTGTATGGGCACACGTCGGGGCTCGGAAGGGAAGTAGTGACGTTTTGGAATGCAGACTTTGATGGAATGGTCTGCGGGTGTCATGTTGCCTTTGGAGAGCCCCTAATGTACCTAAACAGTGGAAACCCCCCACAAATGACACCATTTTGTATACTAGACCCCCCAAGGAACTTATCTAGATGTGTGGTGAGCACTTTGAACCCCCCAGTGCTTCACAGAAGTTTACAACGCCCGGGCGTGAAAATAAAAAATTTGTATTTTTTCCACAAACATGATCTTTTAGTCACCATTTTTTTATTTTCCCAAGGGTACCAGGAGAAATTGGACCCCAAAAGTTGTTGTCCAATTTGTCCTGAGTATGCTGATACCCCATATGTGGGAGAAAACTACTGTATGGGCACACGTCGGGGCTCGGAAGGGAAGTAGTGACGTTTTGGAATGCAGACTTTGATGGAATGGTCTGCGGGTGTCATGTTGCCTTTGGAGAGCCCCTAATGTACCTAAACAGTGGAAACCCCCCACAAATGACCCCATTTTAAAAACTAGACCCACTAAGGAACATATCTAGATGTGAGGTGAGCACTTTGAACCCCCAAGGGCTTCACAGAAGTTTATAATGCCAGGGCATGAAAATAAAAAAATCGTATTTTTTCCACAAACATGATCAATTAGTCCCCAATTTTTTCATTTTCCCAAGGGTAACAGGAGAAATTGGACCCCAAAAGTTGTTGTCCAATTTGTCCTGAGTACGCTGACACCCCATATGTGGGAGAAAACTACTGTATGGACACACGTCGGGGCTCGGAAGGGAAGCAGTGACGTTTTGGAATGCAGACTTTGATGGAATGGTCTGCGGGTGTCATGTGCGTTTGGAGAGCCCCTGATGTACCTAAACTATTGAAACTCCCCACAAGTGACCCCATTTTGGACACTAGACCCCCCACGGAACTTATCTAGATGTGTGGTGAGCACTTTGAACCCCCAAGTGCTTCACAGAAGTTTATAACACTCAGACGTGAAAATAAAAAAATTATTTTTTTCCACAAAAATGATATTTTTGCCCCCAATTTTTTATTTTCCTAAGGGTAGCAGGAGAAATTGGACCCCCAAAATTGTTTTGCAATCTGTCCTGAGTAGGCTGATACCCTACATGTGGGGGTAAAACACTGTTTGGGCGCATAGCAGAGCTTGGAAGGGAAGGAGCACCATTTAACTTTTTCAACTCAGAATTGGCTGGAATTGAGATCAGACGCCATGTTGCATTTGGAGAGCCCCTGATGTGCCCAAACAGTGGAAACTCCCAATTCTAACTCCAACCCAAACCCCAACACGCCCCTAACCCTAACCCTAGCCCTAACCCTAGCCCTAACCCTAACCCTAGCCCTAGCCCTAACCCTAACCCTACCCTAACCCTAACCCTACCCCAACACACCCCTAGCCCTAACCCTAGCCCTAACCCTAATGGAAAAATGGAAATAAATACATTTTTTTAATTTTATTATTTTTCCCTAACTAAGGGGGTGATAACGGGGGGTTTGATTTACTATTTATGGCGGTTTTTATGTTTGGCGGCTGTCGCACGCTAAAAGACGCTTTTTATTGTAAAAATAGTTTTTGCATCACCACATATTGAGAGCTATAATTTTTCCGTATTTTGACCCACCGAGTCATGTGAGGTCTTATTTTTTGCGGGACAAGTTGACGTTTTTATTGGTACCATTTTCGGGCACGTGAAATTTTTTGATCGCTTTTTATTCCGATTTTTGGGACGCAGAATGAACAAAAACCAGCATTTCATGAATTTCTTTTGGGGGGGTGCGTTTACACCGTTCCGCGTGCGGTAAAATTGATAAAGCGGTTTTATTCTTCGGGTCAGTACGGTTACAGCGATACCTCATTTAGGTCGTTTTTTATGTTTTTGTCGGTTTTATGCAATGAAAACTATTTTATATAAAAAATAATTATTTTTGCATCGCTTTATTCAGCGAGCTATAACTTTTTTATTTTTTCGCTGATGATGCTGTGTGGCGGCTCGTTTTTTGCGGGACAAGATGACGTTTTCAGCGGTACCATGGATATTTATATGCGTCTTTTTGATCGCGTGTTATTACACTTTTTGTTTGGCGGTATGATAATAAATCATTATTTTTTGCTTCGTTTTTTATTTTTATTTTTTAAGGGGTTCGCTAAAGGGGTTAACTAATGGGGCAGTTTTATAGGGCGGGTCGTTACGGACGCGGCGATACCTAATATGTGTACTTTTATTGTTTTTTTTTTTTTTATTATTTCCAAAAAATGGATTTATTGGGGGAATATTTTTTTTTTTTCTAATTTATTTGGCGATTTTTTTTTATTATTTTTACACTTTTTTTTATTTTTTTTTTTACTTTATTAAATAGTCCCAGGTGGGACATCACTGTCCTGTGACAGATCGCTGATCTGTCACATCACAGATCACTGTGACAGATCAGCGATCTGACACAGGCACTGCAGAAGGCTTCCTCATGCCTGCGCTTTGCAGGCACTGAGGAAGCCAGCTTCCGCAGGCCCCCGAAGGCCCCCGTCGCCATCTTGGATTCGGGGGCCTGGAGGAAGGGAGTCCCCCGCAGCAGCGCTGCACATTGCGCTGCCGTGGGGGGCTCAGGGAAGCACGGAGGGAGCCCCCTCCCTGCCGATGCTTCCCTTTAACCCCCGGTACACCGCGATCGTGTTTGATCGCGGTGTGCAAGGGGTTAACGTGTCGGGGGCGGTCCGTGACCGCCCCTGACACATTGTGCCGGGTGTCAGCTGTGATAATCAGCTGACACCCGGCCGCGATCAGCGGCGCTCACCACGTGGGAGCCGCTGATCGCGCCGACGTACTATCCCGTCCCCGGTCATACGGGCCCGGGTACCGTGGACGGGATAGTACGTCGGATGGCAGGAAGGGGTTAAACAGCGTTGAGGCATGAAACAATATTCCTAATTAATTTGTCACTGCAGGGTAATATAATGTCAGGATTAAACTACTTTGTGTTGCTGAAATCATCATCTGGACTGGTAGTAAAAATAACAAATCAAACGGTTACTCCTAACTGAGCAAGTAATCAACTATCCGTAGGAAAGCTGGAACCTGCTGATCACTGGGACCCCTAACGGCCCACAGAATGAGGCCATGAAATGCAATAATGGCACATGTTTAGGCTGTGTGCACACGCTGCGGATTTTGCTGCGGTTCCGCAGCGGTTTTGGCCGCTGCGGACCCGCAGCAGTTTTTGCTGCGGTGTACAGTACCATGATTCCCTATGGGAATCAAAAACCGCAGTGCAGACGGTGCGGAATTTTCCGCGCGGATTATCTGCGGTTTTCAATCCGCAGAAAGAATTGACATGTCAATTCTTTCTGCGGATTCTCCTGCGGTTTGCCATCTCCTCCATTGAGGAGATGAAAAACCGCAGGGCAAAACCGCAGAGCAATCCGCAGGTAAAACCGCAGGTCTTTTGACCTGCGGTTTCACCTGCGGATTTTACAAAATCCGCGCGGATGAATCCGCACATAATCCGCAGCGTGTGCACACAGCCTTACTGTGATACATAGGGGGCATTAAGGCTTCTTTTACACTTACCGGGTTTTTTTGCGGCCTGTTATTGCAGGCCTTTTTTGAGGGCCCTACCACCACAATTTTCACGGTCTGTGTCGTTACTGCGACCTAGCCGGCGCCTCCACGTTGACCGCCCACTCCGACGTGGGGCGAGCGTCCCAGGTGGGGACGGAATGTGGACCCACTAGACCACAGGGGGGACCCGGGCCTACCCGGACTAGGGAATGGTAGCGACCAGGGTCTGTGGCAGCTGAGCATGTGGAAGAGGAGGCAGAACAACATGACAACGCACAACTTCAGGTATAGACATAAAGTTTACTTAAAGACAGACATAGTACAGGAATGAAACATAATGATGCCAGGCTCCCGATTCCACACATCAGGGAAGGGTACACGTCTCAGGATAACAGACGAAGGCAGGAGGACATCACGGGTTGATGCAGTCCAGGGTTGTCTGGCACGGGAATACTAGGGCGGCCTCTCTCTCAGGCCTCAGGCGTAGCACAGGCTCAGCAGAACATCAGACACCGACCTCAGACAGATTTCAGACGAGGGCAGGGGTCATCACGGGTTGATGCAGTCCAGGGTCATCTGGCACGGGCATATCAGGACGGCCTATCTCTCAGGCCTCAGGCATAGCACTGGCTCAGAAGAAAACATTAGACACACACCCAGGACAGACGTCAGACGATGGCAGGAGTCATCGCGGGTTGATGCAGTCCAGGATCATCTGTCACGGGCATACTAGAACAGCTTCTCTCTCAGGCCTCAGGTGTAGCACAGGCTCAGCAGAACATCAGACACTGATCTCAGAAGGACGTCATCACTGGGTAGACCTCAGGGAATTGGCGGAACATCAGGACACAGGCAGGACAGGAACAGGAACTCCGGTTTGGCAACACAGGTCATCGGCTGGTTAGATCCAGGCAGGCTGGACCACGGACCAGGCATCTGGACACAGGCTGGACGACCAGGACCACAGACCGGACATCGAGACAAAGGCAGGGCATCAGGAACGCGGACTGGACATCATGAACACAGACTGGACATCAGGACACCAGGCAGTACATCTCAGGCAGGACATCAGGACTCGGATCTCAGACAGAGCATCAGCACACTGGCATCGGTCTCCGGACATCTGACCACGATCGACAGGCTCTGGACATCAGCTCCGGACATCAGGTCGCAGTCATCAGGCTCCGGACCACTGGCAGCGATCGGCAGGCTCCGGACATCAGGCAGGGAAGCAAAGGATCCGGACATCTGGCGGAGGATATCAGGCACAGCACATCTGGAAGAGGTTGTCAGACACCGGACATCAGGCCGTGGTCATCAGGCTCCGGACATCTGGCAGCGACCTAGAAAGGAACCCAAGCGGTCTGGTGCAAACCCCGTCGAGTTGGACTGAAACCGGCAGGGAATTGCTCCGAATAACCAGCTGAGCACAGAGTAGCAGAAACTCAGTGTATACCCCGGACTCCTACTTCCAAGATGAACCCAGGTTAAATCACAGCAAGTCAGGTAGCAAAGAGTCACAGTCACTGGGCACAAGGTTCAAGACACGGAAGGACCTCAGGAACATCACACAGAGGACATAGTTCACACAGGGTCAGGTAAAGGAGCAGATCCAGGATTCAGGAAACAAGACACGACATGGACGGGTGTTATGAATGGGTCACCGAGGAGGATAGCAGGCCCAGGCTAAGCCACAGAAAACCAGAGAGGTTGGTAACTAAGCGGATTGCAGACCCCTGATACTATCCACACAACTAGCAGTAGCCGTGGAGCGTACCTACGATGATCCTAGACGACTCGACACAGCCGGAGAGCTAACTAAGCCTAAAGCAAGAAAGGAGAAATCTAAACTGCCCCGGAGCAGACCCCAAAGGAATAGATAGCCCCCAAACATATATTGTCAGTGAGACAAGATGAAAACACAAACGCAGGCAGAAAAATAGACTGAGAAAACGATGGGGCCCACACTGACTAGACAGGAAAGGAAAGACACTGTCTGCAATCACTCAAGAAACCCTGCAAAAAGTCCAACATGTCTGGTGCACAAAAAACACTGAAGTCGCACGACTTCTCCCCCACTATATCAGCACTCTGGTATATTCTGAAAGCAAAGCAAAAAAAGACCAATATAACAGGGGACAAAACAAACTGGCACAAGCAGTAACATATGGGCGGTGATTCAGCACAGCCCCAGCCGGAGCTGGCTGACCCGCACAAAGCAGAGATAGACAAAACCAGATCAAATGCAAACAGAATAGCAAATGAACCACTTAGCTGAACCATGCAGGGAAAGAGCAGGAGACATCAGACCTCAGAAGGCACAGGAAGAAAATCACCAGCAGGGATAGAGGGAGTCAGCTGTCTTAAATCCCAATCAGAAACCCCAGATCTCCAATCGTCTTCCTCATTATCAGGTGGCAAGCCTCTGTTAATCAGATCAGCTCCACTACTTCCAGTAACCACCAGAGGGAGCCCAGAAAGAGAACTCACAACCCCTGTCAATCTGACCAGCTCCACTACCTTCAGAAATCACCAGAGGGAAGCCAGAGAAAGAATTCACAACAGACAGGCCTGGATATGCAGCCTCCAGGAAGGGCGATCTGGGTATTCTGCCCCCAGAGCAGGAGGAGAAATAAGACAAAATTTAGACAGGGACAGGTGCAGGAACAGATCCAGGATCAAGGATTCAGGAAACAAGAAACAACATGGACAGGCCTGGATATGCAGCCGCCAGGAAAGGCAATCTGGGTATTCTGCCCCCAGAGCAGGCGGAGATACAAGACACAGTTCACACAGGCACAAAGAGCAACAGCTCTCCCAGAACTGATGAGAATCAGAGCAGGAGCTGAACACACAAACTCACATGGCTAGGTTCAGTAACTCAATGCAAAGCTCTGGCCACGACCCACAGAGCAGGGAACTTTTATATAGGAGCTGCCTCACAGCAATAGGCTGGAGCAGAAATTGTAGCATGCACCCATTCCTCACAAAAGCAGGGAATGTGTGGCCGCGCGCACCCTAAGCAAAGCCAGACACTAATCAGCACTGCAAAGGACACCTGGCGAGAGCTGCAAGCTTGAACACACGTGGCAAGCCATACACAGTGCAGAGGACCTTTTAATCCACGGATAGCTTTCCATAGCGGCAGCCAGGGACCGCACCAGCGGGTGCTGATGCAGAGCAGTGGAGCCACACACATGTACGGCTACCAAAAGAGCAGGGAACTAAGCAGCATCCATAAAGGTAACACAACAATATCACTGCTAGTTAGGGGGAAAGGAGCAAAGGGTTAATGCAGAGACATGCAGAGTAACGCCGGGGAAGCAAAGTACAAACACACCGGCATTACAGGCTGCTGCAATAACGGACCGCAAAAAACTTGCGGATCACCGTTTTTCAGGTTTCCAATACTATGGATGAAGTATTGGAAAAAAAACGGTGTTCCGCAAAACCGGAAGTGACGGTGCACCGCAAAAACAAACTTCCGCTGTTTTTGCAGACCTAGTGATTTTCAATGGGGGCCGTGTCCGTAAGCCATGAAAAAGATCGAGCAGGCTTTTGCGGCCCCATAGAAATCTATTGTGGCCGCAAAAACGGCCAGCAAAAACACAGTAAGTGTAAAAGAGGCCTAAGGGTAGGTACAGATCTGTTCAATTCAGTAATTTTAAGATTTCCAGTATATCTCAGGAGACTATAGGTATAGAATGGCTAGTATCTGAGATCCATCCCAGGTTACAAGAAACACTCTAATTTTTCAAAAATAATGGAAAATATCCAGAAAAGTAAACAAAAACATGGCAATAATCCACAGATACCTAATACATCTTGTATCTAATTCAACATCTGTAATGAATGACTTTTCTGTAGTAGATAACCTATAAAATATCTAATAGGGAATTCTACATCAAAGGGAATCTAATCTGTCAGTTGGATCAACCCTCCTAAGCCATCTACAGCAGGTGAAATAAGTATTGAACTCGCCACCAATTTTCTATGTAAATATATTTCTAAAGGTGCTGTTGACATGAAATTCTTACAAGATATCAGTAACAATCCATCCCGTCCACACAATAAAAGAAACCAAACCATAGATGTCCATAAATTACCATGAAGTATGTATAATAATGATAAATGACACAGGGAAAAACGTATTGAACACGCTTACCGAAATTTATTTAATGCTTCATACAAAAGCCTTTGCTGGTGATGACAGCTTCAAGATTCCTCCTGTATGGAGAAATTAGTGCATTGCTCATGTGTGAGAATTTCATGTCAATAACACCTTTAGAAATATTTTTACTTAGAAAATTGGTGACATGTTCAATACTTATTTCACCCGCTCTATATGGGCATTCAGGTCAAACGCTGCGCCGAACTGCGTCAAAAGCAACATGTTGCATTTTGTTATGGTCGGCGAGCGCATCAAAACGACGCATGCAGACGCATCCGCATACATCCGCATGGCCTGAATACCCAATGTTAAAGATAGGTACGCATAACGCATGCAGACGTAGGCAGAGCTGAATGGAAGAGGTGCGGCAGTGGGCGGGGCATAATGGAGGAGCTACGCAGTCCTCCGCAGCTCTGCCCTAAGAAATGTGAAACCAGCCTTAAAGATCCATATTCTTGTACCATATTTTTGCTTCTACACTGATCTACTATTATCATAAGCCTGGAAAACCCTTAAAACAGACAGCAAGATGAGTAAGGGTACCGTTACACTTACCGGTGCACTAGTGATCCTGACAACGATATGGATCGCTGGTGCATCGCTAAGAAGTGGTCGCTAGTGAGCTGCCAAACAGGCAGATCTCACCAGCAACATAGCAGGGGTCGGGGGTCGCTACTTACCTGTCAGATGCGGCGATCCTGATGTCCTCCCACCCGCGTCCACGCATCGCTCGTCGGCGCCACAGGAAGCCCAGCAGGAAGCAGACGACGAGAAATCGTCCAGGACGTTCTTGCGCGACCAGCGATGAGCAGCGGGGGAGCCTGTCGGAGGTAAGTATCAGACATAGCGATATCGCTGCTACGTCACAAAGTCGGTGACGTTACAGTGATATTGCTAGTGATATCGCTATGTGTAACGGGGGCTTAAATTTATTGGGCTTGCTTGCTAATCATAGAAGAAATCCCGCTGTGGAAAGTGATACAATTTATGCCTAAGCACAGGTGAGGATAACTTAGTAGCTTTTTGAGGTTCATGTAGCTCTGTATCCATATAGGTCTTAATAAACAGCAAAAACAAGCATAAAACCTATAATATTCAACAAGGTATTATAAAATACTACTTCAGAAAATATTTCACAATTATATCCCATATAGGTCCTATAGCCTTAATCGTTCTAAATGCTGGAGACTGCTACTAGCCTTGTTAGGCCGGGGTCACACTAACCGACGCAAAATACGGTCCGTAGTTTACAGGCGTAATACGGATGAATGACCCCTAAACAGTGCTCCGTATGTCATCCGTAAGCAAGGTGTGGTGGCGTATTTTGCGCATGTAAGCATTCGAATGCAATCTGTATGCTGAGATTTTCTCGCCGGCTTGCAAAATGGACATATAATGGAGCCCTATGACAGGTTTTATAACACAAAAGAAAGAATAGATATAGACACATAGAATACATATATTTATATATATATATATATACAAGTCATTGAGACACATATATATATATATTTATATTTCACAGAGTTCTTCATAGCAGAATAGCCGCTAATTCAATTGCCGGCTTTTGTAAAATCATTCCCCAAGCCGGCATGAAATGTCACATGGTTTACATACAGTACACCATTTCATTTCATGTTTTGTTTTGTATGTTTTTCATTAGTAATTAGATGAGGGTTGATGTGTAAAATTTGGGAGGTGTAGGTGTTAATTTAAGGGGGAAATTCTTGTAAAAAAATGTGTGGGCTCACGCGGTAATTTGTCAATGCAGGAGCCCACACATTTTTTTACAAGAATTTCCCCCTTAAATTAACACCTACACCTCCCAAATTTTACACATCAACCCTCATATAATTACTAATGAAAAACATACAAAACAAAACATGAAATGAAATGGTGTACTGTATGTAAACCATGTGACATTTCATGCCGGCTTGGGGAATGATTTGACAAAAGCCGGCAATTGAATTAGCGGCTATTCTGCTATGAAGAACTCTGTGAAATATAAATATATATATGTGTCTCAATGACATGTGTGTATATATATATATATATGTATTCTATGTGTCTATATCTATTCTTTCGTTTGTGTTATAAAACCTGTCAGTGTGAGTTTACTGTATAGCGCACTGAATTGCCGGCTTTTCTAAAAGACACCTGGTGCGTATTTCTCGCAAGTCACATGTGTGGTCCGTGTGTAATCCGTATTGTTAGCGCACCCATAGACTTGCATTGGCGTACTACGGGCGTAGTACGCTGACAATCACAATCGCAGCATGCTGCGATTGGCACGGACCGTAGAATACAGACGAGAAATATACGGCTGTTGGGAGCTGCCCCATAGAGAATCATTTGTCCGTGTGTAATGCGTGCTTTTAACGCCTCTCACTCGGCCGTATTCCTCGCCAGTGTGACCCCGGCCTTAGAGAGAAGGATTGTCTACATATGCTTAGAAGTTGGGAGACATCCATTACTCGCTATGGAGATGTCTCATCCAAAAAAATTAAAATATTCAGAAACATGTTCTTACCATACCGGTTTTAATTTTACATACCAAAGAGAAAAAAATACTAATCCATAAAAACTGTTGGTGAATATTTTTAGGCAAATACTCTATAAAATATTCCTTCCTCTGCAGAATTCCAATTTTACCTTACTGTCTGAATGTATCAGAAATGAGTTTTTTTCTGGCCTCTATTATGAATGCCGGCGCTAGTCTAGACTGACAGAAGGTGGTTCCAATTTCTAGACCTTGCACATGAAAACTGACCTATTGGAGATGTCAGTGATACCTTCATGTCACCGCTGTCACATTCTTGTCTTGGTACAAGTCACTGTTCCCGTGGATGGTATTTGTCACTGTCTAAGTATCTTTATACATGCTAATGATCCAAGATGCGCTTAATAGAAACGTCTGCGTGTGAAATATTTTAGTGGTTCACATATTAATCACAACTTTGTGGTCATTATTTAGTTTAACTCTATCATTACCGTATTTTCCGGCATATAAGATGACACCAACTTTTCTACTTAAAATGTAGACTTTGGGATATGCTCGCTGTATAAGTCGGGGGTCATCTTATATGCTGGGTGTCATCTTATACGGCGGGTGCGGAGCTCTGCGGTCACTGCATACAGTGCGGGGAGTGGTCCTGATGACGAGGTGCCTCACTGGGAAGGTGTAAGTGAATCAAGCCCGCCCTTGTATACCATTACCTCCTTGTCTTTCACCCATCTGGCCCGCCCTTCTCCGCTGCTCAAATCTCGCGAGGATGGAAGTGTAGCGTCACATGCGCGCCTGCAAAGCTTCACTTCCATCCCCGCGAGATTTGAGAGGCAGAGAAGGCGGGCCAGACGGGTGAAAGAGAAGGAGCCGCTTCACTTCCATCCTCACGAGATTTGAGCGGCAGAGAAGGGAGGGCCAGAGGGGTGAAAGAGAAGGAGGTAATAGGATACAAGGGCAGAGTTGATTCACTTACACCTTCCAAGTGAGGTACCTCGTCATCTGGACCACTCCCCACACCATATGCGGCAACCGCAGAGTTCCGCACACAGCGTATAAGACGACACCCGGCGTATAAGACCCCCGACTTTTGAGATTTTCAAGGGTTAAAAAGTCGTCTTATACGCCGGAAAATACGGTACATTTATTTTCCCAAGTCTGATCAGTCTACAGCCAAAGCAGTAAAGAGGTGAAAATGTCATGTTAACTACCTTTTACTGCAACCAGAATATGTATGTGAACATGCAAAGAGCAATTTTCCCAATGCTAGTTTTGTGGAAGACCGGGAAAACAGGTAGTTTTGCTAGAGTGGGGGGGGGGAATAGCAGACCCACTCTTCCCCCTTACCAGTATGGGCCAAGTCTTTTGTTATTAGATAAGTGCAATAAAGCATCAGCCATGATGTGTAAATGTCCCCATACAAGCTTAAAGGGAATTTCTCACCAGGTTCTAGCCACCTGAACTGAGAACAGCATAATATAGAGACAGAGACCCGGATTCCAGCGATGTATCACTTAATGTGCTGCTTGCAGTAGTTTTGATAAAATCACTATTTTATCAGCAGGAGTTTATCACTAGAAGACTAGTACACCTACTGCAATGTAGTCCTCCATATTCATGAGCTCTGTATAACCCCGCACCCACCACTAATTGGCAGCTTTCTACCTAGAAACAGTGTGCAGAAAATCTGCCAATCAGTGGTGTGGGCGGGGTTATACAGAGCTCAGAATTCAGAGAACTGATAGATCTGCAGCAAATTAAAGAGTTTTAAATCAAAACTACTGTAACAAGTAAAGTATGCGCATACAACGCTGGACTCAAGGTTTCTGCCCCTACATTATACAGCTCTTAGAGGGGGTAGAAAACTTGGTGACAGACTCCCTTTAAAGAACGGTATACAGTATATTAATTCACTGGCTGAGTTGTAGCTACAAATCCTAAGCAAAGGTGTATCAAGAACCACACTTGAAAACTACAAGTGGATATTAAAATACGTGGCACAGTTTTTTGTTGAATTTTTTTTTACAGATTTTTTTTTCATCTAAGGTTTTCTAAAATTAAACTTATTTCCATGAGCATATGGTTATGACAATGTAAAGAATAGACTGGGAAAACCAGTTTTGGTGATGATAATAAAAAGACAATGCAATCACAAGCGTACTAAGTCGGTAAAATTATGGGGGATATCTGGGACTTTGTAGAAAAAAAATATGTCTAAGCACTAATAGGCAGGTGGTTGAGACCTACCTACATGATGTGCTCTGCGCCATTCTTCGCTGGCACTGACCGATCCTGCCACCGATTCAGCTGCTCCCTGTCAACAGAGCAAGTCTTCCTCTTTCGGGCTGATCTGCTGACAGGGCGGGACTGCTGGTATCATGATGATTTACAGTTGGCTCCCGCAGTTAGGCAGTGGGTAGCCGGCTGTCAATCAGCATGACGCCAGCAGTCACTCCCCATCAACAGAGCAGAGGGGAAAGAAACTGTTAATCTGTCAATGTGACATCAGCAGATGCCGTTGAATCGCCAACAGGAGCGGCCAGTGACTGCTCTGTGTCAGCAGAGAAAAACACCTGAAACAACAGGCAATATATATATATGAATATATTTATAGATATTTAATGTGTTGGCTATGCAAGGATTTCTTTTATGTAGAAAACCATTACAATCTTTAAAAAAAAAAAAACGGCAACAAGTGAGATCCAACTTTTTTGGCGTTTAATGTTAGTACAGGAACCAGAATTACTGCCTAAATATATTGCTTTGAAAAACTGCTAGACCTCTCCTTATCTCCATAGGTGATATATTGTTCTAATTCTACTTTTAGGTGTCTTTATTGCATCTTCTGAACCACTTATTAAAAAATCATAGCTGGCTCACATTTTTAAATGGAATCTGTCATGAGATTCATGCTGCACGTAGAATCAGACACTGGCTTTGTTATTTTAGCCGTGTATTCTGAAAAGCTGTGGCGTTTCAGATAAAACACGTGGTACCTTGAAAAGCCAGCAGGAGGCTAGGCGTCTCAGATTAATAGTCCAAGGCAGATCCCTGGCAGCTTCCTCTGCCCACCGTGACTAATCATTCTAGGGATGCGAGACGAATAGAAGTCAGTGGGGACCATCTTGGATTAGTAATCCTAGACACAAAGGCACACTGGTCTAGATAAGGCGGCATGTTGCTGTCAGACACTCCTGATTCAGTAAGCGGTGCACACTTCTTAATAACTCAGGAGTAGAGTTGAGCGACTTTGGTCAGATCGGGTTTCATGAAACAAAATTTGTTTCAGATGAAACTGGTCCGACTAGGGCAAAAAAAGTCGGAGTTTCGTCCAATGCAAGTCAATGGGGAATAAAAGTCGGCATTGAGTGGATGAATGGAGCATGGAAAAGTGATGTCCTCCACGTGCCATGCCACAAATCTTACTCCAGTCAGTTGACTAAGATTTCTGAAGGAAGGCATACCACACCTTGACATGAAATACACAAGCTTTGGCATCACCCCCCCATTCTGCCCCTGTCCCGCCACAGCTCTACACAGCATACTGCACGATTTTGCCTGATATTTGTTTAAAGGGAAGGTGCCATCCAAAAAAATTTTTTTCAGCAATTGAAAAAATGTGAAGAATTAATGTTTACATTTTCTTAAAAAATATTATCATTTGTTTTTAATTTTGTAAAATATGAAAAATAATGTTAAAAAGTTTGGCATTTCCACTTGTTAACACTAGGGGGAGCAGCTACTGAAATTTGGCACAAAAACCTAGTGTAGAACTAGCTCACATTACTGCACTGGAGTAAATATGGGCGGAGTCTTCTGACATGGTTGTGATGTCACTCCTCTCCTCCCCTTTTTGGTGTTTACTAAGGGAAATGAGAGGATGACGTCTAGGAACAGTGAGCAGCCATTTTGATGGGGCCTGCAAAGTTACTGACTGTCATTGCATGTAAATTCTGGATCAGAACAGGCCACCAATCAGCAGAAATGTGTCCTGGATTTCTGTGGAGCAGACGGTCCATCCATGTGTATAAAACACAGCGCTCTATGTACAATCCCTGGCACCGAACAGGGTGCCCCCCCATAGACCAGCACACTGCACTCCTAAAATACTCTGTGCTGCTGTCACCCTGCTCCTTCCACCATATATCAAGCCCCTGTCGCCTCGCTTTCACACATCGCCAGGACAGGATCTGAGGAGAGGAATGGGGTCTTCGGTCACTGAGGATGGCAGGCAGCAAGGATTCTGGGAGCAGGGTGACAGCAGCACAGAGTATTTCAGGAGAGCAGTGTGCTGGTCTGGGGGGAACAGGGAGATATATGGCGGAGGAGCAGGGTGACAGCAGCACAGAGTATTTCAGGAGAGCAGAGTACTGGTCTATGGGGGGCACAGAGGGAGATATATGGTGGAGGAGCAGGGTGACAGCAGCACAGAGTATTTCAGGAGAGCAGTGTGCTGGTCTATGGGGGGAACAGAGGGAGGTATATGGGGGAGGAGCAGGGTGACAGAAGCACAGAGTATTTCAAGAGAGCAGTGTGCTGGTCTATGGGAGGCACAGAGGGAGATATATGGTGGAGGAGCAGGGTGACAGCAGCACAGAGTATTTCAGGAGAGCAGTGTACTGGTCTATGGGGGGCACAGAGGGAGATATATGGTGGAGGGAGCAGGGTGACAGCAGCACAGAGTATTTCAGGAGAGCAGTGTACTGGTCTATGGGGGGCACAGAGGGAGATATATGGTGGAGGGAGCAGGGTGACAGCAGCACAGAGTATTTCAGGAGAGCAGTGTACTGGTCTATGGGGGGCACAGAGGGAGATATATGGTGGAGGAGCAGGGTGACAGCAGCACAGAGTATTTCAGGAGAGCAGTATCACACGGGATAGGATTAGATACACGGCTCAGTCAGTATCACACAGGATAGGACTAGATACACAGCTCAGCAGTCAGTATCACACAGGAGAGGATTTGATACACAGCTCAGCATTCAGTATCACAGGATAGGATTAGATACACGGCTCAGCAGACAGTATCACACAGGAGAGGATTAGATACACGGCTCAGCAGTCAGTATCACACAGGATAGGATTAGATACACAGCTCAGCAGTCAGTATCACACAGGAGAGGATTAGATACACAGCTCAGCAGTCAGTATCACACAGTAGAGGATTAGATACACGGCTCAGCTCACAGTATCACACAGGAGAGGATTAGATACACGGCTCAGCAGTCAGTATCACACAGGATAGGATTAGATACACGGCTCAGCAGTCAGTATCACACAGGATAGGAATAGATAGCAGCTCAGCAGTCAGTATCACACAGGATAGGATTAGATACACAGCTCAGCAGTCAGTATCACACAGGAGAGGATTAGATACACGGCTCAGCTCACAGTATCACACAGGAGAGGATTAGATACACGGCACAGCAGACAGTATCACACAGGAGAGGATTAGATACACGGCTCAGCAGACAGTATCACACAGGAGAGGATTAGATACACAGCTCAGCACACAGTATCACACAGGAGAGGATTAGATACACGGCACAGCAGACAGTATCACACAGGATAGGATTAGATACACAGCTCAGCAGTCAGTATCACACAGGATAGGATTAGATACACGGCACAGCAGACAGTATCACAGGATAGGATTAGATACACAGCTCAGCAGTCAGTATCATACAGGATAGGATTAGATACACGGCTCAGCAGTCAGTATCACACAGGAGAGGATTAGATACACAGCTCAGCAGACAGTATCACACAGTAGAGGATTAGATACACGGCTCAGCTCACAGTATCACACAGGAGAGGATTAGATACACGGCTCAGCAGTCAGTATCACACAGGATAGAATTAGATACACAGCTCAGCAGTCAGTATCACACAGGATAAGATTAGATACACGGCTCAGCAGACAGTATCACAGGATTGGATTAGATACACAGCTCAGCAGTCAGTATCACACAGGAGAGGATTAGATACACAGCTCAGCAGTCAGTATCACACAGGATAAGATTAGATACACGGCTCAGCAGACAGTATCACAGGATTGGATTAGATACACGGCTCAGCAGTCAGTATCACACAGGAGAGGATTATATACAGGGCTCAGCAGTCAGTATCACACAGGAGAGGATTAGATGCCCAGCAGATTGCCAAGTGTTTTGAAAGAGCAGGGAGCAGCTCCTCCTATGTTTTGGAAAGAGCAGCTGGGTCTCCAGCAGCTCGTCCTGGTTCCTCTCTTACAGCTGGTATGTGCAGAGTGAACATTCAAGCCGTTATGCTGGAACAGTACAGCATCCAGGGCTTGCAATAGAATGTAACTGGAGCTAACAGGAAAGCACTGGGCTCTAATAAGATGGAGCCTGGCCACACCTACAGCTGTGATTGAGCTGCCCACAGAGGCGTGGCCAGTTCACTCCTGATGCTGCTGCAATGAAAGAGATAGGGGTCGGGAGCTGACTGTTATGTCTTATGTCCAGGGACTGCCGTATATGAGCATGGAAAGTGGCGTTCAGCAGCCAGAGAGGTAAGATGGCAGCCCCCAGTGGCTGCATTACTACAGAAAAAAAAAATCCATACATACCACTGAGTCAAGCTTAGGGGACAATATCTTTTTATACTATTTTCCTTTCTACATTAAATTATGAAAAAACACGGCACCCTCCCTTTAAGGGGTTTTCCGAGGAAGTGAAATCAGTACTGCTAACAATAAGGCTGGTTTTATACTTGCCGTGCTTTTGCCTGCCCTTTTCTGCGGCCTCGATATCGCTACATGTGACACTTACCTCCGACCGGCCCCCTCGCTGGATATTGCTGATCGCGCGAGAACGTCCTGGGCCGTTTTCTTCTCGCTGGCGTCCCGCTGGTGCCAACAAGCGAAGCATAGACGCAGGCGGAAGACGTCATCAGCGCTGCGTGTGACAGATAAGTAATGACCGCCGTGCATCGCTGCGTTGCTGTTTGGCAGCTCACTAGCGACCATTTAGCGATGCACCAGTGATCCCGCCCAGTTGTATCATTGTCAGGATCGCTGGTGCATCGCTAAATGTAACGGGACCTTTAGACCAGACA
Source organism: Dendrobates tinctorius (assembly GCF_039654945.1). Taxonomy (NCBI): domain Eukaryota; kingdom Metazoa; phylum Chordata; class Amphibia; order Anura; family Dendrobatidae; genus Dendrobates; species Dendrobates tinctorius. The sequence goes on along the minus strand of NW_027361679.1, from coordinate 40,627,546 downwards.
CACTGGCCCAGAGACAACATGGCACTAGTGATGAGCGAGTGGGCTCGTTACTCGAGTTTTACGAGCATGCTCGGGTGTTCGAGTATTTTGGGTGTGCTCGGAAATTATGTTTGAGTTCCCGCAGCTGCATGATTTGCAGCTGCTAGACAGCCTGAACACATGCAGGGATTGTTAGGGAATCCCCACATGTATTCAGGCTGTCTAGCAGCCGCAAATCATGCAGCTGCGGAGACACAAACATAATATACGAGCACGCTCAAGATACTCGGAGAACACCAGAGTATTCTCGGAAAACTCGAGTAACGAGCACACTCAGTCATCACTACATGGCTCCATGAACCAATAAATAAGGGAATCCGGCCCTCCTTATGATGCAGACGATAAGCTTTCATTGAATATGTCATCTATGTAACCAAAAAATGATGTTTCGGCTAAACAATTAGACCTTCTTCAGACAGATTACATGAAAGACATGAGGACAAATTACTAGCATGGTGCTGTAAATAGCATGGGTGCAAATCTCAGGAGGTACAGTATGCACATACTGACCAATAGATACTGGGCAAAATCCACAAGAATGTTGCGCCAGTGGGTATTTAAGTCATGTACTTCTATATGGCAATGTTTCAAATGATTCACATTAGCATTTCATCTATATGTGAAATAGGCAAATGAGACCTGTCAGATTGCTTGTCGCGGCACATTCTGGCCAGACTCCACTGATAGAAATTCAGCCCTAAAACTGAGACAGGCAGTTTTATAGTCTTGCTCTCTTCTGATACTAATCAGCTTTCATGCAAACATATATTGAGGAATAGTGAAATTATTGCAAACTCATTTGTTTCACTTATCAAGTTAAAAGAATATTTCTATTTATACATTGCCTTCCGGGTGCTTATTTTAATTTCATTATTTTCTAATTGATGTTACATTAACAGTATTCATAGCTGAAAGTGCTCATTCGTAAAATCATATACCACTGTATCTAATAGTTAAACTAATATTTAGCCTACTACCCTTTCTCTAACCTATAATTATCACGAGTAACGCATTTCTGAGCGAAAATAGCTGTAATTGACCAGTGTGAGTGAATGAGATCAACCATAAATGATGCTGATCTTTATCACCCATGTCTGCAATAAAAAGCAAACGTTATCAATAATGTGACCGGTCAATGTAAAATCAATCAATCAATCAAGTCTTTATTACCTAGCATACAGCTTTTGATAAAGCTATCGATAGGCGAAACTCATGTTCTACACTACAGGGGAAATGTGTATATCATGGCCACCATTCAAATGGATGGACAACATTTAATATACTGCATGTTTAATCTATCAGAGTGGATGAAAAGCGCTTTCTTATTAGTTCTTCTTTCTGTAACCTTCTACAAAACATATGGAGTCACGTCCAAAGGATTACTGAGTTGTATGTGGTACAAGAGTACAAAGTGAAACAAAAAAAGAATATCCCATTTTGACAGAATGTATGGCATCTGAAAACAATTTAAAAGGAACCTGCCATATTATTCCCTCTGCCCAAACCATGGACAGCATGAATTAGGGACTAGCCCTGCAAGACTTACAGGTCCATCCAGAAATTCCAGGACAGTCCTTAAAAAAATGTAAGGCATCCTTTAATTTTTTTGTAGCTGAAGAAACTTATACAGATTATTTTGAGTGTAATTATCATCACTTTACAGTTTACAGTGAAAGCAGACTTATGGGCTGTAGGCACTTACCATCATAATGATTTATTATAGTTTTCCCATGTGTCTGTCCGTGATTTTTTGATAAAAAAAATAAAAAATCAAGTTGGCAACCCTGGTTCATCCCGGTGTATGTAAAAGGAGAGACCTGCCAGTCTAGTTGAGGGGGTGCACAGAAGCCAGCGGGGATCTGCCTCTTTGACTAGTCAACTCTGAACTCCCAATGATATTTTACTCTGAAATGCCATAGAGTTTCAAAGTAAAGCATAGATCTTTGTAATCTGTATTTGATTTATGCTGTGTGTTTTTGTGGCAGCATGAATCAGCTGACAGGTTTCTTTAAACTCCTTAATATCCAATGATGTGCATTTTCATCATAGGTTGCTCAGGTGCTGAGCCTGCTTTATGCCAGGCAGATGCCAGCTGTGTTACATATTCAGCATCTGCCTTTAAATGCAGCGAATGGCGCTTGCTCCGATCAATGCTGTTTAGCTATTTAAATACCACTGTCAATCTCTGACAATGTTGCCATTGCAAGGGCGTATCGGCTACCAAAAGCCCCCCACAGCATAATCGTGAGGAGTCAGTGGGTTACCGTGGAAGCTGGAACCTGTTGAAAGCTCCCATAACTGCTATCTTGGTCCTCGTGGAAAGCTCAGTTGGAAGCTGGGTTTTATAGGAGGAATGTAGCTTCAGTAAATACTTTGGTATGACTGAACAACAGCAGATTTGAGTTTCCACATGGGGACATAAAAATAAGAATTTTTTTTTTAATAATTACAGAAAATTTCCATTTCCTTTAGAAAACTGAGAAAATGTAAAAAATAATTAAAATAAGTTTACTTTGCATAATTGTTTCTAAAAACAAAGTCTCATCTATCAAAATACTAAATTATTTAAACTGTATGTTTAATACTGGAAAAAAAAATCAAAGTGCCAGAATTGTCATTTTTCGATCGCCACTATTTCTAAAAAAAAATACAAAAAAGATAAAGTGATCAAAAGATGCGCATATTCATGAGTTTTAATGAGCGGCACCACGTGACCGCTGAAGGCAGGAAGAGAGAGCACGGGGAGAAGCTGGGGGCTCAAGACACAGCGTCAGGACGGGTAAGTATGACCTGACACCCCCGCTCCCCCTCCCCCTCTGACCCCCCAGTGTATATGACTCGAATATAAGACGAGAGGGGGACTTTCAGCCCAATTTTTTGGGCTGAAAATCTCGACTTATATTCGAGTATATACGGTATATGGTAATAAAAGAAGTTGTTGCACTTGGAAGAAAAGGATGAAAAAACAAAATATGTGGAGTAAAACAGAGCTCAGCATTCAGAAGACTAGAAGATCTGCAGAAGATAAAACTTTTTGTCAAAACTGCAGCAAGCAGCCCAGTAAGCGAAACATCACTGAAATCAGGGTCTGTGTCTCTACAAAATGGCGCTCTCAGATGGAGTAGAAAAAACTTGGTGACAGATTCCCTCTAAGACTAGAAAATGGTTCTACATACTCTACATACTCTTTAGCGCACTTTTAGCCACATCCTTAGTAAATCTACAATGTGTGTCAGTTGCCTCAGAGATGTAAATGTATAAATATCAACGCATTTTACCACCTCCTATTTATTAAGAAAAAAGGTCCTACTTAATTATTCTGATTTTTGGGGGGCTTACACTCAAAAAGTACTTTAGATCACTGAAGTATGCAAATAGAAGAAAAAGAGTTTGTGCACACGTTGCAGATTTTATCACGTGGAGACAGTCTTTGGTAAGCAAGGGGGGCCTCAAATGGTTCACTGAGTTACAAAGCTTTAGAAATGACTTTATAACCTTTTCCAGACTGACAGAGCTCAATTACTTTATGTATCATTTCTTCCAGAATTTCTTTGGATGTCTAGCTTTGGTCTACTTCACTTTGTCAGGCAAGTCCTATGTAAGTGATTTCTTGATTGAGAACAGGTGTGGCAGTAATCAGGCCTGGGTGTGGTTAGGGAGTTTGAACACAGCTTTCCAAAGATGAAAAAAAGTTAATTTATGGTTTAAGGGGGGTAGGAGGCAGTCTCTTTCACACAGGGTCCTAAAGGTTTGGATTTCTTCTCCTCTTAATAATAAAGACCTTCATTTAAAAACTGCATTTTGTGATTACTTGTGTTACCTTTGTCTAACATTTAAATTTGCTTAGTAATCTGAAATATTGAATTGTTACAAATATGCAAAAGTACAGGAAAAACACTTTCATACAACTGTATATCACAAAGTTGCTTATTTCCATGTTCACTATTGATTTTTTTTTTAAATATCTAAAACGATGTTTACAATTTAGATTTTTTTTTCCCGACCACATTACGTAGTTAAAAAGATAAAGTAATTGAATATACAGTGTGAGCCCCATCGGGGACAGTGCCGATAATGTCTATAAAGCGCTGTATAAATGAGTAAAATAAATTAATAAATTGTCAGGAAGACACTTATTCTCCAAATCTCCTTTAAAACCACATACATGTCAGCCAATCTAAGCACAGACGTGTATGGGGTGATGAGTGGTCCAGAGGAAATAGCTGTCACTACCTAAGTTTATGGGTAGCTTTTTACCTAAGGTATATGGGTAGCTTTAATACCACTACATAATTTTTCTCCCTTCTTTGTAATAACTCCAGGCAATTTGTCTTGCTACAGTACATCAACTTAATGTTTTCACATGTAAATTAACACAAAATATTTTTTTTCCTCCCCGAAGTACAAAAGAAATCAAAAATCCAGCAGAAATTTGAAATGCAAACTGGAATACAGGTTTCAGCTCAGGCAGCAGTGAATAGATTACCTTCTTGTAAAGTAAATGTCTGTGAGAGGTGTTTGAAGGCACCGAGAAAAGCGTTCAGTGTGAAGGTTTTACCTTCCATAACACTTTGCTCAAGAAAATGAGACCTGTCACTCCTTGTACAACTTTGCTCACATTGATTACGCCTGGAGAAAAATGTGTTCACTTCACAAAGTAGAAGAATAAAAGTTTCATGGTCGAATGAGAAATGGATTCTATTAGGCAAGGACAGTGGTGATATAAAACAATCCTATAGGTAAACAGAATATAGACAACCATTTTTCACATTGATCCAAGGAATTAAAGAGCAAACGTAAGCCAAGTCAAGATCTAGAGCCCAATATGATGAATGAAGGCTTTATATGAGATCATAGATTGGCAATTGGTCATACCATACCTTATAGATAAAATAACATAATGAAAAACTCATTGTAGCCCTTCCAGGTAAATTGTTAAAAAGATTGTCCAGGATTTTAACCTCTCTCTACTATTGACAATTTTTATTTTTGCTCTTATTTTTGCTTCTTCTAATAGTCATCATTTTTATTTTTCCATCGACATAGTCATTCTTATAAGAAATGGTCTTGTTTGTGGGACGGGTCATACTTTTAAAATAACAGAAATCATTTTACCATACAATATACTTAATAAAAAGAAGACTTTTTTTAAATGTGATAAACTGGTGAAAAAAATTTCACCATTTCCGCTACTGTTTTTTGGGTTTCATTATGCAATGCGTTAATTGTGTAGGAAAAAAATGACCTGACAGTGATTCTTCAGGTCAGTATCACTATGACAAGAGCAAACTTGTATGTACATATAAAAATATATACATATTTTATTTTTGGCGGTTAAAAAAAAGACAGAAATTTGTACAAAAATAAAAAATTTTCATTTTCTGAGACCAGTAATTTTTTATCCCGCCAAAGGAGCTTAAAAAGGATTTGTTTTTTTGTGTGAAGTTTTTATTTATATCAATTTTTGGTAAATACTATATTTTGGCTGCTTTAGCTGCATTTTTGACATGAGGAATGAAGAATAAAAAAAAATGCCAATTCTGGAGCTTCTATTTTTTTAAATTACTTTTTAGAATTTAAATAACAGGTATTTATAGGCTTAAAATTGTATATAATCCTATTTAAGATACTGGTGACAATGACTAGTGGGGCAATTTAACCCTTTAGTGTACCATTACACGTAGCGACGCACCAACGATTCCGACAACGATACGATCTGGCTAACATCGTTTGTGCATCGCTAGTAAGCAGTCATACAGGCCGATCTTCATAACGACGCATCAGCGATCAGCGATGTCACTAACGACCACGGCGATCGTTGGTACCGTGTCACACACTGTCTATAATAGCGATTCAGACTTTGAATAGGCGTCCTTCAGTGCTATCTATATGAATTCGGAGTCGCCAACGAGGTCGCTCGTCGTTGATAAGGGCCGTCAAACACAGCGATGCATGGTCAGCATGACGCTAGCGATCAAAAAATGATCCTGAACGTTCGCGCACGATCAGCGACATCGCAGCAGGGAGCCGGTCGTTTCCGTGTGTCACACTTGGCGAGATCGCTAGCGATGTCGCTGTTGCGTCACAAAATCGTTGTCACTTCAGCGATATCGCTAGCGATCTCGCCGTGTGTAACGGGGGCTTTATGAATGATGCATGTTTATCTACCATCATGTAATGCAATTGGTGGTTACCTATGATTTATGTACATTACTTTACCATCATGGTATGTGAATAGCTATTGATTACATGTGAATTATGTTATATCACAATCTATGCATTCATCAGTGATAATAGCCACTACTTAGTCAGTTGCCCATATTTAATGTATGCACAATACTACTACTATAGGTGACTTTACCGGAGGGGGCTATACATTATGAATTAATACATCTGCTGGCATAGTGCCGATACACCATTATCTATTGATTTATATATCTTAATTCGCCACCACATTGTTGCAATTTTTTTTCTTTGCATGTAACTATGTAGTTATATGATAAGCAACAGGGCAATATTTAAGCTAAACCATTGAAGAGTGCCATGTCGAAAATAGAGTGCCGACCTCAGCAGTCAGGCAGTTACCAGATAAGGGGCTTACGTAGGGTCAGCATTTGCGCATACTGACCTCTCGCCTATAGCCCCCGTTACACATAACGATGTCCCAGCGATCCCACCAACGATCCGGCATGATGGGATCGCTGGGACATCGTTAGGCTGATCGCTGGTGAGCTGTCACATAGATGTAAGTAACAGCAGGTACGCAGGATGCAGTGACGAAACGCAAGACTGGTTGAACTTTGGAAAATAAACTTTTATAAATTGAAGCCGCTAGGGCTATACTAAGCAACTAAAAAGGGAAAACAACAGTTGTCCTCGCTGGGACTCAGTACAACCAAACACTATTTAAAAAGAACACGACTAACCCGGCTGAGGCCGGTTACTATGGGCCTGCGGTATGGCCGTCTACGGGTCCTTATGCTTTATATGGTCACTTATCCGTCCTGATGTGCCTCGGCATCTCTGTTGCAGCTGCGTTGCTGATGAAGCTGTTTTGGCGTCTCTGATGAAGCTGCTTTGCCGTCTTTGATGAAGCTGCTTCGGCATCTTTGATGGGGCTGCCTTGGCGTCGCAGCCGCTGGGCCCAGCTGCTGAAGATCTGGCGTAGTCTTCGGGCGCCCAGGAGGAGTTGGGGCACAACAGGCCCTGATGGAGTCCTGAGATGAGGTAACCCCCTGTAGTAACAGCGGGGTTGTGCTTGTTAGCGAGTTCAATGGGACTCCTATCCCCAAGCAGGTTTGTGTCGCAGTTCCCAAGAGTGACGGTTTTCTGGCCACGCGCACAGCCTGGGGCTGTGTAAAGAGTGTCTCTGCTGACGAGGAACAGGCCCCAACTGCCGACTGCAGCCGGGTGAAGGCAGCTGTGAGTGGTGACGGACAGGCCGCAACCACAGGCTGAAGTGACACGGCAGCGTCTGCGAGTGGCAGCGGGCAGGCCGCAACCGCGGGCAAAAGTGGGGAGGCAGCGGCTGGGAGAGGCAGCGGACAGGCTGCGGCGGGCTCGGGTTCAGCGGTAACGACCGAGGATGACCAGGGGCAGATCGTGACCCTGGATTGGGGTGAAGAGACAGTCCCCTGTCGGTAAGCTCGGTGCCTCCTTACTGAGGGCCACTGCATATCTCCCCTCTGCTGCTGGTCTCCTCTCTGAACTGTCTGTGGCCTTCTCGTTCTCTCATGCCCCCTCCGTCTCCTGCTCCGTGTCTGACGTATCATCAACTGACTCCCCTGCGCGCTCCCTGTCTCTTTTATATTCGGCCCTCCCCTTGCGATACCGTCACTCTCAGCAGTCCACTCTCCTCCTCTGCTCCCCGGGTACTGTTTCCTTAGGAACTCAGATGGCGGACCCCTTGGTTCTGGCCCAGGCACTCTGCGGGGGTCCTCCTCCCTACACTCTCCCATCCTGTAAGCTCGCCAGTCCTCGGGCGAGGGCCTCAGTATACTTGGGTTGGTCTGCGGAGGTGTCAGTTTTTGTTGCTGTATGAACTGTTCCTGTCCAATTCGTTCGGGGCGTTTGCTGGCTGTTGACCGCTCGGAGCGTCTTAGTTCGACTAGGGTGGAGTCTTCTGAGGTGGTGGTCGGTGGCGGGCTAGCTGGTTCAGGCAGGCTAATTGTGTCAGTTGGTTTGTCATTGAGTAGAGAGCCCCTGGTTATTGTGGGGAAGTCTTCTTCGTCGTCCGGGTCCCAGAACACGGGCAATGGTTCAGAAACCTGAGGAGCAGGTTCAGGTTGTTTCGGGTTGGTGGAAATACAGGGGCGTAGCATATTTCGATGCACAATGCGGGTAGGCAGCGTTTCATCTTTCTCGGTTCGTATTTCGTACACAGGTCCTTCAGGGTTTATACGGCGAAGGACCCGATAGGGACCCTCTTCCCAGCGTGACTCTAATTTGTTCTGGGGGCGTTGGTCTAGTACGAGTACTCGGTCTCCGCTTTGGAGGTTGGGAGGTGGAGATTAATTCTTCACTGGATGTTCTAAGTCTTGAAGTTTGGTATGTATGATTCGATGAAGAGTTTGAAGCCTGTGCCGGTGATTTCGGACCCATGATGATACCCCGGTCCAGGGCTGAGGTTCCTCTGGGTCCAACTCTACCTCTGTGATCTCTTTGCCCTCGCGTCCGAACAACAGGGAGTAGGGAGTATAGCCGGTAACTCGATGTACTCGGTTGTTATAGACCCATACTAGTTCAGGGACATATTCGGGCCAACGTGCCTTCTTGTCAGTCTCCAGAGTACGCAACATTTGGATTAATGTCCGATTAAATCGTTCACAGGCCCCGTTTCCCTGCGGGTGGTATGGCGTGGTCCGGGATTTGTCAATACCGTAGAGACGGTGCATTTCCACCATTATTTTTCCCAAAAAACATGCTCCTTAATCAGAATGTATCCGTTGAGGGCAGCCGTAAACTTGTATGAAGTTTCTACAAATTGCGTAGGCGGCCGACTCCACGGTCTTGTCTCGAGTGGGGGTTACCACAGCGAACTTAGTGAAATGGTCTACCATGATGAGGCAGTGTTCATACACCTGGAATGCAGGACCAATGTTCAGGTAATCCACCATCAGAAGCTCGAGGGGCACTGAGGTCACGATTGTTTGTACTGAGGCTCGCTGTGCGGGCGGTTTAGCTAATTTGCATAGGCGACAGGTCCGGCAAGTCTCGTTCACAACAGCATGCAAGCGTGGATGGTAAATTTTCTGTTGTAACCATTGCAAGGTCTTTCGAGCTCCGAAATGAGCCCCTTTTTTGTGGGCTTCTCGAGCCAGTTCGTTAAGTTGGGCTCCGGGCGCAACTACCTGCCAAATCGTCATAGATGTTGTTCGTGATGTCATTTTACGATACAATAGTCCCTTTCGGATAACCAGCCTCTCCCATTGTCGTAACATCAGCAACATGTCCTGAGTCAAAGTGTGTCTTTGGGAGTCAGTGGGCAGTTTGCCAGCAGTTACCCATTTCCGGAGAAGCCCAATTTCTTCGTCTTCTTGCTCCTGTTGGATCCACTTATCCCGGGATTGTTCCAGCATGCCCCTTAGGGTCTCCGTGGGAGGTACTTTCTGGGTGGCAGCTGTGAGCACGGCAGTGGTGAGGGCAAACGGTATCTCTTCCCCTTCTAATTCATCGTCTCGACTCTTCCCTGGGGTTGTATGTCGAATTCTGGAGAGGGCGTCAGCGTGTACATTCTCGGCCCCTCTTTTATAGATGATCTTATAGTTGAATTTCGCCATCCGGGCCACCTCTGTTCCAGAGCCCCCAATTTGGCATTTTCCAAATGAGCCAGCGGGTTGTTGTCGGGCCACACAACTTCGGAGCCCGCCAGGTACTCTGCGAACCGCTCCGTCATAGCCCACACTACTGCAAGGAGCTAGAGCTTAAAAGAGCTGTAATTGTCAGGGTTGCGCTTGGAATCATGGGGTGAGCGGTTTCCATACGTGATCACTCTCTCCCGGCCGTCTTGAACTTGTGACAACACAGCCCCTAGCCCATGAAGACTCCCGTCAGTGTGTAGGATGAACGGTTGCGAGAAATCAGCATAAGCTAACACCGGAGCATCCGAGAGCGCAGCCTTAAAGACTTGGAAGGCCTCTTCTTGAGGTTGTTGCCACTGGATTTTTCGCCCATTTGCCCCAGCGGTAACCCCCTTCAGCAAGCAGGTCGTGCAGGGCTCTAGCTCGACATGCAAAATTTTTTACGAAACGACGGTAGTATCCGGCCAACCCCAGGAAAGCCCACACTCTTTTATCGTCTCGGGGGTAGGCCATCCCTGGATGACAGCAACCTTTTCCCGGGACGGCCTTACGCCCTCCGCCGAGACGACATGGCCCAGATATTCCATCTGGGTGCGAAATAGGTGGCATTTATGGGGTTTTACCTTCAACCCGTACTTTTGCAGCCGGACGAGTACCTGCCCCAACCGCTTCAGGTGGTCCTCAAACGTGGCAGCATAGATGATATCGTCCAGGTATATCAAAGTGGCCTCAAAACTGAGATCTCCCAGACACCGCTCCATCAACCTCTGAAAGGTCCCCGGGACGTTGGCCAGTCCGAATAGCATTCGATTGAACTCAAATAGTCCCATAGGAAGTAAGAACGCCGTCTTAGCCCTGTCTTCTTCTGACATAGGCACCTGCCAGTTCCCACTGGCCAGGTCCAAAGTAGAAAAATACGTCGCCTTCCCCAAGGAGGACAAGGATTCTTCTATTCGGGGCAGTGGGTACAAGTCTTTGATGGTGCAAGCATTCAGGTTTCGATAGTCCACGCAGAATCGTAAGGTGCCATCCTTTTTGCGGACCTGCAATGAGAGAGAAAGAAGTGTGCAATATGGACGCAAACAACCCAAAATAGAAACAAATAAAGTACTAATAATCAATTATTATTTTTATTGTTATTGAAAACATATAGAAAGAACACACAAGTGACAAAAACATATTAAAAACAATTAAAAAAGGCCAAAAAGAGTTTGGCCTAAAATGACACTCCAGGATAACAGGTCTTTTGATAAGGGTAATACCCCCCCTCCTATTCACATCTTGTGGGCATTTGACTTTATTATCATATCTTCATTTTACCCTCATGTGTGCAGCCTTCAGGTGCTTAGAGGATTGGCATGTCTCTTATTGTAGAAGACCTGAAAAGCTTTTTTGAAGCCATAGCTCCTCATTGTGCGGTATATCTACATCCATGATAACCGCATTCATAATATTTTTTTCTGACAACTGTTACATACTCAGATATTTGATCTATCATTACCTTCATGGGTTTATTGCTTCAAGATATTTTGAGTATTGACATTTTTCAATACAGATCATTAATAGGTTGTCTTTCAAGTATTTTATTGTGTGGTGTATTTATGCATTTTTGGGCAACTGCAACCATGCTTTATGGTCATTTATGATTACTGCACCTTGTTATATCATATTTATTGTGCTTCTCATATTGTATGCTTCTACAGCTGCAAATTACGCATTGGGGTTTACATTGTGGTTTGCATTTACATGTGTATTTTGCACTATTTCATTAGTCTCTGCCCTTATTCATTGGAGGGGGTACATATCAGGTCCTTATCAAAAGACCTGTTATCCTGGAGTGTCATTTTAGGCCAAACTCTTTTTTGGCCTTTTTTAATTGTTTTTAATATGTTTTTGTCACTTGTGTGTTCTTTCTATATGTTTTCAATAACAATAAAAATAATAATTGATTATTAGTACTTTATTTGTTTCTATTTTGGGTTGTTTGCGTCCATATTGCACACTTCTTTCTCTCTCATTGCAATTCCCCCTTTTTAAGTGTGTGGACTGCAGCTCCCTGTGGCTTATTTGTAGTGCCCTCAAGGTTTTCATTTTTTCATCCTTTTTGCGGACTAACACAATGGAAGCCGCCCAGGGGCTTTGGCTTTCTCGAATCACTCCCTTTTCGTAGCATTTGGGCCAGCAAAGTTTTCACCTCTTGGTAGAGTTGTGGAGGAATCTGTCGATATCGTTCTCAGATGGGGGCCGCTCCTGCCATGGGAATTCCATGGGTGATGGCGGTGGTACATCCAAAATCTTCCTCATGACTAGCAAATACCTCGTGGTACTGTCCGAGCAGTATCTTTATCTGGGAAAGCTGAGCTGAAGTTAGTCCGGAAAGCTCGGCCCGCATTTGTTCCAGGATGTTTCGACCCTTCTCCTGAGTCAAGATTTCGGAAGCCTGTAGAGTCCGGATAGTTACTTTCCAAGGGTCCTCAGATTGAACTCTCAATTGAACCGCAGGGGCCGGCAGTACTTCTTCCAAAGGCCTTACTAGCTTGGGCAGTTCGGTCCAAGCGTTCAGTACGATGTCTTGGTCTTCCAGGTTGATGCAGCGCACCAGGACGGTCCCTTTTTGCACTGTGGTCAGGGAACGGGCCACCAGTATGCCAGAAGGCAAGCGCTCTGAGTAGCATGGCTCCACCTGCATCTCTACGCCCTCCAAGGGTATCGAGGCTCGAATTGGCAGGGCCATCTCCGTCTGCCCAGGAGCCAGTACAAGCAGGGGAGCCGCCGGCGCGATGACTTTGCCCAGAGGCTCGCCCTCCCGACAGTCCTGGTGTACCCACACTTCCCGCACCAACTGCTGGAATACCTGTCCTTGGGCCGTGCGGGAACCCCACTACTTCAGGATCTTGTGCGTGGGATCATTGAGGAGCAGATTGCTGAACTCCCGCAGTATGTTCATGCCCAGAATGACTGGATGCTGCTTATCGGTTTCCCCTTGAGTCAGTACCACTCCTCTGCGACCGAGGGATTTACCGCACAGCGTCACCTGTACCCACATCACCCCGGCAACGGGGACCGGTAGTTGATCGGTGGCTACCAGTCTGATCATGGGTCCCCACTGGGGTCTCGCTGCTTTGGGGAAATTTTGCCAGAAATAAGTTGCAGGCATAGTTGTCACTTGTGACCCTGTGTCCACTAGGCACCGGACTGCCCGACCCTCTACTTCTGCCCTTACCACCGGACATCTTGCGATCAAATCTTTGGAACTTCCATCACCCCTAATTGTGGTTTCTGGCTCCGAGCGGCGTCCCCCCAGCCCGGAGCCCTCTAGTTTAATGGCACCGGGTCTGCGCAGACCGACCGCCTCGGGGGAAGCGGGGTCCCCAGGGACCAGGGTTGAAACTAGGCCGTCCAGTCCTGGACTCAGTCCTTCTTTTCACTTCAGCCAACTCGCCCTGGATGTTCTTCAACTCATTTCCTCTACCCATTGAGGCTCCGTAACTGCATTCAGGGAAGCCTCCACACTCCGGATCTTCCCCACGGGGATCGCCATCCCCTGCTCCTGCTCTCAAGCACGTGCTTGACTTCCCACCTCGGAAAAGTCTATACATGGATTCATTCTAATCTGTTCCCATAATGCCTGCTTTATTAACAGGTCCCCCAGTCCAGTCACCAAAAGGTCGCGTAATGTAATGTCAACAGGTCCTACCCCTACGCAGTCCTTTCTTTCGATGGCCGTGTGTAACTCTTGGAGGACATTCACATACTGGGTGATGGTCTCCCCCTCCCCCTGCATCTGACTGAAGAACCGGGCTCTTAACTCTCCCACGTTGGTTGGGTCCCCATGGGTCTGTTCTAAAATCTGCAAAACCTTATCAAAGGTGTTGCAGTGTCCCGAGGGTCTCAACATCACTGAATTCTGATCCTCCCCGTCTAATGCCATGAGACCTACTTCTGCTTCCAGGTCAGGAGTCATCAGGTGCATTCGAAAGAGCCCCCGCATTCGCTCTCTCCAGCTCCATAGCATGGTATTGGAGCCGGAAAATATAGGCAGGTTGCTCAGCATAGCCCCCAACGAAATGCTGGAACGAGGGCCCTCGTCAACTGTTGAGTTCACGGCCCTGCCCTGGTCTGGGGCGTTGTTGCCTGCGCTTTGAGACTGCATCCTGCCGACTATGCCAAGTGTAGGTAACACAGCAGGTATGCAGGATGCAGTGACGAGACGCGAGACTGGTTGAACTTTGGAAAATAAACTTTTATAAATTGAAGACGCTAGGGCTATACTAAGCAACTAAAAAGGGATAACAACAGTTGTCCTTGCAGGGACTCAGTACAACCAAAGACTATTTAAAAAGAACACGACTAACCCGGCTGAGGCCGGTTACTATGGGCCCGAGGTATGGCCGTCTACGGGTCCTTGTGCTTTATATGGTCACCTATCCGTCCTGACGTCCCTCGACATCTCTGTTGCAGCTGCGTTGCTGATGAAGCTGTTTTGGCGTCTCTGATGAAGCTGCTTTGCCGTCTTTGATGAAGCTGCTTCGGCGTCTTTGATGGGGCTGCCTTGGCGTGGCAGCCGCTGGGCCCAGCTGCTGAAGATCTGGCGTAGTCTTCGGGCGCCCCAGCGCCCAGGAGGAGTTGAGGCACAACAGGCCCTGATGGAGTCCTGAGATGAGGTAACCCCCTGTAGTAACAGCAGGGTTGTGCTTGTTAGCGAGTTCAATGGGACTCCTATCCCCAAGCAGGTTTGTGTCGCAGTTCCCAAGAGTGACGGTTTTCTGGCCACGCGCACAGCCTGGGGCTGTGCGAAGAGTGTCTCTGCTGACGAGGAACAGGCCCCAACTGCCGACTGCAGCCGGGTGAAGGCGGCTGTGAGCGGTGATGGACAGGCCGCAACCACAGGCTGAAGTGACACAGCAGCGTCCGCGAGTGGCAGCGGGCAGGCCACAACCGCGGGCGGAAGTGGGGCGGCAGCAGCTGGGAGAGGCATCGGACAGGCTGCGGCGGGCTCGGGTTCAGCGGTAACGGCCGAGGATGACCGGGGGCAGATCGTGACCCAGGATTAGGGTGAAGAGACAGTCCCCTGTCGGTAAGCTCGGCGCTTCCTTACTGAGGGCCACTGCGTATCTCCCCTCTGCTGCTGGTCTCCTCTCTGAACTGTCTGTGGCCTTCTCGTTCTCTCACGCCCCCTCCGCCTCCTGCTCCGTGTCTGACGTGTCACCAACTGACTCCCCTGCGCGCTCCCTGTCTCTTTTATACTCGCCCCTCCCCTTGCTATACCATCACTCTCAGCAGTCCACTCTCCTCCTCTGCTCTCCGGGCACTCTGCAGGGGTCCTCCTCCCTACATACACAGCCCCAGCGATCAGGACCAGCAACGCTGGACGCTGGTTTCTAATGTAAACATCGGGTATCTAAGAGCAGCAGCTCCTGGATACCCGATGTTTACATTAGAAACCAGCGTGCAGCGTTGCCGATCGCTGGTCTCTCGCTGCCACACGCAGCGATGCGCGCCGGCTAGCGGGAGACCAGCGATTGAAAAACGGCCCTTGCCAATGCTGCACGATCAGCGATAACCGGCAGGGGGGCTGGTCGCTGATCCCCGTCACACACAGTGATCTCGCTGGCGAGATCGGGGCCTTATCTACCTTATATATCTTTTTGGTCTCTTGTCTTATTTTAAGAATGACACTCAATCTCACCCTGTTGGTGTTTTACCAATGCAACACCTAGCTCATCGCTATCTATGGGTCCTTTAGATTATTTCTTATTTGGAATTTATTTTTTTGTGTATTTTTTTAAATTTTATAGAAAAAATTATTGTAAGGGTATATTTTCTTCAGTTAATCTCTATGTCCAAGGGTAACATGGAAACATTATTAGTATAATATCATACAGACGTTGCGAGGCCCCACAACGCTGAAAACAAATTGGAGGTTCCAACATGTGTGTATATATATACAGGGGTTGGACAAAATAATGGAGACACCTAACGTTTTGGCATCATAATCTTCGAACATGTTATAAACATGCCGTGACATATGGTAATGTTTTGTAGTTGATTATTTGTGTTATGTGATATGTGTATGTAAATTAACTGTTTGTTTTGCAGAATTGTAAGAACATTGATGAAAACCTGATACCAATGGCAGACCTCTCGGATTTTCAAAGAGGCCAAATTGTTGGTGCTCGTATGGCAGGCGCTTGGCGTGTCAAGAGGTACTGTCTCCAAAGTAATGACTGCGTTTGAAAGACAAGGAAAAACGTCCGCAGCAAAGCACAGGTCCGGTCGAAAGTCGAAGTTGACTGAGAGAGACCGTCGGACTCTAAAGCGAATTGTGAGAGGATCGCAAGACCACTGCTCCGAAAATCACTGCTGAGCTCAATAAACACCTACAGAACCCAGTTTCCACGAAAACGGTTTGTCGGGAGCTGCACAAATCAGGATTCCACGGAAGAGCTGCAATTCGAAAGCCGCTGCTCTCAATGACAAATGTTTCCAAGCGTTTAGAGTGGTGTAGAAACCTCCAGAATTGGTCCTTCGAGCAGTGGAAACATGTGATATTCTCAGACGAATCATCATTTACCCTATTTCCGACATCCGACCGAGTGTACGTTTGGAGACAGCCGAAAGAAGCATTCCATCCAGACTGCCTTCTCCCATCCGTAAAACATGGTGGAGGTTCTGTGATGATCTGGGGTGCTATTTCGTGGAGATCCGCCGGGCCAATGATATCCCTTCATGGAAGAATTAACAGCTGCGATTATTTAGGGCGACCAAGTGCATCCTATGGTTCAAGCACTGTTCCCGGAGGGGAACGCCATCTTTCAGGATGATAATGCACCAATTCATACAGCTAGAATCGTTAAAGCATGGCACGAGGAACATTGTAATGAAGTTAAGCATCTCATCTGGCCCCCACAATCCCCAGATCTCAACATTATTGATCATTTATGGCCAATTTTAGAGATTCAAGTTAGACGTCGATTTCCGCCGCCATCGTCGCTCAAAGAACTGGAGGGCGTTTTAACTGAAAAATGGGCTACAATTCCTTTGGAAACAATTCACACCTTGTATAAATCCATACCTCGGATAATTGAGGCTGTAATCGCCGCAAAAGGTGGCCCTACACCATATTAAACTAACTTTTGTTGATGTTTCCAGGTGTTTCCATTATTTTGTCCAACCCCTGTATATATATACACAGTAATAGGAGGATGGTGAGATTGATAGACTTCACAGATATGTTCACAGGTCTCGAGTCATCATTGCCTGTGCACCTGTCTTTTTGTCTAGTTTTGTGTGTTTATTTTCCCACCCAATTCAATATTCTATGTGTGCCTTTTACAAAGTCTGTTTTATATGTGCTTGGTGTATTTTTGAGTATGCCAAAATATCAGCACAATTTTTGCAGTTTTCACCACTAACTTGCAATCTTTTTTTGCCAAAACTCGCAAAATTGTTCAATATGGAAATATAGCCCTTTTTAAAATCAAGAGTAACATGCGCCATTTTAATGAATTTGGCACCAAAAATGGCAACTTAAACCCCAAGATAAAAAAAAAGTATAAAGTGATTTAAAAAAAATGCAAATGATAAATTGGGGCCTCACATGTAAACTCAGCCCAAAAAAAAGAGTCCTCTAAAAGGAAATTATTTATTTGGCCACTAACAGCTTGATTTATAAGTGGTTTTGTAAATTTAGTCTTACTTACAGGTGCTGGTCAGATTGCTAGCACCATAAGTGTTATACCGTAATTAGGATGTCTCCTATTTGGTTTTAGATCTAGTATATAATTACCTTGTAATGTGTTCACGTCTTGTTCCATCCAGATGTGTCCGGATCCCAGAATTCCAAGCAGAGGAAGTTCACCGAACGCTATATTGGGACACCCAAGAGGATTCATTTTGTGAGGTAAATTATTTTTTAAACAATATTTTACCTCACATAATGTATCATCTGCGATCTCCTGCTGTAATGTTAATATTGTCTTTTGCTTCCTCCCCTGCCCAGGAGCTGTGGTATTTTCTGTACACGGTCAGACACAGACAATGAGAGGAGAAGACAGCAGATGGGGGAGAGAAAAAGCACACAGGGGTAAGAAAGACAGAGCACAGGGGGGAGACAGCTCAAATGGGACAGCACATGAGGAGAGAACACAGCACAGTAAGGAGAGAGACCGCAGACAAGGGGGATGGCGCATGGGGTAGACAGGTCAAAGAAGAGAGCACAGACGGGAGAAGTCAGCACATGGGGAAACAGAGAGTGGATAGGTGGGTGAACACATGGGGGAGAGATTCTCAACACTGCAAATCCTGCCCCCATCGTGACATTACCGCCCACCCGAGACGATAGCATCGGGTCTCCATCTAGTAGAAAAATAAGCCACAACCTCTTGGCTTCACACAACAGATCAACATGAGATTAACTCTCGTGTTCTTCGCAGTTTGTTTCAGGAACATGCAGAGACCATACAGACTGACAGTGATGTCACGAATATCGAGCTTATTCTATTTCCAGTAAAAACGTAAACTATATGCCAATCTCTGTAAAAACAATTGTGATTTTTCTTTTTTTTCAAAGCTAGCAGTGCTTCAGCATGTTAAAGTGATTGTAATTAGCATCATTTTACAGGTTACAACACAAGCAATTAATGTGTTCATATTAGTATACTGCGCTGCACACATAAATTGCTTTGACTTTTTACGGCTAATTTATGTTTTCTCAGTTTGTTCATAAACATTTTTGCTTTTCTTGATTGTTGTCCAGAAAAATAAAACTCATGGAGCACTGAATTTGATTGGAAGGTATTGCTCTGCTGGCCTGAAGTATAGCTTATTTGGAAAAATTGAAAAAGAGAGTAAGGCAATCCAGATTTAGTTTTCTGTGGAATGGATTCAAATCACGTTTGCTTACAACCACTCTTGCTAATGTGTAACCCGCAATTGCCAACTTTGGTGTCTGCTATAACTCTGGCAGGTGTGCACAGTACAGATGTGGAGTGTGATATTGATATTCATCTATGCAGTACAATGCACTAATTTAATCAATATTTTAAGGACTTGTTGCATAATTCAGACAGTGTAAATGAGGATTATTTGGATTTAAGCATATGCTAAATAAATGAAGCACATATGACAAATGGCAAAATATCAACAGGCAGCAAATAGCACCGACAATACTTTTTTTCATAGAATCATAGAATATTAGAGTTGGAAGGGACCTCCTGGGTCATCATGTCCAAAACCTTGCTTAATGCAGGACTCACTAAATCATCTCAGACAGATGTCTGTCCAGCCTCTGTTTGAAGACTTCCATTGAAGGTGAATTCACCACCTCTCGTGGCAGCCTGTTCCACTTATTCATCACCCTCACTGTCAAAAGTTTTTTCTAATATCAAATTTGTATTTTCTCCCTTTCATTTTCATTTAATTACTTCTCGTGTTTCCATGTGCAAATGAGAATAAGGGAGATCCCTCAACAATGTGACATCCTTTCAGATATCTCTAGATCCAAGCAAAGAAAAATAAGGATGGCACTCACCATTCGTAAAATCCACCTTTACTGCATATATAAAATCTCCGGCCGGGGAGCAATGTGCATGGTAAGAGGACGACGGCCATTTCGCGCAGCTGTACTTCCACTGACGCGTGGAAGCGCAGCTGTGAGAAACTTCGCGAAACGGCCGTCATCCTCTTACCACGCACATTGCTCCCCTGCCGAAGATTTTATATATGCAATAAAGGTGGATTTTACGAACGGTGAATGCCATCCTTATTTTTCTTTACTTGGATTTTGAAATTGACTGTTTCAGGGATAGAGCACCCGTTCTCAGGGCATAAAAGCGTCTAGTGTGTTTTATTGTGAGGAATTAATTGGCGATATAACGGTGCTGGTGCTTTGCTTCTTTCTTTGGATTCAGATATTTCTAGACAGCTATTAAGTCTCCTCTTAGCCTTCTTTTATGCAAACTGAAGATTCCCAGATCCTTTAACCGTTCCTCGGAGGAAATACTTTGCAGTCCGATCACCATCTTAGTAGCTCTTCTCTGAACTTGCTCCACTTTTACAATGTCGTTTTTAAAATGTGGTGCCCAGGACTGGACACATTATTCAGGATGAGGTCTGACCAAAGAGGAGTAGAGGGGGATAATTACTTCATGTGATCTAGACTATGTTTCTCTTAATACATAATAGAACTGTGTTTGGCTTTTTTGCTGCTGCATCACACTGTTGACTCATGTGTATACTGTGATCTATTAGTATACCCAAGTCTTTTTCACATATGCTGATGCTTAGTTCTATTCCTCCCATTCTGCAGATGTAATTTTCGTTTTTCTTGCCCAGATGTAGAATCTTGCATTTATCCCTGTTAATGCCATTCTATTAGTCGCTGCCAATTGTTCAAGTTTATTTAGATCCTTCTGAATCATTTCTCTGTCTTCTCTAGTGTTAGCTATCCCTCCTAGCTTCGCATCGTCTGTCTGCAAATTTGATTAGTTTACCTTCAAGTCTAGTGGTACGCCACTTCAAACACTCTTCCAATTGGATGTGCAACCATTTATTACCACCCTTTCAGTAGGATAACTGATACAGTTATGAATCCACCTAACCGTAGCCTTGTCAATCTCATACTTGGCAATTTTTTCAATCTAGATAGTATGAGATACTTTATCAAATGCTTTGCTAAAGTTGATATATCTACCGCATGTTGGCTTTGGTTAGTTACTGAATTCTTATCTAAGTACTTATATACTGTACATATTGTTTAATAATTTGTTCAAAGATTTTTCCTATTATAGAAATAAGGCTCACTGGCCTGCAATTTCCTGGGTCCACCTTCTTTCCTTTTTTGAATACAGGGATAACATTCTCTCTTCTCCAATCTTCTCGGAATTCTCCTGTTCTCCAGTATTTTTCAAAGATTCTGGCTAGTGGTTCTGCAATTTCCTCTGCTATCGCTTTCAATACTCTAGGATATAAATCATCTGGACCTGGAGATTTAAATTAATTTAAATTAGCTACATGTTCCTTCACCATCTCTCTGTTTATAGTGTGGATTCTTTTATTCCTTCGATGGTACCGTGAAGATCAGTTGATGTTACAATTGTTTTCTTAGAGAACACAGATGCAAAATAGGAATTTAAAAGTTCAGCCTTGTCAATATCATTTTTGACTACTTCATCCATTTCATCCTGTAGGAATCCTATCGCATCTTTTACTTTTCTTTTGCTTTTGATATACCCCAAAAATCCTTTTTTATTGCTTTTGATCTACCTTGCAAGGCTCCCTTCATTACTGGCTTTAGCTTTTCTAACGCTTGCCCTGCATTCCCAGCAGACAGCATTTTATTCTTCTTCAGGTATGTATGCCCCCTTCTTTGATATACATGCTTCCAATTCTTCCTTCTTTTCAGGATTGCCACTAATTGTGCAATGAGAATTTTATTTAGCAAAATCTTCCATCCTTCTTGGACATTTCTGTCCTTTAGAACATCCAGCCATTGGACCTTTCCTACCTTCTTCAATCAAATCTGCCTTTTCTTAAGTCCAACCTTAAAGTCTGAGCCCTTGCAGGTCTTCCTCATCTTGTAATACAAAATTCAAGGATATCATGATTGCTGCCTCCTAAATTCCAAGCCACCTTTGCTTCCTCAACCATTTCCTCCCTGTTGATAAGAATTAGGTCCAAGATGGCAGATCCTTTTATTCTCTCGTCTACCTTTTGAAAGATAAAGTTGTCAGCAAGAGAAGATAAGAATTTTCTGGACCCATTACTTTTTTATTATTTTTATTGTAGTACAGTATTAGTGTAAAACTGTTGTCACATAGACACTTTTTATACATATGGCCCACTAAGCTTAAATTACGCTTTATTTTATTTTTTTTTATTATAAATCAATGAAAATAACAAACTGTGCATTAGACCTTATTAGAGAAATCTTCTTTCTGCTTTTTTTCCCTGCCAGGATTAATCTTTCATTCTTCAAATTCATGGGTAAAATCTGGTTTCAGTGAATACAGACCTTCATTCTGAGATAGGGGATGACCATTGTTATTCATACAGTACTATGGAAATCTGTAACTGTCGTTATAGTAGAACTTTCATCAGAATGTGTGTGACTGCCTCTAGGCTCCTCCCTCCATAGAATTTTAAATGCACCAACTGACGTCTCCTATCTGAATAATGGGAAAATCAGTCTTCACTGAATACAAATTTTACTAATGAAATGAGAAAGAAAGATTAGTCCAGGATGAGAAAGCAGCAGATTTATGTAATAAGAAATATTACAAAGTTTCTTATTTTCATGTGTGCTACTGATTTAAGAAATAAAAATGAAAAAGGCAGTCACTCTTTAAGTTTAGACATTTAGACATACTGTGAGGATTGGCAGTGATGGATGGCTTTCTTAGTTTCAGTCAGTGCATTTCCTGATATATTACCCCTCAATAAGCTTAGCTGATCTCAGTGGTTTGCTCTTGGCTGATCTGAGTACTTTCCTGACCAGGTGATCATAACTGCTTATTCATGATGTTTACAATTGTTTTTTCTCTCCTGAGTGCTACGCTTTTCTCACCAATCCCATTTGTAACCTATCTTGTGAAAAGGTGATAAATGTATTTAGTGGGAAAAGAGTAATCAGTGATCAATGCTAAATTTGAATCAAATGTCAACTGAAAAAATAACAATGTATAAGGATGATACAGGCAGAAAAATACATGGGGTTATTTCAAGCATCTCTGCAGTATCAACAACCATCAGATTCTGGAGTCATTACATTTGTATTTTTGAAATATCAATGACAATTGACTTCGATTAGGTTACAATATGGCCAGTGTAGTAAGAAAATGTTACTTCAGAACAACTACAAGTAGTAAAAGTAAAGGGAAAAAGATAATGCACAAATCTGTGCCTGTCACATGCAGCCTGTTCTGTGGATGGCATGGTATAAATAAGGAGAGACTAAGCAGAATGATATACAGGTTTGTTGGAAAGGATTCAGCAAACTTCTATTTTATTTATTAAAATCATTGCTGTTTGTATGGATAAGAGTCCAGTGGGCAGGCCTAACTCAGTGATTGGTAGTATCTCTGCATGCACAACCACAGATAGAAGACTGTCAATCACTGAATAGAAACACCCACTGTACTCATATACTCAAACACCAGGGATTTCATTGAATAAAATACAAGTTTTACTGAAACTTTTCCCATAATATATGGTAGATATCAATCTGATCAGCTCCTCCCACTCTATAACATCCTGCAAGCAGATCAGATACCACTATTAAAATGACAGATTGCCCTTAACATGTCCACCCCTACTAACTGCGACAGTCGAAAAGGTGCAAAAAAATAAAAAAAAAGACAACACTCCTCCACCCCCCCAAAAAAAGAATTGTGTGTTCTCGCTTTTAAGCTTGATATGCAATAAAAATATCCTATACAATCTAAGAAATTTAACTAGAGAAAGTGTCATAACATCTTGGAAATTGTCTGAAGGCTAACGACTGTAACCTTCAGCGATGACAGCTGAAAAGTGCTGATCCTCTAGAGCAGAACATAAAATGAGCTGATTTCAAGCCCAACTTTAAATGACTTCCATTCCGTAAATGCCGGACCCCGGGGTCTGTTCCTGCATTTATTGTTATTATTACATTTTTTGATCATGTCACCCATGGCTAAGAGAGTCTCTGATAGAGATCTTTAATAATGGCTGTTCAAATGTTTAACCACTTACTCTGATGCTAAATATGAATATTTATAAAAAGCTCAGAAATGTAGGGCAAGGTTTAACCTACAATGTTTCTACTTTTATCAGAAGCTTTTCTCAAGGTTCTTATTGGCTATTTTTTTTCCTGTGCTTTATATAGTGGTAACATAGTCTGCTGCACTGTACAAAGATTGTGATCAACCACTGTCCTCACAAGCTAATTTCCCTAAGGCTGGGATCACACATGCGAGGAATACGGCCGAGTCTCGCGTGTTAATACCCGGCACTGCCGCCGGTACTCGGAGTGGAGCGAGCGGCCACATAGCAATACATGGACCCACCCGCTCCGCTCCTGAATGCCGGCGGCAGTGCCGGGTATTAACATGTGAGACTCGGCCGTAATCCTCGCATGTGTGATCCCGGCCTAACTAAAACACTCCTTTGCCAATCACAAGGACGTAATATACCCACAGCCTAAACACACATAGGGAGAACATACAAACTTGATACAGGTGATGTGAGCAAAATACACTCTTCTATGCCATTAGAACTCCAAATTAAGAATTGTCTTCCAAGAGATAAGGAAATGAATACTGCACAGCCTTGTATGGTGTACTCAGGATTTCCTGCTTATTAATACAGACCCCAAAGTAAAAGAGTGCTACAGACAAAAGAAAGGAAGTTTTATGCAAAATATGAGCCAATAGGATTACTGGAACCGACCAGCAGTGTTATTTGATCACCATGACACAGGAGTTATAAGACAAGATAGACACCGCATTCACAAAATGGAGTCGGTTCTCTCACAATGAACCTCAAATTTCAATGCTGGAAGGTAACAGTGCTAAGCACTTAGCAAACATTTCTCCTGTACTATATATTTGGTGGCTTTGGTCCTCCAGGAGGTTGGTTTTCAAAAGTCTGACATAAGATAGACAGAGAGAAATACAGACAGATACAAAATGGAGTTAGAGACAGCACTTCAAGTGAATAATAAAGAAAAGGACTGTTTTATCCAATAGACATACTGTTAATACTGCCATATTGTGCTTAGATATGGGACACTAGATCAAATCATGAGAAGCTTGAAAAAGGTTCACATCTTTATGGACCGAAACATTGATAAGATGGGCTAAAAAAGTAGCTCCTTTTTTTCACTGAGAATGGTGTGCTGCCTCCGTTTTTTGGACTTCTACAATTGAGGTTTGGTCTGTACCTGGGGGGCTCTGCACCCGATTTTTCCTTTTCCTTTTTGTTACTTTGTGCTGCTCTAATTCTATTTTTCAGGCTGGAGTCAGACACAACGTATAAAAATACGGACCGTATTTTACTGTCCTAATACGCAGAAATGTTCCCTGAACAGTGATCCGTATGTCATCCGTTGTCAAGGTGTGGCTGCATTTTTTGCGCATGTAAGCATCCGTATTGCATCCATATGCCGAGATTTTCTCGCCGGCTTGCAAAATGGACATATAATGGAGCCCAATGACAGGTTAAAACCCAAATAAAAGAATAGATATAGACACATAGAATACATCTATATATGCATGTCATTGAGACACACAGATATACACATATATACATATATATATATATATATATATATATATATATATTTCATAGCGTTCTATATAGCAGAATAGCCGTTAAATCAATTGCCGGGATCTTATAGATGCGCCTTTTCTGGGTTGTCTAGGGGCAGATTTTTGTAGCCAGGTGGGGGCCAAAAACAATGGTCCCTCTCAAGGCTATTAATATCTGCCCTCACTCACTGGCTTTCCCGCTCTCGTTGAGATTTTACCGCAGGAGCCCACGCATTTTTTTTCAATGAATTAACGCCTTAATTTAACACCTTGATGTCCCAAATTTTACACACATACCCTAACCTAGTTATTAGTCAAAGACATATAAAAATAAATGAAATGAAATGGTTTACTGTATTTAAACCATGTGTTATTTCATGTCGGCTTTTGTAATGATTTTACAGAAGCCAGCAATTGATTTAGCAGCTATTCTACTATGTAGAACTCTGTGAAATATAAATATATATATATATATACACTCACTGGCCACTTTATTAGGTACACCTGTCCAACTGTGTGTTAAGACTTAATTTCTAATCAGCCAATCACATGGCGGCAACTCAGTGCATTTAGGCATGTAGACATGGTCAAGACAATCTCCTGCAGTTCAAACCGAGCATCAGTATGGGGAAGAAAGGTGATTTGAGTGCCTTTGAACGTGGCATGATTGTTGGTGCCAGAAGGGCTGGTCTGAGAATTTCAGAAACTGCTGATCTACTGGGATTTTCACGCACAACCATCTCTAGGGTTTACAGAGAATGGTCCGAAAAAGAAAAAAAATCCAGTGAGCGGCAGTTCTGTGGCCGGAAATGCCATGTTGATGCCAGAAGTCAGAGGAGAATGGGCAGACTGGTTCGAGCTGATAGAAAGGCAACAGTGACTCAAATTGCCACCCGTTACAACCAAGGTAGGCAGAAGAGCATCTCTGAACGCACAGTGCGTCGAACTTTGAGGCAGATGGGCTACAGCAGCAGAAGACCACACTGGGTACCACTCCTCTCAGCTAAGAACAGGAAACTGAGGCTACAATTTGCACAAGCTCATCGAAATTGGACAGTAGAAGATTGGAAAAACGTTGCCTGGTCTGATGAGTCTCGATTTCTGCTGCGACATTCGGATGGTAGGGTCAGAATTTGGCGTAAACAACATGAAAGCATGGATCCATCCTGCCTTGTATCAACGGTTCAGGCTGGTGGTGGTGGTGTCATGGTGTGGGGAATTTTTTCTGGGCACTCTTTGGGCCCCTTGGTACCAATTGAGCATCGTTGCAACGCCACAGCCTACCTGAGTATTGTTGCTGACCATGTCCATCCCTTTATGACCACAATGTACCCAACATCTGATGGCTACTTTCAGCAGGATAATGCGCCATGTCATAAAGCTCGAATCATCTCAGATTGGTTTCTTGAACATGACAATGAGTTTACTGTACTCAAATGGCCTCCTCAGTCACCAGATCTCAATCCAATAGAGCATCTTTGGGATGTGGTGGAACGGGAGATTCGCATCAGGGATGTGCAGCCGACAAATCTGCGCCAACTGTGTGATGCCATCATGTCAATATGGTCCAAAATCTCTGAGGAATGCTTCCAGCACCTTGTTGAATCTCTGCCACGAAGAATTGAGGCAGTTCTGAAGGCAAAAGGGGGTCCAACCCCTTACTAGCATGGTGTACCTAATAAAGTGGCCAGTGAGTGTATATATATATATATATATATGTGTGTCTCAATGACATGTACTGTATATATAATTATTCTATGTGTCTATATCTATTCTTTGGTTTCTGTTAGAAACCCTGTCATAGGGCTCCATTATATATCCATTATGCAAGCCCACGAGAAAATCTCGGCATACGGATGCCATACGGATGCCATACGGATTACATACGGATGCTTACATGCGCAAAAAACGCCGCCACGCCTTTCCAACGGATGACATACGGATCACTGTTCAGGGAACATTTCTGCGTATTACGACAGTAAAATATGGTCCGTATTTTTGTATGCTGTTTCTGACTCCAGCCTAAATCTGTAGATTGATGAGATGAGAGAGACAAGGTAGGATCGCCAGTTTTTGTCATTGTATATGCCACCAAACATTTGTTATCTGTACATCAGTAAATTAAATAATATGCCATAATAAGCTTTACTTGGCCACCGGTTTTAAAATACAATACGTAAGCCAATACCATGTCTGCTATTAAACAACAAGGAAAATGCATAATACATAATGGCATCGGCAGAGAAAAACGAAGGAGAACATGAAAGTCAAGCTAACTGTCACAGTCTACTCACATGACAAGATCATTTGTCACTATGTCAACGAGTTATTCATGCATTAGCTGTCATTCCTCTGAAGTCTCGTAGAAAGATTTCATTCTCAAGTCGAGTACTACAACATATGGAGGCACAATAATCAAGGAGAAAGCATACAACTCTCTTCACAATGGAGATCTGGATAAGTTTTAACAGGATCCTGCTGCATTCGATGAGTAGAGTAGATGCAGTGGACTATCCTATACACCCTGGTTTAAAAAACAATGCAATCTTGAAGGACCAATGAAATCTCTTGGACCAGTGATGGCGAACCTTTTATAGACCGAGTGCCCAAACTGCAATCTAAAATCCACTTACGGTATTTATCGCAAAGTGCCAGCACGGCAATTTAACCGGAATACAGAGGTTTTAGATTAGAAATACAACTCCTACATTAGCACACTATACAAAGAGCTTGTAAGCTCCACATAGTGCTTGAAACAATATTATGGCCCGACATGATGCTCCATTGTGTATAGTGGTCCCACATAGTGCTCCATACTGTATAGTGGCCATACATGATGCTCCATTCTGTATAATAGCCAAACATAGTGCTCAATACTGTATAATAGCCACATATAGTGCTCCATACTGCATAATAACCCCACATAGTGCTCCATACTGTGTAATGGCCACATATGATGCTCCATACTGCATAATAACCCCACATAGTGCTCCATACTGTATAATGGTCCCACATGATGCTCCATACTGTATAATAGCCACACACAGCGGTGGATTATAATGAGGTCAATCTGGGCGGTAGCCCAGGGCCCAGTGGTGTGGGGGGCCCACCAGCCCAAGGAAAATTGCCCCATTATAATCCGCCACCATAGCGCCACGCCCCCCCCATGTACCTCCCCCTTCCTCCCCCTCCCAGATCCACCGGCCACCGCAGCGCCAGCCCCTCACTAATGAATCCCTGCTCTGTGCGCACAGGACCTGTGATGAGGTCACAGGAGGGGAGGAGTCAGGGGTTACATGATCAGGGGCTTCAGTCGGAGGCCCCTGATCATGTGACACCTGACTCCTCCCCTTCTGTGACCTCATCACAGGTCCTGTGCACACAGCTCTCAATGTATTGTATGTGGGACTGCTGTGCTGGTTGTCATGGTGCTGGATGAGGGATTTATGTGTGGGGTCAGGAGGGGTTTACAGGCTGGATGTAGCTGCGTGTGTGTGCGAGGTGTACAGAGCAGAGCCGCATGTGTGCGAGGTGTACAGAGCAAAGCCGCATGTGTGCGAGGTGTACGGAGCAGAGCCGCGTGTGAGGTGTACGGAGCAGAGCCGCGAATGTGCGAGGTGTACGGAGCGGAGCTGCACGTGTGCGAGGTGTACGGAGCAGAGCTGCGCGCATGCGAGGTGTATGGAGCAGATCTGCGTGCGAGGTGTAAGGAGCGGAGCCATGTGTACGGAGCGGAGCTGCGTGTGTGTACGAGGTGTACGGAGCGAAGCTGCTTGTGTACGAGGTGTACGGAGCGAAGCCGCATGTGTACGAGGTGTACGGAGCGAAGCCGCGTGTGTGTACGGAGCGAAGCCGCGTGTGTGTACGAGGTGTACGGAGCGGAGCCACGTGTGTACGAGATGTACAGAACGGAGCCCTGTGTGTACAGAGCTGAGCCGTGTGTTTACGGAGCGGAGCCACGTGTGTACGAGGTGTACAGAGCGGAGCTGCGCGTGTGCGAGGTGTACGGAGCTGCGCGCGTGCAAGGTGTACGGAGCGGAGCCACACGTGTACAGAGCGGAGCCACGTGTGTGTATGAGGTGTACGGAGCCAAGCTGTGTGTGTGGACAAGGTGTACAGAGCGGAGCCGCGTGTGTGTACGAGGTATACTCAGCGAAGCTGCGTGTGTGTACGAGGTGTACGGAGCGAAGCCGCATCTGTGTACGAGGTGTACGGAGCGAAGCCGCGTGTGTGCATGGAGCGAAGCCATGTGTGTGTACGTGGTGCACGGAGCGGAGCCGTGTGTGTACGAGGTGTTCAAAACGGAGCCCAGTGTGTACAAAGTGTACAGAGCTGAGCCGTGTATTTACGGAGCGGAGCCGCTTGTGTACGAGGTGTATGGAGCAAAGCCACACGTGTACAAGGTTTACGGAGCAGAGCCATGTGTGTACAAGGTGTACAGAGCGTGGCCGCGTGTGTAAAAGGTGTACGGAGCAGAGCCGCATGTGTACGAGGTTTACGGAGTGGAGCCATGTGTGTACTGAGAGGAGCCATGTGTGTGCGAGGTGTACGGAGCGAAGCCGTGTGTACGAGGCATACAAAGCGGAACCGTGTGTGTATGAGGTGTGCGGAGCCATGCGTGTACAAGGTGTATGATGGGGAGTATTCATACCTCCCAACCGTCCCAGATTTTGAGAGTCTGCCCCACTGCCCCGACCGGGAGCTTACTTTTCCCGCGGACACAGGAGTATACGGCGGAGCCCCGAGGAGCACTTGAAAACTCGCACGTGACATTCCATCGGAAGTGACATGCTGGAAGCTGACCGGAGGAGATTGTGACGGAACCATGGAGGCACTTCAGGGAATGCTTCAGATCATCACCATGTTCTATGTCTTCCTCCGACAGCACGGACAGCGGGATCGCCTTGGACTCGGGGATGTCGGCCATGTGAGTGGATCATGATATGTCCTGCACCAGGAGGCTCAGGTGGGCACTACAATGTGAGCCCAGCTGGTATAGTATCTTTATAGAATCTTTCTTTTTTTCCCCTCTTGTCTTTCTTTCTCTCTCTCTGCTCTTTCTTTCTTTCACTTTCTGTTCTTTCTTTCCCCTTTTTCTCTCTCCCTCTCTGCTCTTTATTTCCCCTTTCTTTCTTTTTTTCTCTCTTTGTTCTTTCTTTCCCCTCTTTCTTTCTCTTTCTTTCTCTCTTTGTTCCTTCTCTCTTTGTTCCTTCTTTCCCCTCTTTCTTTCTCTCTCCCTCTGTTCTTTCTTTCTTTCCCCTTTCTTTCTTTCTTTCTTTCTTTATTTTTTTCTCTCTCTGTTCTTTCTTTCCCCTCTTTTCTTTCTCTCTGTTCTTTCTTTCTCTCTCCCTCTCTGTTCTTTCTTCTTTCTTTTTTTCTCTGTTCTTTTTTTCTGTCCCCTCTTTTTCTCTGTTCTTTCTTCCTCATTTTCTCTCTTTCTTCTTTCTTTGCTTCTCTCTGTTCTTTCTTTCTCCTTTCTTTCTCTTTTTCTTTTCTCTCTCTCTCTCTCTCTGTTCTTTTTCTTTTCCTCAGTACCAGTCAGTGTGCCCACAGTACCAGCCACTGTGCCGTCAGTACCAGTCAGTGTGATCAGCAGTGCTAAATTGGTGAGTGGGGCGTGGACATGGGTGTGACTAGTTGTGAAATGGGTGTGGCCGGGTGGCCGGTAACCAATCATCATAGTGGAAGTCATCTGTTTCCATCAACTTTGTTATATGTGGGCAGTGGGCACCTCTAGTAAGGTGGGCACGAGATGGCGGGTCTTGTCACCTCTGCCTCACACATAAGTTACTATGAGGTGTACTTTATTCCTGCCACATTTCTTTCTTGGCCTACAGAGAGAAATGTTTTGACCAGTTGAAAGTTATACAACCTGAGGATTGTGCATGTGTGCGCTGCCCGCATATATATATATATTTACTTACTCCGACCCCTATATAAACCCTGCCCCTCTGACCGCCGTCCACTTTCTCATGCTCCTGTTCCAATCCTGGGGTCTTTTTTGGTCCCCCTTGGTCCTCCACATGCTGTACATATGGGATAAGACTAACATTGCGCAATGCGCGCTTGTTCATCGCCAGATGCAGCGTCGTGTCCAGTGTGTGAGGAGACGGCGATTTGTCTGTGGAGTTAACCCCTCTGCTGACATGTTGGGCACAGCCTGTGACGAGGAATGTCTCTTCTTGTGTATCCGGCCACAGGCTGCACATCAGAGGCTGCTTCTTCTATCTGGGGAAGTTCATGAAGCAGAAGCCTCTGTGTGACTCATGTGAAGACAGGTCATGGGTCCAGGTCAGCAGGTGATTGCAGACTATTAGCTGGTTTCGATGATAGGTACAGGTGAGTCAGGACTAGATGTTGGGTGGAAGCCTTCCAGTATTTGTAAGGCCTCGTGCACGCGCTGAGTATTTGGTGAGTTTTTACCTCAGTATTTATAAGGCCTCGTGCACACGCTGAGTATTTGGTGAGTTTTTCACTCAGTATTTGTAAGGCCTCATGGACACGCTGAGCATTTGGTATTTTTTACCCCAGTATTTGTGAGGCCTCGTGCACACGTTGTGTATTTGCAGAGTTTTTTTTACCTCAGTATTTAACCCCTTCCCGCCCCGTT
Source organism: Dendrobates tinctorius (assembly GCF_039654945.1). Lineage (NCBI taxonomy): Eukaryota > Metazoa > Chordata > Amphibia > Anura > Dendrobatidae > Dendrobates > Dendrobates tinctorius. The sequence continues at coordinate 40,595,813 of NW_027361679.1, read as the reverse complement.
ACATGACCGGGGGCCCACATAGTCAGAACAGCCCGGAGCCCTGGCTACCCTTAATCCACCCCTGGCCACACATAGTGCTCCATACTGTATAATAGCAACATAGGATGCTGCATACTGTATAATGGCCACACATAGTGCTCCATTCTGTATAATAGCCACACATAGTGCTCCATACTGTATAATAGCCAAGCATAGTGCCCCATACTGCATAATGGCCACATATGATGCTGCATACTGTATAATGGCCCCAAATGATGCTCCATACTGTATAATAGCCACACAGTGCTCCATACTGTATAAGAGCCACACATAGTGCTACATACTGTATAATAGTCACATATGATGCTGCATACTGTATAATGGCCCCAAATGATGCTCCATACTGTATAATAGCCACACATAGTGCTCCATACTGTATATATATACTTTTCACATTGTTAAATTGCACAGATCCAGGCAGTCCCACCATTCAACACCAGAGACGCTCTCACAAATCACTTAACCATCTGCTCACTCTTTCTATCCTCCTTCTCCTAGTCGCAGGAGACATTGCTCCCAACCCTGGTCCCCCATGTTATAGAAAGTCAAACCCCCCCACTGCTACACTCAGAAACCCCTCTAATCTTATTAATATTCCCTGCATGCCATCTGTCTCTCTTAATTGTGCACTTTGGAATTCTCGCTCAGTGTGTAACAAACTCTCCTTCATTCATGACTTCTTCCTTTCTAATTCTCTTAACCTCCTGGCTCTTACTGAAACCTGGATCCAGCAGTCAGATACTACCGCTGCTGCTGCTCTTTCATACGGGGGGCTACACTTCTCTCATACCCCAAGATCAGACAATAGAGCTGGTGGAGGCGTTGGTCTGCTCCTATCACCAAAATGTACCTTTCAGGTTATCCCTCAAGTACCCTCACTTGTCTTCCCTTCTTTTGAGGTCCATGCCGTCAGACTCTACACCCCCTTCTCCATGCAAGTGGCGGTGGTGTATCGTCCTCCCGGCCCCTCCCATCAGTTCCTGGATCATTTTGCCACTTGGCTTCCACATTTTCTCTCCTGTGACATCCCTACCCTCATCATGGGAGATTTCAACATCCCCATTGATCTTCCACTCTCCCCATCTGCTACTCACCTTTTATCTCTAACCTCCTCATTTGGCCTTTCGCAGCTTACTAATTCTCCAACGCATGAAGACGGAAACTCCCTCGACTTGGTCTTCTCTCGGCTTTGTGCAGTGGATGATTTTGCAAACTCCCCTCTCCCGCTCTCTGACCACAATCTTCTTTCATTCTCTATAAAGAACTGCCAGGCTGCTCAGGTCACCCCCACTGTCCAGACTTATAGAAACATACAGGCCATTAACACCCAGAAACTTCTGAAGAACTTGCAGTCTTCATTGGCCCCTATCTCCTCCCTCTCATGTCCTGATTCTGCATTGAAGCATAACAATGAAACACTTCAAAGTGCCCTGGATGAATTTGCACCCCCTATAAATAGAACACCACAACACAGACGGCGACAACCCTGGCACACGGTGCAAACACGTTTCCTGCAGCGGTGCTCAAGGTGCGCCGAACGTCTGTGGAGAAAATCCAATCTACACGAAGATTTCATCCATTTTAAGTTTATGCTTAGAACATACAACACTGCCCTTCACCTCTCCAAACAAACCTATTTCAACACCCTCATCACCTCACTGTCCAATAACCCGAAACGTCTCTTTGACACTTTTCATTCTCTACTCAATCCAAGAATACAGGCCCCAACCACGGAGCTCCGAGCTGACGATCTGGCCAATTACTTCAAAGAAAAAATTGACCAGATCCGACAGGAAATTATCTCCAAATCCCCTCATACCATGCACTGTCCTCCCTCCCCCACTGCATCTAACTCGCTCTCTGATTTTGAACCAGTCACAGAAGAAGAAGTAAGCAGGCTCCTTGCATCTTCTCGCCCAACTACTTGCACCAGTGACCCATTTCCGTCACATCTCCTCCAGTCCCTTTCCCCTGCTGTCACCCCTCACCTAACTAAAATATTTAACCTCTCTCTCTCTTCTGGTATTTTTCCCTCCTCATTTAAGCATGCCATCATACATCCACTACTTAAAAAACCATCCCTCGACCAAAACTGTGCCGCTAACTATAGACCTGTCTCTAATCTTCCCTTCATCTCTAAACTCCTGGAACGCCTGGTCCACTCCCGTCTTATCCGCTATCTCTCAGAAAACTCTGTTCTCGACCCTCTCCAATCCGGTTTCCGCTCTTTACACTCCACTGAAACTGCCCTCACTAAAGTCTCTAATGATCTGCTAACAGCTAAATCAAATGGTCATTACTCCATGCTAATTCTCTTGGATCTCTCTGCAGCATTCGACACTGTGGATCATCAGCTCCTCCTCACTATGCTCCATTCCATTGGCCTCAAGGACACCGTTCTCTCCTGGTTCTCCTCCTATCTCTCCGACCGCTCCTTTACTGTTTCTTTTGCCGGTTCCTCCTCCTCTCACCTTCCCCTTACTGTTGGGGTTCCTCAAGGATCGGTTCTAGGCCCCCTCCTCTTCTCCTTGTACACTGCCCCTATTGGTCAAACAATCAGTAGATTTGGTTTCCAGTACCATCTCTATGCTGATGACACCCAATTATACGCTTCTTCTCCTGACATCACGCCAGCCTTTCTAGAAAACACTGGCGATTGTCTAAACGCTGTGTCTAATATCATGTCCTCACTATATCTGAAACTGAACCTGTCAAAGACTGAACTCCTGGTGTTTCCTCCCGCTACTAATGTACCTATACCCGACATTGCTATTTCTGTGTGTGGTTCCACTATTACTCCCCAGCAACATGCCCGCTGTCTTGGGGTCATACTTGATTCCGAGCTTTCCTTTGCCCCCCACATTCGATCACTGGCTCGCTCTTGTCATCTGCACCTCAAAAACATTTCTAGAATTCGACCTTTTCTTACTTTTGACTGCAAAAACTCTTACTGTTTCTCTTATTCATTCTCGTCTCGACTATTGTAACTCTCTTCTAATCGGTCTCCCTCTTACCAAACTCTCCCCTCTCCAATCTGTCTTGAATGCTGCAGCCAGGATCATATTCCTCACCAATCGTTACACCGATGCCTCTACCTTGTGCCAGTCATTACACTGGCTACCCATCCACTCCAGAATTCAGTATAAACTTATTACCCTCACCCACAAAGCCCTCCATGGCTCAGCACCACCCTACATCTCCTCCCTTGTTTCAGTATACCACCCTACCCGCGCCCTCCGTTCTGCTGATGACCTGAGGTTAGTATCCTCAATAGTCAGAACCTCCCACTCCCGTCTCCAAGACTTTACACATGCCGCGCCAATTCTTTGGAATGCACTTCCCAGGTCAATACGATTAGTCCCCAATCCCCACAATTTTAAGCGTGTCCTGAAAACGCATTTATTCAGACTGGCCTATCGCCTCAACACATTAACCTAACCTATCCCTGTGTGGCAGAGCCAAAAGTTTTACCATAACCAGGTTCCCAGCATCATGTTCCCACATGCTTTATGCATCCATTAGCCCTCTGTGTCTGTACTGTTACACACTTAACATTATGGCTGGTCCATACAATCAGAGCAACTGTTACCACCCACCTTTCGTGTCTACCTCTTTCCTCATAGACTGTAAGCTTGCGAGCAGGGCCCTCACTCCTCTTGTTATTTGTTATAATCTACTGTATGTGATTATTGTTATGCTGTAATGTCTATTGTCTGTACAAATCCCCTCTGAAATGTAAAGTGCTGCGGAATATGTCGGCGCTATAAAAATAAAATTTATTATTATTATATTATTATAAGAGCCACACATAGTGTTCCATACAGTATAATGGCTACACAAAGTGTTCCATACTGTATAATAGCCACATATGATGCTCCATACTGTGTAACAGCTACATATGATGCTGCATACAGTATAATAGTCCCACATGATGCTCCATACTGTATAATGGCCAGACATGATGCTCCATACTGTATAATGGCCCCACATGATGCTGCATACAGTATAATGGCCCCACATGATGCTGCATACAGTATAATGGCCCCACATGATGCTGCATACACTATAATGGCTCCACATGATGCTCCATACTCTATAATGGCCCCACATAATGCTCCATGCTGTATAATGGCCACACATGATGCTCCATACTGTATATTCGTCCCACATGATGCTGCACACAGTATAATAGCCCCCCATGGTGCTGCTAGCAGTATAATGGCCCCACATGATGCTGCATACAGTATAATGGCCCCACATGATGCTGCATACAGTATAATGGCCCCACATGATGCTCCATATTGTATAGTGGCCTCATATAAATAAAACTACTCACCTCTGCCAGTTCCAACGCTGATCTGGTCTCTACATATATCAGTCCTATCTGTGGGCACGCGCGCCATCTTGGCAATAGTGCCGCCACCACTCTCCTCAGCTGCGTGCCCATCCCCGTCCTCAGCCTGCGCAAGATCCTCGTCCTCAGCACATGCGCAGACTGATGGAACAGCGCACAGTCTGATGGGAGAGTTAGGAGCAGAGGAGAGTGGCCGTGGCGCCGGTGCTAGTGATGAGGGAGATTACGAGCGGGCTGAGGAGAGTGGTAGCAGTGCTAGTTTTGAGGAGATGGCGCGCGTGCTCACCGGGAGGGCTCTGCGTTCCCCTTCTGGCCCGCATGCCACAGGTTCGCCACCACTGTCTTAGACTATAGCTCTTTTTAAAGGGGTTTTCCCATAAACAAAGTTTGTTTTAATAATTAGATCTGGGAATAATAATAATTTCCACAATTGGATGTGTTAAATAAAAGTTCCTGGGCTGAGATAATCGTATCAATGTGCCCCTGCTGTTTACTGTGTAATGGCTGTGTCTAACCGTACAGGAACATGGTCTGATCATACCACATCTCCTGGGCAGGGGAGGAAGCAATAGAGTATACAGATATTACAGCATGGGATCACAGAAAATTCTTTCTGTGAGGTAAAACATTTCCCTGACTGTTTTTAAACAATGTTTTACCTCAAAGAAAGAATCAGCTGTTATCCCCTGCTGTAATGTCTGTATACTCTTTTACTTCCTCCCTTGCCCAGGAGATGTGGTATGATTCAGATCATGTTCCTGCACGGTCAGACACAGCCATTACACAGTACACAGCAGGGACACATGTATAAGTTTATCTCAGCAAAGGAACATTTATTTTAATGACATCCAATTGTGGAACTTAATATTATTACAAGATCTACTGAATAAAATTAACTTTTGTTTGTAGGAAACCCCCTTTAAATGCATATTTCCGGTATGTTACCCTTAATGCAAAGAGCCTTAAAGGGATTCTCTCACAAACAAAAGCTCATTATAGTCAACAGATCTTGCGATAATAATAATTTCAACAATTGGATGTGTTTAACCCCTTCACCCCCCCCCCACCCACCCACCCCAAGCTGTTTGCACCTTCATCATGACCAGGCCAAATTTTACAATTTTGACCACTATTTCTTCATGTGGTAACAACTGTGGAATGCTTCAACGGATCCCATTGATCTGAGACTGTTTTTTTGTGATATATTATACTTCATGATAGTGGTAAAATTGCTTCAATATGATTTGCATCTATTTAAGTAAATAAAACTGAAATTTGGCAAAAATGTTGAAAGTTTTACAATTTTCACACTTTTAATTTGTATGCCCTGTGATAAAACACTCCGGGATCGGCTTTGCTGGGGTCAAAGGTCACGTGCGTTCCGCATGAAACTCAGGCGCAGAGCTGGGATTCGGGTGTAACTGACCCTGGGTCAGGTTTATTAATAGTGAAAGCAATGCAAAAGGAAATAAAACATAAAACAAATCCTTGCCTGTCCGGCACTAACTAAACAATGGACAACCTAACTACCAACTGGCGGGCTTCTCCCGTCCAGCCAAACCACAGTTGCAGTGGGCACTGCTTTCACTCACGTGTGTGTCTCTCACACAGACAAGCTCTCTGTGTTCCCAGGCTGAGACACTCACACAACCACCTGGCATCCTTTTATATCCACCTCCCATTATCCATTAGTAAGCAGGTGCGATATTGAAATATACCTGCCCTCATCCACTATTCCCACATGATTCTCACATATCCCCCCCTCTGCTCAGACCACTCCGGTCGAGCAATGACACCCGCCAAACAGTGCACTCGGGACAGGGCATCTGCATTCCCCATCTGTACCCCTGGGCGGTGCTCCACCGTAAAAGTGTAGGCCTGCAGGGCAAGGAACCACCGGGTCACCCGGCTATTTCGTTCCTTGTTCAAGTGCATCCACTTGAGAGGGGCATGGTCAGTTATCAGCCTGAACTTTCGGCCCAGCAGGTAATATTTGAGGGCCTCTAGAGCCCACTTAATGGCTAGGCACTCTTTTTCCACGACTGCATACCTTTGCTCGTGTTTATTCAGCTTCCTGCTGAGATAGAGGACTGGGTGTTCCACTCCGTCCCTCACTTGTGAGAGTACGGCCCCGATACCGGTATCAGAGGCATCCGTTTGTACCACAAACTCGCTGCGGAAGTCCGGAGTCACCAGTACTGAGAGCAAAGAACCGTTTTAGGCCATGGAAGGCTTCTTCAGCCGCTAAACTCCATTTAATCATGACGGAGTCTTTCCCTTTTGTAAGATCCGTCAGGGGGGTAGCGATGGCTGCAAAATTGGGTATGAACCGGCGATAATAGCCGGCGATCCCCAGGAAGGCTTGCACCTGCTTCTTGTTGACAGGTTGTGGCCAGTCCTGAACCGCCTGAATCTTATCAACCTGGGGTTTAACAACACCCCTCCCAATTACATACCCCAAATACCGGGCTTCTTCTAGCCCGACGTGACATTTCTTGGGGTTCGCGGTTAGACCTGCCTCCCACAGGTCGTCAATCACAGCTTGTACTTTCTGGAGATGAGTCTCCCAGTCCAAGCTGTAAATGACAATGTCGTCCAAATAGGCCGAAGCGTACTGCCTATGTGGCCTCAGGACTCGATCCATCAGTCTCTGGAAGGTCGCCGGTGCTCCGTGCAGTCCAAACGGCATATACACATACTGAAATAGACCTTCCGGCGTAGCAAATGCCGTCTTTTCTCTGGCAGCCTCCGCCAGAGGGATCTGCCAATACCCCTTTGTTAGGTCTAGGGTCGTAATATATCGGGCTTTACCTAACCGATCGATTAACTCGTCGACCCGGGGCATAGGGTAGGCATCAAATTTTGAGACTGCATTCAGTTTCCTGAAGTCATTGCAGAACCGGATTGTGCCGTCCGGTTTAGGAATTAACACAATCGGGCTGGACCAAGCACTGTGCGATTCCTCAATGACACCTAACTCTAACATTGCCTTCACTTCTCGGGAAACGGCTTCACGGCGCGCTTCCGGAATTCTGTAGGGTTTCACGTGAACAGTGACACCAGGTTCCGTTACGATGTCATGTTTCATTAGCGTAGTCTGCCCGGGTTTTTCTGAGAAAAACTTTTGGTTGTGAAGTAAAAACTGCCTGACCTCAGTCTTTTGCCGCTCCGAGAGAGTCTCTGCAACCCGTACCTCCGGTACGGTATGTGAGCAGACGGGACGGGCCAGCTCCGCTGACAAGGCAGACCGATCCTTCCAGGGCTTTATCAGATTTACATGATAAATCTATTCAGGTTTCCGTTTACCTGCCTGGTATACTTTGTAATTTACTTCACCAACTCTTTCCTTGATCTCAAAGGGGCCCTGCCACTTTGCCAGGAACTTACTGTCCACCGTGGGGACCAGGATCAACACCCTATCTCCGGGTGCAAACGTACGGATCTTGGCGCCCCTATCATAGATTCTTTTTTGGGCTCCTTGGGCCTGCATCATGTGTTCTTTGACGATAGGCATAACAGCCGCAATACGCTCCTGCATTTGTGTGACGTGATCTATCACTGTTTTAAACTGAGTGACCTGACCCTCCCAGGTTTGTTTTGCAATGTCTAATAGTCCGCGAGGACGTCAGGCGTACAATAACTCGAAAGGCGAGAATCCCGTGGAAGACTGGGGTACTTCCCTGATGGCAAAAAGCAAATACGGAAGTAAATAGTCCCAGTTCTTCCCATCCTTGTCTATCACCTTTCTCAGCATCTGCTTCAGAGTTTTATTGAACCGTTCGACCAACCCGTCTGTTTGAGGGTGATACACGGATGTGCGTAACGGTTCGATTTGTAACAACCGGCAGAGCTCCTTCATTACCCTGGACATAAAGGGGGTCCCCTGGTCGGTGAGTATCTGTTTCGGTATACCGACCCGACTAAACACATGCACCAGTTCCTTGGCAATCGTCTTGGTGGCCGTGTTACGCAAAGGGATGGCCTCTGGGTAACGAGTGGCATAATCCAAGATGACCAGGATATGTTGGTGTCCACGTGCAGACCGTGGAAGGGGCCCAACTAAATCCATCCCAATCCTCTCAAACGGGACTTCAATAATAGGTAGGGGTACCAAAGGGCTACAGAACCGGGGCTTAGGTGCAGAGGCTTGGCAGTCAGGACAAGACTCACAATATACACGAATATCGTGATGCATGCCTGGCCAAAAAAAACAGTGTAATATCCTTTCGGTGGTTTTCTGGACTCCCAGGTGACCTCCCATCACATGTCCGTGGGCCAGGTCCAGCACCTGCCGCCGGTAGGGTTTTGGCACGACTAATAGTTGCACCGTATCTTCCCCCTTTTTCTCTATCTGATAGAGTAAATCATTCTCCAGAACCATGTAAGGATATGCCAGCCTAGAGCCAGGTTTTACGGGTACCCCATTTATCACTTTTACATTTGTCCTAGCCTGAGAAAGGGTAGGATCCTTTATTTGCTCGCTTTGGAAGTCATCTTTCTGAACTTCTAAATCCGGCAAACGGGGAGGTGGACGGCTGTCGGCCTCCTCCTCTTCCCCGGTCTCCTCCGTATCACCCGCCATGACTGAAAACGGGAACTGCAGGTCATTTCCCGCAGACTCTTCCCCAGAGTCTTCCGGGGAGACCTCTTCCAGGGGTTCGGGACCCACACGCGCCCTGGGAGAAGAATCATGTACACTATTACCCTGGGGTATCAACTGATTCTCCCACAATTGCCAGAAGTGGGGAAAATCCTGGCCCAGGAAAACATCATGCAATAACGCCGGGACGAGTCCCACTTTATGTTGCACAGACCCATAGGAAGTAGTAATGCATATGACCGTGGTGAGGTACGAACAGGTGTCTCCATGCACACACGTTACAGAAAATTTGTCTGATGGTCCAGTCGGGGCTGACACCAGACTGGCCTTCACCAGAGTCACCACACTTCCCGAGTCTAACAATGCCACCACATTTTTGCCATCAACAGTTAAATCACACAAGTGCTTTTCCACATCCTTTTGACCGGCATTCACACTCACTACCCGTGCAACCATAGACATGCGTTTTTTAGAGTCTGTGACGTCGCACTGCATGGGTTCAGTAGTGACCGGACAGTTCGCAGCAATATGTCCCATCTATTGGCAGCGGAAACACCTAACGGGCCCCTTGCTTAGACCATAGTTCGTTACTCTCGGCCTCGCAGTGCGGGCAGTCCCGTTTTCCTCCCCCACTGTGTTAGGGATTTTTCCATCTCCCCTACTCCCTGGAACAGTCTTACCGGTTCCACGTGGAGACGATGAAGAACGAGGTGGTGTAGCGTCGTCTCGGAGTCCTTCCGCCACGGAGTAACGTTCAACCAGATCCACCAGTTGATCTGCCGTCGTAGGATTTCCATGGCTTACCCACTTCCTCAGGGCTGGCGGTAGAGCTCTCAGGTACTTGTCCATGACGACTCTCTGGATTATCTCTGGCGCTGTCAACACCTCGGGTTGTAGCCACTTCTTCGTCACGTGGATCAGGTCGAACATCTGGGACCGCGGTGGTTTATCCGGCTGATAAGTCCATTGATGCACTCTCTGTGCACGGACAGCGGTCGTCACTCCCAGCCGGGCCAAGATCTCGGATTTCAATTTGTCAAAGTCCTGCGCAGCTTCAGGTTCCAAGTCATAATATGCCTTTTGGGCCTCACCGGAAAGAAACGGGGCAATCAGGCCGGCCCATCGTGCCTTCGGCCATTTTTCTCGCACCGCCGTCCGTTCAAACGTGGTCAGGTATGCCTCGACGTCATCTTCGGTCGTCATCTTCTGCCAGTACCGACTCACGTGAATCACTCTCGACTCGGCTTCCAGATTAACCTCCTGTAGGCTTGCCAGGCGCTGCGCCACCTGCTGAAGAAGCGAACGATCGGTAGCTGTCATGTCCACCAACTCCTTCAGCTGGGCCATCATCACCCGATTAGCTTCTTGCTGGACGGCGGTGGACTGTACCAGCGCTTTCACCACGTCCTCCATGCTCATGCTTGCAACGTGCTGCCCGCATTCTCCACCACAATGTGATAAAACACTCCGGGATCGGCTTTGCTGGGGTCAAAGGTCACGTGCGTTCCGCATGAAACTCAGGCGCAGAGCTGGGATTCGGGTGTAACTGACCCTGGGTCAGGTTTATTAATAGTGAAAGCAATGCAAAAGGAAATAAAACATAAAACAAATCCTTGCCTGTCCGGCACTAACTAAACAATGGACAACCTAACTACCAACTGGCGGGCTTCTCCCGTCCAGCCAAACCACAGTTGCAGTGGGCACTGCTTTCACTCACGTGTGTGTCTCTCACACAGACAGGCTCTCTGTGTTCCCAGGCTGAGACACTCACACAACCACCTGGCATCCTTTTATATCCACCTCCCATTATCCATTAGTAAGCAGGTGCGATACTGACCAGACTAGGCCACATAGGAAAGGAATCTGGGTGAGATATACCTGCCCTCATCCACTATTCCCACATGATTCTCACAGCCCTTAAATCAGTGAGTTACGTAACACAAAATAGGCAATTTTTGAAACAAAATTTTTTTTGTTAGGAATTTAGAAGGGTTATAAGTTGACCAGCGATTTCACATTTTTTCAACAAAATGTGCAAAACCATTTCTTTTAGGGATCAAATTACATTTGAAGTGACTTTGGGGGGTCGATATGACATAAAATATCCAAAAATGACATAACTCTAAAATATGCACCTCTGAAGGTGCTGAAAACCAGATTCAAGAAGTTTATTAACCCTTCATGTGCTTCACAGGAATTTTTAGAATGTCGATGTAAAAAAAAAAATAACATTTAACTTTTTTTCACAAATATTTTATTTAGACCCAATTTTTATTATTTTCAAAAGGGTAACAGGAAAAAAGCAGGCCAATAATTAACATGTGTGGGGGAGACCACTGTTTGGGCACATGGCAGGGCTCCATAGGGGAGGAGCGCCAATTGACTTTTTGAATGCAAAATTTGCAGGAATAATTAGTAGATGCCACGTCGCGTTTGCAGAGTCCCTAATGTGCTTAAACAGTGGAAACCCCACACATGTGTCACCATTTTGGAAACTAGATCCCTAAGGCAACTTATCTAGATGTGTGGTGAGGACCAGAAGTTTATAACATTGAGCCGAGAAAATAAAAAAATCACTTTTTTTTTTAGTTTTTTTCCCACAATTTCTCCTGAGTACGCCGATACTCAATATGTAGGCTGTAGGGCCATCATACTGTATATACAGAGCTGTGTGGGCTCTCAGAGGCATTATTTGTTATAAATGAGGGCACTATTAGTTTTGATAGGGGCACTCAGGTTCCATTATAATTTTCAGGGGTGACATTGTTAACTTCAAGTGAACACTCAAGGGGATTTGTTACTGGAAGGGGACACTTGGGATATTATATCCTTCATAAAAGCATTCAGGGCCTTTCTTTGTAGCACAGTAGGGGCATTAATACTTTCTATGAGACATATTTAATTTTTTTTGGGGGGGGGAGTAACCGCAGTAATGACACCATTTTTTAAATATTCTTGTTAGTGTCCCACACCTAAGGTGCACGCAGAATGCGGAGTATTGTAGGTTGGAAATAGATGTAGGTGGCGCTGGACATGTGAGATGTCAGATGTGTTTTTTTTTGTTGTAATTTCTGCAATTGAGTCATGGCTGGAAGAAGTGGTAATAGAGGTCTGGACCAGATGGAAAAGATGGGAAAATTAAACAACCCGAATCAGTAATCATGTCAATGTTCTATGGGACTGGTATCTACCAATATATGGTTACTGTAAGGTAGTAAAATTGCTCTATTTAGTAGTGTTTTTTTTCTTTTTTTATTTAGCAACAGCTTAATGTATTCCAGTCATTATATAGTAGAAGGTGTATGGTGGTATCATTAGTTTTTGTATAGAGTGTTTTGTTATGTAGAGGTAATGGTGATATTATAATATTATCCATTCGGTGTGTAGTGATGGGAGGCAGTGGTCACTGTGTAGTTGTATTGTTTTGTCCTTTTATAGCAGTATTTTGATAATACTGGTCTTTGTATAGTGTATATTTGGTTAGCAAAAGTGGTATACTGTAATCATATATGTATGTATCCTCTTTTAAATGGATGTAGGATGGTTGTATGGGGAGACATGCACTTTGGGGCTTGGGCCCCTGATCTTTTAGGACCCTAGCAAAGCCCCTAGCTCTCGTCAACAGAGCAGTTCTTACTCTTTCATTTTGTTGATGTGGCGTCACTCCAAGCATCATGCTGACTGACAGCTATCTCATCATGTCTGATTGACAGCAGTTAGGCAGCAGGGAGACACCTGTCAATTAGCATCACATTGGAATAGACGCCCTCTCAACAGAGCAGAGTGGCACAGGAGAAGCTGCTCTGCTGACATGATGGAAGTGAAGCAGGGGAATTGTCAGCAGGAGCTCGCAGAGATCGGCACCGGGCAGAATAGGCAGGTACAGTGCCTTGCAAAAGTATTCGGCCCCCTGGAACTTTTCACCCTTTTCCCACATATCATGCTTCAAACATAAAGATACCAAAATGTAAATTTTTGGTGAAGAATCAACAACAAGTGGGACACAATTGTGAAGTTGAACAAAATTTATTGGTTATTTTAAATTTTTGTGGAAATTGAAAAACTGAAAAGTGGAGCGTGCAATATTATTCGGCCCCTTTAACTTAATAGTTTGTTGCGCCACCTTTTGCTGCGATTACAGCTGCAAGTCGCTTGGGGTATGTCTCTATCAGTTTTGTACATCGAGATACTGAAATTCTTGCCCATTCTTCCTTGGCAAACAGCTCGAGCTCAGTGAGGTTTGATGGAGATCGTTTGTGAACAGCAGTTTTCTGCTCTTTCCACAGATTCTCGATTGGATTCAGGTCTGGACTTTGACTTGGCCATTCTAACACCTGGATACGTTTATTTGTGAACCATTCCATTGTAGATTTTGCTTTACGTTTGGGATTATTGTCTTGTTGGAAGACAAATCTCCGTCACAGTCTCAGGTCTTTTGCAGACTCCAACAGGTTTTCTTCAAGAATGGTCCTGTATTTGGCTCCATCCATCTTCCCATCAATTTTAACCATCTTCCCTGTCCCTGCAGAAAAAAAGCAGGCCCAAACCATGATGCTGCAACCACCAGGTTTGACAGTGGGGATGGTGTGTTCAGGATGATGAGCTGTGTTGCCTTTACACCAAAAATATCGTTTGGCATTGTTGCCAAAAAGTTTGATTTTTGTTTCATCTGACCAGAGCACCTTCTTCCTCATGTTTGGTGTGTCTCCCAGGTGGCTTGTTGCAAACTTTAAATGTCACGCATTTTATGGATATCTTTGAGAAATGGCTTTCCTCTTGCCACTCTTCCATAAAGGCCAGATTTGTGCAGTGTACGACTGATTGTTGTCCTATGGACATTCTGTCCCACCTCAGCTGTAGATCTCTGCAGTTCATTCAGAGTGATCATGGGCCACTTGGCTGCATCTCTGATCAGTCTTCTCCTTGTTTGAGATGAAAGTTTAGAGGGACGGCCGGGTCTTGGTAGATTTGCAGTGGTATGATACTTCTTCCATTTCAATATGATCGCTAGCACAGTGCTCCTTGGGATGTTTAAGGTTTTGGAAATCATTTTGTATCCAAATTCAGCTTTAAACTTCTCCACAACAGTATCACGGACCTGCCTGTTGTGTTCCTTGGTCTTCATGATGCTCTCTGTGCATCAATCAGAACCCTGAGACTATCACAGAGCAGGTGCATTTATACGGAGACTTGATTACACACAGGTGGATTGTATTTATTATCATCAGTCACTTAGGACAACATTGGATCCTTCAGAGATCCACAATGAACTTCTGCAGTGAGATTGCTGCACTGAAAGTAAAGGGGCTGAATAATATTGCACGCCCCGCTTTTCAGTTTTTGTATTTCCACAAAAATTTAAAATAACCAATAAATTTTGTTCAACTTCACAATTGTGTCCCACTTGTTGATTCTTCACCAAAAATTTACATTTGGTATATTTATGTTTGAAGCATGATATGTGGGAAAAGGTTGAAAAGTTCCAGGGGGCCGAATACTTTCGCAAAGCACTGTAGTTAGTAACAACCTGCCTGATAGTTCTTAGCCCCACCCACAAAAATAACAAAAGTCACGGATAACACCTTAAACATTATAGTGTATTGTCTTTCCTACTTGCCCTTCGCATTATGTAAGTATAGTAGTAAACATGTCGTGACAGATATAAAGCGCGCGGTTGCGTTTTACAGGTTCATGTTATGAAGCAATATATGTTACCTTGGATCCGTTATCTGCTATGATTTTTCTTACCGCTATACCATAAACACATTTTATGGAACAAATATTAGTTTTCAAGGGTTTCTTGCATAATATGTCAAGCAAGTTTATGACTACAAGATGCAGACTGCAGCTACGAGTCTCAGGGGAGCATCACAAAGTGATTTAACCTTAGCTAAGAAAACCTGAAGAAGTCTTAAAAGTTCAACATTTTTAATCAATCGCATTATTAAAAAAAAATAATGAATATTATTGATTTTGAATTACGAGACTGTATGGGTTTTCTAAGTCAGTAGTTTAGCCTGTTTGCCCACTAGATGTTAGCACTTTTGAAAACTGCAATATTTCATCTTTTATTTTTACTGACAAAAGAGATATTAAACACTGACTAAAAAATAAATAAAAAAGTACAAAATGCAATGTGTCACTTTCTAATGATAGTATCCTTTAAATTTCTTACTGGAGCCTTTTTTTTGTAGTTTACTCAGCATGAATGAAAGTATGTCAGCTCTTAACCATTACTCTAAGGGTACCGTTACACTTAGCGATGCACCAGCGATCCCGACAACGATATGGATTGCTGGTGCATCGCTAAGTGGTCGCTAGTGAGCTGCCACACAGGCAGATCTCACTAGCGACATAGCAGCGGTTGGGGGTCGCTACTTACCTGTCAGACGAGGCGATCCTGACGTCCTGACGTCCAAATCGGTGACATTACAGCGATATTGCTAGCGATATCGCTATGTGTAAAGGGGGCTTAAGGCTATGGTCACACTATCAGTATTTGTTCAGTATTTTTTCTCAGCATTTGTAAGCCAAAACCAGGTGAGGAACAATCAGAGGACAAGGTATACTAGAAACAAGTGCACCAATTCTGCATGTTTGACCCACTTCGGGTTTTGGCATACAAATACTGATGTGAAATACAGACTAAATACTGATAGTGTGGCCATAGCCTAACAACCAAAATGGGGAAATGTTTCATCAACAGTCTCTATTAGGACGAGTATACAACAAAATATCATCTGAGTTTCATGCAGAAAATTTGACAATTTTTTTTCTAATTTTCATCAGATTTTTATCCTTGTACCATCAGTGTGCTGTATTTGACGTCCCTGTGATACCTGTGTGCGATCCATTTTCATACAAGTACATGATCAAATACAGTTTCCTAGGCTGCAAAAATCTGATGCCTCTCTAATTGTTCGTGTAGGATCCGGATAGCACACATCCGGTTTATACGCTCGTCTGCATGAGCCCTAAACCTGTTTCCACAACAGCTAAAAACTATGGAAATGGAGAGTGTCCTAACTAACAGGAGTGTCTGCACCACTTGCATTCGACATCCATTCATGGGTTATCATGGGTTCGTGTGTATGACCGTATTCCAGATCTGTAAAGTGGCACTAAGTGTACAGCCACAATACGCCCATGCACCTCTGCTTTCATATGATTTTTTTTCTTTATAGTTCTACACAAATTAGACAGAGAAAAGCTGCATGCTCCATCAAATTTGTATGATAGTAGGTTCTCTTCCATAAAAGCACTCTATAGCCTACGTTGAGAAAAGTGATCATTTTTGGACGTTCAGGATAGCTAATGACCAAGTGATGAAAATGTTTATTCCTCTTCATGCTCTGTCTACACTCTTCTCCATTAACCATAATCAAAGTTGTTACAGTTTTAAGGGTTACCTTGATGAGGTGGAGTGGCTTGGTATACACTTTTTTGCAAAAAAACGTATCGACTAAATACCCTGTATTTGTTGCCATCTTTTTACCAGCACTTGCTGATTATTGTCATATTTTTTACTGCAGGGTATTTTTACACATTTGTTATTCTGTGCTTTCTTTTTCTGTTTCAGTCAGTGGGTGGTGTGAACACTGTCCTTGTTCACATTTGTGCATGTCACATGTGTTTTAATTCAAAATGGAAAACGAAGTAAACCACTCTGTGATAAAGTACTGTAGTCTCGAGGAAGTTCTACCAGAATATCACAGTGTAGTCAGTTTGCCAGTGAGCACATATATCTCTCATTAAAAAGCATGTGGTCCTGCGAAGGCTCGGGGCCGTAAACGGCAAGTAAATCAATTTAAAGAAGTAATTAAAACCAGGTAATAACTGTAGCCTAGCAGATAATAGTCGCCACACAGCATCAGCTTCACTCCCGCATCTCTGCAGCTAGTAAATTCATTTTATCTGTTTTTCTTCCTACTGCAGGATAGTAACATAATTCCTTCTAAAACAAACACGGCACTGCAGCGTGCACTCTTGATTTTTATCGATCCGTAGCTAGTATTTCTTTAAAAAGCCATTAGTTACTGCAAAAGGCGGTCCAGCCTTTAGATGGTCATTAATCTTACTGTAATTTTTCTATGTAATAAAAAAAAAAATATAAAAGTAAAATAAACTATATTCTGAATGCAGCCTAACACTGCAGCTAAATTTATATTGTGAGGATGTTTTCTGCAAAGGGTCACGTGAAAACCTCACCACCATACCCAGGGTTATTAAGTTAATTGTAGATCAAATGCATCTGAGATAAAATATGATAACCTTGTGCCTGCCAATAAAAGAGTAGTAAACCAAGTTGTACCATTTAAAAACATCTCTAGTGCTGAGATTCAAGGTCTGTATACATGGACCAACCGGCAGCACTATATGATCGGCACTCATTTAAATGCCTGTTTACACAGGCAAACCATACTAAACGTTGAGCACCGAGTGATCTATACTAGATGGCTCAGCACACATAGGCTGCCATAGATATCGGCAATGAGAGTCCTGTTTAGACAAGATGGTATACAAAAGAACAGAGGGTAGATCCAAAATGAAGATAAAAAATCCAATATTTATTCAGATAAATAACAACACATAAAATTTCATATGCATAGACAAAAAGAGAGGGGAAAAAACAAACAAATAAGTATGTAAACCGGGTCTTAATAAGACATATAGCGGTGGGAAGGTGGCGTCTATTATAAATAACTACATCTTAACTGCAGCCAAAAAGTGCAAATATCAACATGTAAACAAATAGTGCTGCCCCATAAGGGTCAATAATAAAGTGCAGACGTAGAAAAAAAATTTTTTAAAATACCATAAAAGCTGTCTTAGCTCACTGTGAGAAGTATAAGTAGTTCAGAGAGAATCTAATGGCTACTAAAACCTGTAAAGCAGCCTGGGATGTCAAAAAATCAATGAAATAGCGAAGGAGCCAATCTTACCCATAGTCCCTCTTTCAAGATCCCGGAACACGCAGCCCCTTCCCCGAGGAAGCCAAAGCGAAACGCGCGTTGGGGCTGTGTGTTTCGGGATCTTGAAAGAAGGACTATAATGTATTCCGTTCTAATTTGTATATCTGTTTACACAGGATGATGCCTCACCGAGAATGATGATCTTTTATGCTGCACAAAAGATCATTTCACCCGATGAACGAATAATCGGGTGATCGGAATATTGTTTCCATAGTAAGAAAATGTTTTTTAACAACGCTCTTATAATGCTTAAGAAATTTTATAAAGTTAAACTAATATTTCTTGTAGATTTTTACTACACATATTATATACTATAAAGAATACATAAGGTTGGATTTTGGCAAATAATGACAACTGAACCAAGAAGCTGAATCCAAACCAATCTGACACTGGTGGCACATCTAGACATTACTAGCAGAAGCCTGCTAGGAGAGCAACTCTACTAGTAATGTCTAATGTTGATGGCCACAGCACACAACGTTGACTGTCTCTAATATAAGTCTAACTCACCGTAGAAGACATCCTTTGGTGTTTGGAGCACAGGAAACGCTGCATCAGAGCGTACGGCAATCAAGTAAACAGGAGAAAATCCAGCTCAACGGACTTGTGAACAACTTTTTCTCTATTCAAAAAAGTGCTCAGTAGTAGATAAAACAGAATCAGTGATGCACATTACATGATATGCAACATCAACGTGTTTCAGGTGGCTGTTCATCATTAATTATGATGTCCAATATTTTGGTGAGTAAATCTTATATTACGTTCCGGTGAATTGCATGCTCCCTAAGGCTGCACTACAAATCTGATGGAATGAAATCAGGACTTCTCTCTGCCCTTGAAGTAAAGTCTGCATTAGTCTGAAATTATGAAAGATCCAGAGTTTGTAATCTATAAGCTAAAATATTTACTTCCATAGTATATGTCACATACACACTTCTCAGCAAGTGACATGGGATGTGCCTGTAGGGTATAATTGATCTCCTATCACTCAATCCAGCTCTCACCCTCTGTTTTTGGCTATAAAGTGAGCATAAATCACACCCCGACACATTCAGCACACCTCGATTTCTTAACACGCTGCCACTACGCATCAAACACACGGGTAGTGAATACCCAAAATATGCTACAGTCAGACAATCAAAATGTCACACACTCTCTGAAAGGCTATGGTTTCTTAAGCTTTAATATAAAAATATATAGTACTTACAATAAATATATAAAAAGTTAAAAATAAAACGACACCCAAATATGCAAAACAGTTATAAAATAAAAAGGGAGAAACTACAGAAATGCCTAAACGTTTCCATCTGCAGTTATCTTCTGTTTTCCTTGAGGAAAGGAGAAGTGAATTATGGATGGCATCAGCCTCCCAAGGCTGCCGTCACATGAGGACACTTTCTCTTCGTGTCACCCAGCTTTTGATAGTCCTGACCATAGGCTCATATTTCCAGGATTGGCCCCTTTAAAATATGCTGTTTGTGAGTGGACGACAAGCTAAGTTGTGACATTTCAAATATCCTGTGTCTCCCTATACAGACAATAGGAAATATTCTTTCCTAACAACAAACCACCTGCTAGTTTCTGAAGCTGCCATGTTTGGTACCTCTACTTTTCGTCCAGGAGACCCCCTTCCCTGGGTGGCTCAGAGGTCCTGCAATAAGAGTACAAAGATGTCACCGCCCTTCGATAGAGACAACATGTGGATGCAGTTCCAATAGCCATTCCACTGACGTTACAGTTTATCTTTCAATTATATATTTCCTGCACTATATAAAATAAGAGATCATGTGATTAACTTATGAAAAATTATAATTAATAATATGAATGGCACTATCCTTTATAATGAAGGCTAAAGTTAAAATAGTTCAGTACTTTTTAGCAAGTATATGGGAGCCTTGAATCGGTTCTCTAAAGCATGCAGATGCCAGAAAAGAATGAGGAATTCATTTTAAGGCCACGTTCACACGTTCAGTATTTGGTCAGTATTTTACATCAGTATCTGTAAGCCAAAACCAGGAGTGGGTGATAAATCCAGCAGTGGTGACGAGTTTCTATTATACTTTTCCTCTGATTGTTCCACTCCTGAGTTTGACTTACAAAAACTCATGTAAAATACTGACCAAATACTGAATGTGTGAATGTGGCCATACCGGTAGACACAGTCCAAATCTATTCATACAGAACCAGTCAAATATCTAAGATGAAATGATTCCCCAAGCAATTTCCAGTTATTACTATATTTTACTTTCACATGTCAATAACATTTTAGATATTATTTTGCTTAGGCCCTTCATACCATTTCAAGCATTTTTTTTATTTTACAGTTGAAGTGGTGTTACTATTCTAAATTATCTGCCCCTAGTCTTATACTTACCAGCCGCAGTCTTAGGGTTCACACTCATCAGCGCAAAAAAAAATTGGTCCAGTGTTGTTCATGAAAAGTAGGACGAGTGTTATGTGAGTTCAATGCGATTTTTCTAACTAATAAAACAATTTTATATACAGATGATACATAGATAGATAAATGTCATGGAGATAATCAATGCAGTGATGTGTAGCTTACTGTATATGTATTGAGCTAATAATGAAATAATTAAATAAAAGAAAAAATGGTGTGGGGTCCCCCATATTTTTTCTTAACCAGCTGGGTCAAAGCAGACAGCTGGGGGCTGATGTTTATAATCTAGGAAAGGGGTAATAAACAAGGAGCTTCCCAGGGTATTAATATCAGCTCACAGCTGTCTGCTTAGCCATTAAAGGCTATTAACAAGGGATGACCCCAAGAAAATTCTCTCGATGGGAGCAGTGACGTCACTATGGTGACCGGGGTTCATCAGCTATTAACTCTGCAATTTTTTTCTCACACACGTTTATGTTCATTGGTGAGTCTTGTCCGATATACGCAGCCGCATGCAGCATGCTGCAATTTTTTTCTCAAACCGATCTGAGAAAAAAATCGCAGATGAACACATGATCATTGACGAACATTAGTCAGAGTGGAATCTTAAACACAGATGAGTAGGGGCCCTTAATCTGTTATCAGCACCGATCTGGATGGTCCCCAGCAGTTTGTGACCTGCCATATCGGTACAGTGGTTGATGGGGGAGCTAGAAGTCACTACTCAATGTAAATCTTTGAGAACCAGAAAGAGGTCAGAACGAGGCCCTCATAGACTTATACTGAGAGCTTGTGACGGTTAGCTCTGACTTCCGGTCAGTCAAAAGTTGTAGTCACAAGATGGCAGCAGAGAACCAGAACCAGAATAATGCAGGGAACAAATCAGAACAGCAGCTAGTAAGTATAAGACTAGGGTCATGGAACTTACTGTATATTAATTGCACCAATCCAGTGCTGAGATAAAAAAAATGATGGAGTTGTCCTTTAGTTTATGTTTCTAGGTCTGGCACATTATTCTCAGATGAAATCTATCTCACAAATTATTTTGTTTTGCGATTAATACAATTAAATTCACTTTGGTAATTGTGAACTGTGTGCAATTTTGAATTATTGCAAAATGAATTGACATTAATTCAACTTTCCATTTCAACAGTTACCAGAAATACACTGTTGCATATGCGAATCTAGCATTCCTACTTGCATTAAGTAAAAATCAATGAATTTCAGATTTATTATATATTTTCAGACTCCTGTTTTTGTTTCTTCTCCTACGCACCCAATGCTTTCCCTGCAACATTTTTAAATTTGCTGTTGCTTTTCATCTGACATTACACTTAATAAAGCAGTACTCCAGTAGCCAATAAGGGAATATGTCATTTTACACGCTTCATGCACTCTGTATTTGTGTAATATGGAGCATGCCATATGCATGTGTGCCATTAATTAAAGGACAAACAGTAAGGTGGAAATTCTGTTTGGTATGATATAAAAAAATTAAAATTAAAAAGTGAAGATGAAATAATCTCTAAAAGGCCTAAATTTAAAGATGATACATTTCCTTTGTATTTTAGGCAAACAGAAAACAAAATATATATATATATGAAGTATATATATATATATATATATATATATATATATATATATATATATATATATGCGGAATGATTATAAGACGCACCCCAAATTTTGAGGAGAAAAATAGGAAACATTTTTTTTATAAAATGGTGGTGCTTCTTATAATCCATGCGTCTTATTGCTTACCGGGGGTGGTGGCTGCAGTGATGTGGGGTCCCAGGGTAGCTGCTGAAGGAAGCAGGTGTGGGGTGATGCTGCAGGCTGGGATGAGGGGGTGTCCGATGTGTAGTGCGACACTGCAGGTGTCCGCTGCTGCAGGTGTCTGGTGCTGCGGGTGTCCAATGCTGCAGGTACCCGGCGGTGCTGCTGGGGGTGTCCGGCGGTGCTTCTGGAGTCTCTGGCGGTGCTGCTGGGGTCTCTAGCGGTGCTGCTGGGGTCTCCGGCGGTGCTGCTGGGGTCTCCGGTGCTGCTGCGGGGGCTCTGTAGACATTTTATAAAAGGCCAGAGCCCCCCGCAGTTCCGTGGTTTCCTGTGGGGTGGACTCCGGGAACATGGATGCCGGGGGTGGCGCATGTGCAGCTGCAGATCTCGGCATCAAGATCTCGGGATAAGAGATTTCAGCACTAAGATCTCATATCCCGAGATCTTGGTGCCGAGATCTCCATCTGCGCATGCCCCACCCCCGGCGGCCATTTTCCCATGGAACTGCGGGGGGGGCCTCTGGCCTTCTGAGCCCTCCGCAGCACCTGAGACCCCGCAGCAGAACCGAAGACCCCCGCAGCACCGCTGAAGACCCCAGCAGCACCGCCGGACACCCCAGAAGCACCGCCGGACACCCCCTTATCGCAGCATGCAGCAACGGTAACAGTAAGGTATATACGCATTATAAGACGCACTCCCATTCCCCCCCCAAATTTTGGGGAAAAAAAGTGCATCTTATACTCCGTAAAATATGGCATATATATACATGTATACTGAATATATATTTATTCTTTCATATTTTAGATTTTAAAAAGTACAAAAAGGAAAATGTGCAAATGTAAAAATTTGTGCATCCTGCATGGCTACTAGAACTTAGTAAGTAGCACCCCTTTTTGAAAGTATCACAGCTTGTAAACACTTTATATAGCTACCCAAGACCTTTTCAATCCTTGTTTGGTTTTATATCCATTCTTCCTTGGAAAATTCTTCCAGTTCTGTGAGATTCCAGGGTCGTCTTGCATACACTGCTATTTTGAAGACTAGCAACAGATTTTCAATGATGTTTAGATCAGGGGACTGTGAGGGCCATTGTAAAAACCTTCAGCTTGCGCCTTTTGAGGAAGTCTATTGTGGATTATGACGTGTGTTTAGGCTCATTATCCATTTGTAGAAGCCATGCTTTTTAACTTCAGCTTTTTTACAGATGGTGTTATGTTTGCATCAAGAATTTATTGAAATTTCATTGAATCCATTCTTCACTCTACTTGTGAAATGTTCCCCATGCCATTGGCTGCAACACAACCCCAAAGCATGATTAACCCCCATGCTTAATGGTTGGCGAGATGTTCTTTTCCTGAAACTCTGCCGTTTTTTTTCCACACATACCTTACATCATTGGGGAAAAAGGATTTAATTTTACCTAATCGATCCACAGGACTTATTGCCAAAATGAATGACTTTTGTTTAGATTTTCTTTTGCATAATTCTGACACTGAATTTTATGGTGAGGATATAGGAGAGGTTTTCTTCTGATAACTCTTCCATGGAGGCCATATTTATCTGAACAGTAGAACAATGTTCAGCTCCAGAGACTGCTAAATCTTTCTGAAGGTTTCTTGCAGTCATGTGGGAGTTCTGATTTGCCTCTCTAGCAATCCTACGAGCAGTTCTCACTGAAATTTTGCTTGGTCTTACAGACTTTATCTTGACCTCCACTGTTCCTGTTAACTGGCATTTCTTAATTACATTTTGAAATGAGGAAATGGCAACTTGAAAATGCTTTGCTATTTTCTTATAGCCTTTTCCTGCTTTGTGTTCCTCCACTATTTTAATTTTCAAATTGCTAGGCAGCTGCTTAGAATAACCTATGGCTGTTGTTTTTTGGCTCAAGCTAAGAGGAGGAAGGGTTTTCAAAAAGCTGGGAAATTTGCATCACATGGCCTTTTGTAACGATGATTGTGAACAAGCCATGACCCTAACAGGCTAATTAAGGTCTGAAACCTTGGTCAAAGTTACCTGAGCAGACAAATCTCCACGGGTGCTGAAACTTTTGCATCAGCCCATCTTCCTTTTTGTCATTTTTAAAATGACAGGGGTTTTTTTGCCTAAAATACAAAGGGACTGTGTCATCTTTAACTTTAGGCTTTTTAGAGATCATTTCATCTTCAAATTGCTTAACTGTTCACAATAACAGTAATTTTGACCAGGGGTGCATTGAATAGAACTAAACATCAATGAGGTGCAATACCGGGGACTAAAAATCATAAGAGGCTGTGTGACTTACATATTCCCTTCTGTGAGTTCATCGGTAGTGGTGCTTGCAATTGGACTCCCACTAATCAAATATTGATGGCCTATCTTCCTATCTTAAAGACAGGGCACTAAAGGGCCTGTCACACTAAGCGATATCTCTAGCAATATCGCTATAACTAGTGACGTTATAGCGATATTGCTAGCGATATCGCTGTGTCTGATACTTACCTACAACCCGCTCCCCCACTGGTTATCGCTGATCGCGCGAGAACGTCCTGGACCGCTTCTCGTCATCAGCTTCCTGCGGCGCTTCCTGTGGAGGGACGAGCGTGGAGCCGGGCGGGAGGACGCAGGATCGCCTAGTGTGACAGGTAAGTAGCGACCCCCGTCCCCAGCGATGTCGCTAGTGAGATCTGCCTGTGTGGCAGCTCACTACCGACCACTTAGCAATGCACCAGCGATCCTGACTGCGTCATATCGCTGGTAGGGATCGCTGGTACATCGCTAAGTGTGACAGTACCTTAACATCAAACTAATGAAAAAAAAAAACCTTTAAGTTCCTGCAGCTCTTTTCATTCTCCTTTTTGATAGAAATTGTTAAAATGAGGAATTTCAATTTGTCCATGTGTGAGTAGAGAACCTGCTAACTAATAAAGATCCTGTGATCACAGCAGCATCAACACTGATTCAAGCAGTGATACTTCCCTCAATCACAATGTATGGTTATCATCATCTACATGCTTACTAAATACTAGCTTCTACAGTAGATAACCTGCATTAAAAAGGTCGGTGATAGTGATAGATGCCCTTTAGTACACAATGATAAAATTAAATAAACGTATCTGCCTTTTGGCACTGAATACAGTTGTTTTAACAATAGTCCTAAAATCAAGGATTAAATGAGATACAAATTCCTTTAGTAGTATTATATTCTCTCTCAGTTTTTTAGTAGATTGCTGCTGCTTTGCTGAAGCTTTATAAGCTGCTCTGTTTAACTAGACCCTGCCGGGCACAGCAGATTTTATTGATCTGGAATAAGATACATTTACAGCACCTGAGTGCTAATGTTTTATGTGATGTCCCTTAACTAGTATTCTCCAGGGACATACAATGCTAAAAATCTGTTGTAATAGATTCTGCGAGGAAAAAGGTCTCCCCTAATCAGTGCTATTTATTATAAATAATTATTTTATCACAGCGCAGCAATGTGAAAAATATTGCCCCCTTCTAGCTGCTTCATAATTACATATTTGTCACCATGAATAGTCTCTCTGATCTTTACAGGAAAGGAGCAATAACGTTTTCCAATGTGTAGAATGAATGAATACCCCTTACACTGCAAACTTTCAAAGCAATTATTATAACCAGCGAGCCCTATCTGTTACTAGTCATTTACACCACTTTAGAAAAAGGGGCCCACTAACCTTCTGATAACACACTTTAGTTCTTGCTATACCATCTTTATTGGGTTCAAGTCGTTAGGTCAAATTTAAACACCCAAGCTTTTTTTCAGCTATGTTGGAGACTTCAGGCCTAGTTCACCAAAGCTTTGAGAAGTCACAAATTTTTGAGGAACCCAAAGTTGTGCAAACCCTTTGTGACTTTTGTTCTTTTGACACCAGTTTGAAGCAGCTCCACCAAAGTGGACAGAGCTGGGTAGAAAAGTGAGAAGAAATGTGCCTACACCAGCCTGTCAAATTCAACAGAAGTGCCAAAGTTTCTTCCAAAAGAAATGTAGATCCAAGATGTGCAGGAATCATTAAGTGACATGCTGAAAAAAACGATGACAAGCGCTAAAATGCCCCCAATAGTGAATGTCAATAGGCTGATGAGCCTTATCTGTCTGCATGTGTTGTGTCTATCTGGATGGCTTTTAAAGTCTTCTGTGGTGAAGAGCGATCTGTGATATGCCTGATGAGTGTGTGGTGAATCTTTTACTTCCATGCTGTGCTGAACAAATAGTGTTGACAGTGTCCTGGCCAGTCACAATGGCTCAGATACTTGTTTGAAAAATAAAGCTGCCGGCCTCTGCCCCTGTGATGTCACTAGCTATAGGCTCTCTTCAAGGCAACAAATAAGAGTGCTGATTATCCGACACGTTTCTGAGGTATCGTCCTCCTTCATCAGGAATTACACTCCATAGCTTTCAAGGCCTTGATGAAACAGAAAAATCACAATTTTTACTCATTACTCAATCATTGTGGAACTGTAGATGTCTGTTATGACAGGCAAAGTTTCTGTCCTTTTCGTTTCCTGTAATTTATATTATCTCTTTAAGACAATGCTTGCCTCTCGTCATGTCACTCCGACTGACCAATTCCAGAGGAACCCCAACCTTCACCCTTTAATCTATGTACAGGGATCTGGTCTTATGACAGGGTCCACTGGACTATTTCCACGGAAGGGTTGCCGTCTGGAGCAGCACACCAGAGGCAGAAAGTGTTGCCAAGCAGGGTCAAAGAGGTCACGTTAGTGAAATGTCAAGCCAAGGTCAAAGAACGAGAATAATCAGGAAATAATATAGAAAAGCTCAGAGGTAGATATTAGGATGGTAGAGCTATTGACTGGCAGTGGGAACTGATTCTCAGAGCTATAAATAGAGAGCACCCTTATTCATTGCTGACAGCAGGAAGAAACACAACCTAACTGAATTTAACCCCATATTCTTTGACTGGTCAGAGCCACAAATCCTAGGATTATAACATGGCTACTGAACAGCCACTTTGGGTTGGCCGATGATCCAAGCAGGAGTAGAGAGGACAGGCATAGATGTCACACCTCCGAGTCAAGTCCTCGATTCAATACATAATCAACAACGCTAATGCTGGATCTTTTGTGAGAGGCATCTCAACAGCACTGAAGAATCCTATGAGCTACATATAATGAGGTCCATCAGGGTGTATACAATCTATATCAAAGCAAGTTTTTGAACCATTCCACTTGATTTACCATTCCATTTCTAGTCTGAGCAACCCAGAGGAGAGCAACCCAAATTTTAACTTCCGGGATCCTATTACTATGTAGGAGAAGATTATGTTCTTAGCACAAGTTGAAATTATCTTCAAGCTAATGCCCAGATATCATCTTTCCTTGACATGCTTACTTATTAGTTTACCACATTATCATATCATAAAGAACCGGTGGTTAAGGTCCCAAAACCTAATTTTCTCAAAAGATATTTGGAAAAGGTCATAGAGCTGATGCACATTGTTAATGGCTCCAGTTGTAAAAGAACGATCGTTAGGCAGACAAGTGCCACCAACCAACTCTACTGAACATCTTGACACAATAAAGCATAGATAAAATGCTGCACTATAGACAGTTTCTCTCACATAAAATCTGTATTAGCAATTGACCTTTAGAAAAATGTCAGCCAGACATACTTTATTGGTGCTAAGGGAACTTATTTGATATTGATGTGGCACCTTACCTCTGATAGAAAACCTGCTTACAAAGAGAAATTGGTAATTTAATACCTAAGAGATGAAATTGGCAGCTGCAGATGTATGTAAATGATCAATGATATTCGTCTTAAAGTATTTCTCCACCTAAATTAACTTTTTAGGAAATTCTCATTACAAGCACAGGCTGCGATGGAGCAGAAAATGGTCTTGACTGCTGCTCGGCTCTCCTCATCTCTACTAACAGTACAGTGCCAGGCTTGGTCAGACACTAGCCTAACTCATAAAATGCTCATTTTAACAGCCTCATCAGGTCTACGTTATAATGTACACAATTTTTATTGGGAAATTTGGTGACCAATCCATAATCTCAGGGTTTCAAGGTCAACACAAAACACAGATGGTTTTAATTTAATAGCTGACGGGTTTACAGCATTTATGCTAGGCATAGACCATTCACTAGTTACTATTTTCCTACCCCAGGACCAGGAATTTCAACATTTGTTGTAATTAATTTTATAAAATTATGTGTATATTACAGAATTTCTTTGTATTTAAGACTCTTGAAGAAAAAATGTTTTCCCAAAGACAGAACTATGATCTAAACAGATAAAATAGTCACTAGGATGTACAGTTCTGTTGTGTAATGATCACATAGGATCTTAACACATTAAGAAGTATGTGCTCACTGCATTAGATACCAATCTGAACAAGGCCTTTAATTAGTATGGGATCCTTTAATTACTTCATAAAATATATCCATGGACTCTTAAATGCAAATGTATTTCAAATATTAGATAGATTCCTTTCTAATACCTCTATAACTGACTCATCTGGACACAGTCAAATTGTACAGTCCATGGATTTTGTACAACAGGTAGCACACTTTAAAAAAATATTAGAAAAACCCATAACAGGTCATGTTCTTCTTGTACAACTTCAAATGGTTTAAAAATCTCAGAGAAACATTACATTTCTCAGTATGATGACTGCAATATGATCATTTTTCAGATTTAATGTACTCATTTTCCAGCAACAGTATTAATATAATTTACACATTGTATGCTATGTAACTTTAAGCCCTTTGTGATTGTTACACACCTATCCCGGGCTCTGCTTGCTTCACTTCAATCCGCTGCCCTCTGTTGTGCTCCAGGGTTTTGGCTTAGCGACTTAATCTCGTACTTTCACGTTGACCCGTCCTGTGTGACGCGACCAGCAGGCCGGTAACTAAAACAACAAGACGCGGCACGTGATACTGTCCTGTGTGACACGGCTCGCTAGCCGGTAACTAAAACAACAAGACATGGGGAAAAGGGAAGCAGTTACAACAGTGGGCCCTGCGATAGGGAAAGGGGACATGAAGACCTCCTGCACTCCCCTGAGTCAGTGTCCCTAACGCTCCTAACGTTCCCTATGCCGATTCCGCACCGGGCGCCGATCAGGAACCTGTCGCCCTAGCACACCCTACACCTATCCCTTGCTAGGGAGCTGGGTGGCGCAGGCACTGGCCCCACCGCTGTACTAATACACATGAAGGAAAAACACAAACGGAAAAACACCACTTAGCTTTACTCTATTGCACTTGCTCCTGGCAACAGAGTCCACCACCAGAATGCAGCTCTCCTCCTGAATCGCTGCCACCAAGCTCTGTCAGAGCTACAAGGAAATCCCCTATGACTCCTTCCACAGCAGGGCTAAGACAGTGCTGCAAGGAACGCTCTCCAACTCCTTCCTCCACCAAGGATGGTTGAAATGAACACTATCACCAACAATGATTGCAACACCTGTGACTCTTTTATAGCAGAGCCAGCAATCACACCTGCATAATAATCAAGTGCACTTAACTAAAGAAACTAGAATGCAATGATGGTCACCACCACCGGGGGCAAACTTGAACAAATTACACCACAGTGCAATAATCCTAATGGCCACCGGGGGCAAAAACCAACCTTAAGCACAGCTTAGGGAAAAAAAAAGGTTACCTGTGCTTTTTATCAGTCCTGATCCAGCATGGATCATGACAAATCCTATTTAAAGGGAATCTGTCACCCCATTTTCAACCTATAAGGTGCGGCCACCGCCATTAGGGACTTATGTACAGCATTCTGTAATGCTATAGATAAGCCCTCGATGTAACCTGAAAGAAAATAGAGTTAGATTATACTCACCCTGGCGTTCGGTCCGGTCTGATGGGTGTCACCGTCCCGTCCGGCGCCTCCCATCTTCATACGATGATGTCCTCCTCCTTGCTTCTCCCTCGGCTCCCGTGCAGGTGTACTTTATCTGCCCTGTTGAGGGACTTCTCTGACCTTTCACAGCGCCTGCACACTGCAGTACTGTACTCTGCCCTCAACAGGGCAGATAAAGTACGCCTGCACAGGAGCCAAGGGAGAAGCAAGGAGGACATCTTCGTATGAAGATGGAAGGCACCGGACCGGATAGCGACACCCACCGCCCCCGCCCCCGATAAGTATAGTCTAACGTGTTTTTCTTCTCTTTCAGGTTTCATCGGGGGGCTTATATACAGCATTACAGAATGCTGTAGATAAGCCTCTGATGGCGGTGGCCACAGCTTATAGGGCTAAAATGGGGTGACAGATTCCCTTTAAAGCCCATTAGGACACACACCTGTGTCTTTGGATTGAGGTTCAAGACTTTTGTTTAGTGTATTCAACTTTCTGTGCTCAACGTGCTTTGACTTGCTTCCATCCCTGCTGAGTTTCACTTCATCGATCCAGGTACTTCCAAGATTCCTGAGTGTGCACCAACGCCTGGGGTCCGTGTGCCGGCCTGGACCTGAGGAGGACCCACTGGTAAGGACACACCTTACCAGTAGAGCCTAGACAGTGGTATTTGTGACCATGAAAAGTAGTGACCTTTAAGTTAGTGCCCATGTGGCTGCCAATGAAAAAGGTGAAAAAGGAAATCACCAGCTCAACTATGTTTCTAACTTCAGTGTTCTGTCTCCAACATCTGATTTATAATCCTCGATTATCTGCTTGCTAATGTTTTCAGCTCCCTCTAGTGACCAGAGTCATAACCGCAGTGTTATTGTGTTATTTTACTTTCACTTTGATGCCTGTATTTTTTCCCTCCATTGCAGTGCATTTTGGTAAGCATTGCAGTGCATTCTGGTAGATTATGCAAAGCATCATGGTTAGTTCAGCCTCCATTTCACTCCAGTTCTCCATTTTCCTTCTGCCTGCATTCAGGAAGCATCTAATTTCTCTTCTCCCCTTGTGATAGCATCTCTGGTATGTATTTATGCTTCCTGTATCTAATTCCTGTCTCATATTAGCCTGGTTAATTAGCTCTTCCTCTGGTTAGCTATTAGTGCAGATGTTGATTTATAATGTATTATGTATATATGAATTCCTGATGTACCCTGTATTGACTCAGTGTATATATATGTTTTGCTTGTAGTTTCACCGTACATCAATATACCATCATGTTCAATAAAGCACAGATTCAACTATGCATAGAGAGAGATGACCAAGAGAGAAGGATGCAGTTAGAGAAAGCACGCCTAGATGACCAAGAGAGAAGGTCATGCATAGAGAGAGAGGATCAAGAGAGAAGGTTATGCTTAGAAAGAGATGAGCAAGACAGAAAGCCGCAGTTAGAGAAGGATGCCGCCTTAGAGAGCCTCGCGGCAAAAAGAGAAGCTGCCACAGTCCTAGCAGAATCGGTAGAAGCCGCGCAAAACCCTGAGCTGCATAGCCGAAGCAGTACGTGAAGTCTGAAGTTGCCACTGCAAGATTCGCCACAACGCACATCTCAGTATGTTAATGAACTTCCTGATCCAAATTATAACCAAGAACATGACACATCCAGCGAAGCGAGTGAGAGTCATCATGAGGCTCAGCTCCAGGAAAACATTGAGCAAAACAACTCTGCTAATGACTACCTTGCCCCTCACCAGGTAACCAACGTGAATTACCTTGCTGACACACCGTACGTCAGACCGAAGCAATATGACACCGGCTGGCGCCACCCTGAGGATACTAACAGGTATGAACGCACCTCACATCACTATCAGGGCGACCCATCACCAGTATACTCTACTGACAACCGGTTCACAACAGAATTTGCTAAGTTCTTCACACGAAGTGAACTGGTTGCCAAGAGACTCATGAAATTCACTGACCAAGCTGAAGGTTACAGAGCTTGGAAAGAAAAAAATCGAACTATAGTCAGTTCACCCTTCTGTGAAGTCTTCATTAAGCAGCTGGCACTCAGCACGGTTCCATACAGCAAACGTACTTGGGAAGAGAGGAAAAAAAACAGTGAGTAGATCGCAGACTAAAATATAACCTTTAATCCATTAGGTTAAAACATGAATGGCACAGGATTGCCGGGCATGTAGAAAAACACTTCAGAAACAGATGACGAGTTTCGACATAACAGTCTTCATCAAGATCTTGAACACCACAGATTAAAGGTTATATTTTAGTCTGCGATCTACTCGCTGGTTTTTTCTTTTTTTTTCTCTCTTCCCAAGAGCTTGGAAAGTTTCCTTCCAAAATGTCACTAGAGACTTGGGGCTACAACACAGGGAAGAGATAGACCTCTTAGTCAAATACCTGGGAGAAGAGTCAGTCAAACACGAAGAAAGGATCAGAGACATTAATATAAACCACCCTCAAATTGGCCTCAAAGAGATCTGGAAGAGGCTGGATGAGTGTTACGGCTCAGCAGAGGTATTACAGAGAGCCTTATTCAAAAGAATCAATGACTTTCCTAAAATATCTAACAAAGGTCTCCAGAAACTTAGAGAACTAAGTGACCTGCTAAAGGAAGTCCTAGTTGCCAAACGTGAAGGTGACCTACAAGAACTTGCATTCCTTGACACAGCCAAAGGTGTCAACCCTATAGTCCAAAAGTTGCCCTACAATCTACAAGAGAGGTGGCTCACACATGGTTCCACGTACAAATACAAACACAGTGTTCCATTCCCTCCCTTCTCCGTTTTTGTAGGCTTTATACACAAACAAGCGACAATCAAAAATGATCTCAGCTTTGATTTTGCAATGTCATATGCCACACCGTCAGCAGCTGCAAACTCACGCAGAACGTCCGTGGCATTGCACAAGACTTATGTTTCTTCTCCAAGTTCCAATTACAGGTTTGCTGGCTGCTCTCAATTAGGTGCAGGACCCTGGCAAGCAGTTCCCGCTCCATCAGAAGCCTCATCCTCTCCAGAAATGCAGAGCCTTCAGAGGAAAGTCTATGCCAGATAGCAGAAGCTTCCTGAAAGAGAACGGTATCTGCTACAAGTGCTGCTCATCCACAACTCATCTTGCCAAGGATTGTAAGGTCAGAGTAAAATGCACAGAATGTGTCACCACAGATTATAACACTGCTCTACACCCTGTCCCAGCTCCATGGAGGGCACAAAACACTCCAGCTGACAGTGAGCATGGCAGGGAGGAAAGGAACACTGATGCAGCTACGCCAGAGATCACTTCACAATGTACTGAAGTCTGTAAAGGGACAATAGACAGTAGGTCCTGTTAAAAAATATGCCTCGTTAGAGTGCACCTAAAGGGTCATAGAGACAATGCTGTAAGACTGTATGCTATCTTGGATGATCAAAGTAATCGATCCTTGGCTAGATCAACATTCTTTGACCTATTCAACATCATAGGGCCAAGCAACTACTACTCATTAAAGACATGGGCAGGTACTGTGACAATAGCAGGCAGGAAAGCTACTGACTACCAAATTGAGTCCTTAGACGGACAATTCTGCTTACCACTACCTACAATCATCGAGTGAAATCAGATCCCAGACAAGAGATCTGAAATACCTACGCCAGATGTGGCAATCCATCACGCTCACTTGAAACGCATCGCACAACTTATACCAGATCTCGACCATCGGGCAAAGATAATACTGCTGTTTGGAAGAGATATCCTACAGGTTCATAAAGTGAGAAGTCATATCAATGGACTCCACAATGCTCCCTATGCCCAAAAGCTAGACCTAGGATGGGTCATAATAGGAAACGTATGCTTGGGACACATGCACACCCCATCTTCTGTGACAAGCATGTTAACAAATACATTGGAGAAAGGTCGCCCATCTCTGTCTCAACCTTGCAACAACGAGTTCCATGTCAAGGAACTACCACACAGCATCCAACTACCCAATCATTTAATAGACTTTACTCATGACAGCAGTATGGTGTCAGGAAGCTATGAGGATCAGTTGGGGTGCACAGTCTTCCAGAGAACTAAACAAAACAACCAAGTAGCAATGTCGGTAGAGGACAAGTTGTTCTTAGAAGTAATGGACAAGGGACTTGTAAAAGATGAGACCAACAGCTGGGTTGCACCTCTTCCCTTCAGAACCCACAGACAATGTCTACCAAACAACAGAAATCAAGCATTAAAACGTTTCTCCTCTCTCAAACATAATCTGCAAAAGAAACCGGAGATGAAAGATCACTTTTTCTCATTTATGTCAAAGATTTTTGAAAACTGCCATGCACAGCTAGCTCCCACTCTCAAAGCCTCTTAAGAATGCTGGTTCCTACCCATGTTTGGAGTTTACCACACTAAGAAACCAGGCCAGATTAGAGTGGTGTTTGAATCCAGTGCTAAGTTTGATGATATCTCCCTGAATGATGTTCTACTGACAGGACCAGACCTCAATAACAAACTGCTGGGAGTACATATGCGCTTCCGTAAGGATTCCACTGCCTTCATCGCTGACATCCAGCAAATGTCCCATTGTTTTCTTGTGAGAGAGAGAGACAGGAACTTCCTAAGATTCTTCTGGTACAGAGACAATGATCCTACTAAAGAGGTCACAGAGTATCGCATGAGAGTGCACATCTTTGGCAACAGTCCTTCAACTGTTTATGGACTCAAAAAGTCGGCTCAAGAAGGAGAAACAGAATACGGATCAGATGTCAGACAATTCATAGAAAAAGACTTTTGAGTTGACGACTGTCTGAAAGCCATGCCTTCAAATGAGACTGCCATCAGTCTTCTCAGGAGAGCCCAAGAGATGCTTGCTTGCTTTAACCTCAGGGTTCTCAAAGTAGCTTCAAACAGCCAAGAACTCAAGAAAGCATTCCCTTCACAAGACTTATGTAACGGTCTCAGAGTCCTGGACTTGGGGTCAGACCCCACACCAATGCAACGCAGCCTCGGGCTTCTCTGAAATCTACAGTCAGACACTTTTACCTTTCAGGTCAGCCAGGAAGAAAAGCCTTTCATACACAGAGGTGTCCTGTCTACCATCAACAGTCTGTACGATCCCCTGGGGTTTCCAGCTCCTGTTACTATACAAGGCAAAGCCTTACTAAGAGACTTAACTAAGGAAACATTTGACTGGGATGCACCTCTGCCACCTGATAAGAGAATCCAGTGGGAAGTATGGAAGAACTCTTTAGCAGCCCTCTCCAACCTGAATGTTCCAAGACCACACACCCCTGTGCCGTCTACAGAAATACAAAGCCAAAGACTGTATGTATTTGCAGATGCTTCTGTCAAAGCAACTGCCGCTGTTGCCTTTCCCAGAACTGTGGACTCCAAATATCAGAGCCACATTGGATTTGTTATGGGGAAGGCCAAACTTGCTCCACAACCAGAGAACGCTATATCAAGGTTAGAGCTTTGTGCTGCAGTCTTAGCCGTTGAATTAGCAGAGTTCATCGCATCCGAGATGGATATCGACGTGACACAAGTCAAGTCCTACTCAAACAGCAAAGTAGTCCTGAGATACATCCACAATGAAACTAGACTATTCTACGTTTATGTCAACAATAGAGTGCTACGAATTGTCAGGAACACCACACTACACTCACTCACTGAGCCAGTGCGCGTGTCCTGAGTACAGAAACAGTGCTAAAAGATACCTGTGGAGCAGGGCAGCAGAGGAGACAATGCGTGCTTCAAACTATCGGTGTCAGGATCCTGTCAGCGCCGGAAAGCAAAGATGCACAGGACCTGTGGACGCTGAAGTTAGCAAGCTGGCACAGGACCTAAGGTCATGTGACTACAAGAGGGAGGGGCTTAGTGTCCTGCTTTCAGATATGACAGGACACCATACAACAAACTCAGAGTCAGGCAAAACGTAGGTCACACACAGTACGGGCAAACGAGGCACAGGAGGGACAAACAGACGAGTGGTCAGACAAAGCCAAAGGTCATACACAAGCGGGCGACGTGGTACCAAGGGGACGAGCAGAGAGAAGTCTGGTCACAAGCAGAGAGTCATACACGAGAGGTAGCGCAGTACAAGAGGGACAGGCAGAACTCGTAACAGGGACAGAACCGTATCAAAACCAAACAAGCAAGCAAGATATCAGGCACAAGGCACACGTACGCACAGGGTCAACTAACTCAGCCGAGGGCAGGAGTATAACTGACACCGGACCTAGGTCCAGTGAGCATTAAATAGCCGCCCTCTGCCAGAGAGAGGCGGAACAATTAACCCCCAGTCTGATCAGGACGGCCAAAGCGAAACCCCGTCCTGGATCATGATACAAATTAGGAGATCAGTTCATCCAAAACAGTGGCATGACATTCCTAAGGACCAAAATCCTGCAGATCACGCAACTAGAGCAGTTGACACAAGTCGACTAGGAAGCACAACATAGCTCTCAGGACCAAAATTATTGTACACTGATGAACGTTTTCCAGACACCTTTGAACTAGTGGGAGAGGACTGAAATTCACCCTCAAGTGTCTACACGTCATACAATGACCTCTGCTATCCAGCTTGGATCTGACAGATTTGACAAATTTTCAAGTTGGAAGTCACTTACTCGAGCTATTACCTGCCTGACTCATATAGCTCGCTCTTTCAAGATCACCAGAGCTAATGACACAGAAAAATGTAAAGGTTGGCATCTCTGTAAAAACACCTATGTTACCTCTGACTTGGAATCTTCCAAAAACCACATCATCTTCACTGTTCAAAGAGAAACCTACTCTGTGGAAATCCAATGTCTCATTAACAAAGCTCCAATACCAGAGAGCAGCGCTTTAAGAAAACTCGAACCATTCATCGACAAAATCGGCCTGCTGAGAGTAGGAGGCCGACTCAAAGAAGCTAAAACGTAGTTTTGAGGAGAAATTCCCTCTTATCATTCCCTCTTATCATTCTACTTAATCGTACAACACTACCACAATCTGGTCAAACACCAATGAAGACTATTTACAGAAGGAGCCATCAGAACTGCTGGCCTGTGGATTGTCAGTGCAAAGAAACTCATCAGTAGTGTCATCTACAAATGCATTACCTGCCGTAAGCTTCGTGGTTCGACTCAGACCCAAAAGATGGATGACCTACCAGCAGATAGACTCAGCCCAGACCCTCCTTTTACCAGCGTTGGTCTCGATGTGTTTGGACCTTGGTCAGTTGTTACACGTCACACGAGAGGCAGACAAGCGAATAGTAAAAGTTGGGCTGTCATGTTTACCTGTCTGTCAATCAGAGCAGTCCACATAGAGCTAATTGAGTCACTTGACACTTCAAGCTTCATCAATGCTTTGAGACGTTTCATTGCCATCGGTAGTCCTATCAAACATATACGTTCACACAGAGGTACCAACTTCATTGGTGCAGCAAAAGGATTGGGAATACCTTCAAATCTAGACTATAAGACTCTCGATAGGTTCCTAAGTGACCAAAGTTGCACATGGTCATTCAACCCACCTCACTCCTCACACATGGGTGGATCTTGGGAACGAATGATTGGTCTAGTACGGCGAATTCTTGACTCCACTCTTCTTCAAAAAGGAGCAGCGAGACTTACCCACGAAAGCCTAACCACCTTCATGGCAGAAGCCGCAGCTATAATCAACGCAAGGCCCTTGGTTCCAGTCCCTAATGACCCCGAGGAACCCTTGTTATTGACTCCAGCTACTCTCCTCTCCCAGAAAACAGGACTATCCAGTGCCCCTCCAGGAGGATTCAACGTTAAGGACCTCTACAAGTGCCAATGGAGACAGGTACAAAGTCTTGCATACACATTCTGGGACAGGTGGCGCAAACAATATTTGTCTACCCTGCAGCCACGGACGAAGTGGCAATCTACCAGGCCTAATCTGAGGATTGGTGACCTCGTCCTTGTGAAAGACTGTCAATTCCACCGAAACCAGTGGCCACTTGGTCTAGTGACCGCAACATTCCCGAGTAAGGATGGCAACATCCGCAAAGTTGAACTAAGGCTGGCCAAAGGGAATGAACTTAAGACATTCTTCAGACCAGTAACTGAACAGTGAAATCCATTTGATGCCAGACGGGGAGTGTTCAGTCTCAAACATCTGATTTATAATCCTCGATTATATGCTTGTTAATGTTTTCAGTGTTTCTGGCTCCCTCTAGTGACTAGAGTCATAACCGCAGTGTTATTGTGTTATTTTACTTTCACATTGAAGCTTGTATTTTTTCCCTCCGTTGCAGTGCATTCTTGTAAGCGTTGCAGTGCATTCTGGTAGGTTTTGCAAAGTATTATGGTTAGTTCAGTCTCCATTTCCCTTCAGTTTTCCATTTTCCTTCTGCCTGCATTCAGGAAGCATCTTATTTCTCTTCTCCTCTAGTGATAGCATCTCTGGTATGTATTTATGCTTCCTGTATCTAATTCCTGTCTCATATTAGCCTGGTTAATTAGTTCTTCCCCTGGTTAGCTATTAGTGCAGATGTTGATTTATAATGTATTATGTATATATGAATTCCTGATGTACCCTGTATTGACTGAGTGTATATATATGTTTTGCTTGTAGTTTCACCGCACATCAATATACCATCACGTTCAATAAAGCACAGATTCAACTACAGTCTCCTTATTGGACCCCAGTATAGTGGTTTAGCTGCCTGTATAGCTACATGAATTCTGCTTCATTTAGTGAGGACACTAAACATTAGGATTTTGGAAAGCCTGGAGCAGAAGCTGTTAGAAGGCGGTGATCAACTGAAATAAGAGGTGACGTTGTCAAGCTCGATTCAAATGTGCTAATTTAAGCACTTTATTTCAAACATTTAAAATTCATAAAAGAGTGGTGAAAGGATAGTGATTGAGTTTAAAACGCTGTATGCATTCTTGATCATGATGAAATACCAACCCATCAAGCATACATATCTTTTTATAGAGTTTAGTTCTGTGTTTATTCATTATAACTAGGTACTTGGTTTTTGACATATTTTGCATATAGCAATATGAATAGGGCCATTCTTTTAAAGAGCAAATATTACAACGCTTCATGAAATAACATTTCTCACAGTATTTAGTTTTGCATGACATTTGTTTGTGCTTCAGAGCTACTTATTTGAATGTGATTATTTGATTGACCAAGAGACACACATCTTCCCTGCCCTGTTCTCCCACTGAACACCCACATGGCAGCCCACATGAATGCACTATGACCTAAGACAGCAAACTCATTTCAGGATTACAATTCATTTCAGTGGTACAAGCAGATGGAAAGTGCTCTAATAATAACAATCTAGTAACAATACACAATTATACACATATTTACAAGAAATTATGAAAATAACTGAAAACCATTTTTACTTTGTAAGTTTATACTGAGTGTCTATACTTCATAATGTCATTCACTAAGTCTATATATTTTTACTCCACTGTCCCCAGTCATGTATCACACAGAAACCAAGCCAAGCTTAGCTCTTGATTGTATGTAAAATTTACTAATAAGGACACAATACTGCTCCTAAAACCAGAAAGCAATATTTACAGCAATGATTTAGGATTGGATGGTCTCATACTTTTCTTTTTTTCAAAAATGCCAGCTGTCATGTTTCCTTTAAACAGGTTGTCCCATGAACAAAGTGCAGTTAGTCAATATATCTTAGAATAATAAGTTCCACAAGAAAAGCTTATAAATGTGGCCCTTTTATGCACCGTGTAAAGGCTGTACTTATCACGGGCTCGTGAGCAGTAGAAGAATCAAAAGAGTGTACAGAATGGGACTGCAACTGATTATTTGTGACAGATAACAATTTCCCTGCCTGTTTTATCACAGGAGTGAGTGTTTCTGCTGCGTCTCCAATCCTCAGAGCTGTCAGTGACATATGAGCTGAGTGGCAGCCGGTGCGCTTACCTCACTGATTCCAATTCTGATGAGTACAAAATGCTGGAGACGCATCAGAAACACTCACTCCTATGATGAAACAGGCAAGGAAACATATTACCTAACAGAAAGAATCAGCAGCAATCATAAGCTATTCTATCTTTATATTCTTTTGCTCCCCCCTGCTTAGGAGCTGTGGTATGACCAGTCCATGTTCCTGCAAAGTCTGACACAGCCATTATTCAGTACATAGCAGGGGCACATTTATACGATTATCTCAGCACAGGGATGGACCTGGCACTCCAAGGTAGCGGGTAAGAAAAAGCCGCCAGAGACCCACCTGTCCGACTAGTCTCCTATGTGGATCAGTCCCTGGTGGCTTTAAAAGTATGTTTTATCTCTGAAACGCCACCGTTTTTCAGAATCAAACATGACTGGCTGAAATCATGAAGCCCAGCCCGTGTCTGAGACATGCTGACAGTGGATCGGGCATGTATCAGCTGTCACATTCACCCAAAAAATGTACATGGGACAATCCCTTTAATTCAAAAGAATGGTATTATACAACAGGCACTTCAATGCACAATATTACAATTGTAGCATTTTGTTCACAAAAGTTACCATAGGCTTTTACAAAAGAAAACATAAATCCATACACCCAAAAAAAACAACGCGTGTATAAATTAAAAAGAAATAAAACTCATGAAAATCAGTGAGCTCTTACTAGTAAAATAACCCTGTAAAAATGCTAGGTGGAAAAGACCCGAGGGGCGAAATCTGCTGTGCATATGCACCTGCTGTGTATTTTTGTAGCAGTGTTGTGAATAATAATAATCTTTATTTATATAGCGCCAACATATTCCGCAGCACTTTACAGTTTAACAGTTTTAAAACACAAGTCATAAGTAACAACGTTAACAATACAATCATTAAAGCAAAATAAGACAACCCTGCTCGTGAGAGCTTACAATCTACAATGAGGTGGGGGGTATACAAAGTGCAGGTGTGTATTTACAATGGTGTATTTACAATGATGGTCCAGCCGTCTTGAGGGAGTGAGGGATAGATGGAGCTGGTGAATGGGCTACACATGCACAGTTCCACTGACTTTGATTAGTGAACGTGATAGGCCGCTTTGAACAAATGTGCTTTGAGGGAGTACCTAAAACAATGCAAATTGTGGATAGTCCTAATTTCTTGGGGTAGAGCATTTCAGAGGACTGGCGCTGCGCGGGAGAAGTCTTGGAGTTGGGAGTGGGAGGAACGGATTAGTGTGGAGGTTAGTCGAAAGTTGTTGCACAGCGCAGCGGTCCGTTAGGCCGATAGATGGAAATGAGGGAGGAGATGTAGGGGGGTGCTGCACTGTGGAGAGCTTTGTGGGTGAGAACAAGTACTTTGAATTGGATCCTATAATGAAAGGGCAGCCAATGTAACGATTGGCGAAGAGCGGACACATCCGAGTACCGATTAGCCAGATGGATGACCCTGGCTGCTGCATTAAGTATGGACTGGAGAAGGGAAAGTCGGGAGACCAATTAATAGAGCGTTGCAGTAGTCCAGGCGGGAGTGGATCAAGGCAATGTAAGGGTTTTTGTTGTTTCCATGGTGAGAAAAGGGCGGATTCTAGAGATGTTCTTTAGGTGTAAGTGGCAAGAGCGAGCAAGAGATTGCATATGGGATGTAAAGGAGAGATTGGTATCAAACATAACACCCAGACAGCGCGCCTGCTGCCGAGGTGTTATTATGGTGCCACCCACGGAGAGGGACATGTCAGGTCTAGGGAGGTTAGTAGACAGCGGGAGCAGAAGAAGTTCAGTTTTGGAGAGGTTGAGTTTTAGATAGAGGGCAGACATGATGTTGGAGACTGCGGAGAGACAGTCACTGGCGTTCTGTAGTACAGCGGGGGAGAAAGGTCAGGGGATGATGTGTATAGTTGTGTATCATCAGCATAAAGATGGTACTGAAAGCCAAATCTGCTGATAGTCTGTCCAATTGGGGCCGTGTAGAGAGAGAAGAGAAGGGGGCCAAGGACTGAACCCTGAGGTACCCAACAGTGAGAGGAAGAGGAGATGACGTGAAGCCAGCGAACAAAACACTGAAGGAGTGGTCAGAAAGATAGGAAGAGAACCAGGAGAGCACAGTGTCCTTAATGGCTAGTGACTGGAGCCTAGCGAGTAGGAGACGGTGGTTAACAGTGTCAAAAGCTGCAGACAGGTAGAGAAGAATGAGCAGAGCATGTTCACCGTTACATTTTGCTGTCAGAAGGTCATTCTTTAATGAGTGCAATTTCAGTCGAATGTAGAGGGCAGAAGACGGACTAGGAGAGGGTCTAGGAGGGAGTGAGTGGCGAGGTGACGGGTAAGGCGGGAGTAGACTAGGCGCTCCAAGAGTTTAGAGATGAAGGGGAGACTGGTCTGTAGTTGTTTGTGCAGGATGGGTCGAGAGCGGGTTTCTTTAATAACAGAGTAAAGATAGAGTGTTTGAAGGAGGATGGGAAAATGCCCGAGGAGAAGGAGAGATTAAAGATTGTAGTTAGGTGAGTTGTGATGACTGGAGAGAGTGACTGGAGGAGATGTGAGGGAATTGGGTTGGTAGTGCATGCAGTCGGACGAGAAGAAGAGAGAAGTCTGGAGACTTCTGTGATGGGATCAAATGTGGAGAGTGAGCCAGGGGAAATGCAGGGAGGGATGGGAACCACAGCACTTAGTGGTTGGGAGCGGATTTCCTCATGGATATTATCTATTTTCTCTATACTGGGAGGCCAGGTCATCAGCACAAATGTCTGTGATAGGGGCTTGTGCTTTTGGCCTGAGAAGGGAGTGAAAAGTGTCAAAAAGTTTCTTGGGGTTGTTGGCTAGTGAGGACATCAGGGTTGTGAAGTAGGTCTGTTTGGCGAGGTGAAGGGCAGAGTTATTGGTTCTTAACATAAATGTGAAGTGGATGAAGTCTTCTGGTGTGCGGGTTTTCCTCCATAGGTGTTCAGCACTCCTGAAGCATCACTGGAGAAATCGAGTTTGCAATGTGAGCCAGGGCTGTTGTACCCTGTTTGGAGGTTCTGAGGGTGAGTGGCACTACTTGGTCAAGGGTGCTTCTGAGAGTGTCATTGTAGTGGTACACAGCCAGATCAGGACAGAAAAAAGAGGAGATTGAGGACAGTGATGAGTGTAGGAAGTCTGAAAGTGTATGAGGGTTAATGGCTTGTAAATTTCTGAATGTGTGTAGGTAGGAGTGTTCTGGGGTGAATGAGATTTTACAAAGCCCATTTACACTCTGTAGGGAAAATCAACAGTGTTAATTGAGCAGTACTGTGGATTTGAAAAGCCTAGTTGTCAATTTATGCAGTGGATGTGCAGCTTAACTGCACCATATTTACCACCTGATCTGCAGCAACATTTAGCATTACAAATGCTTCTTTGGTATTTTTGTGGCAAGAGGCCCACAGAAGAAATGTCTAACGTGTACTTGTGTCTTC
Organism: Dendrobates tinctorius; assembly: GCF_039654945.1. NCBI lineage: Eukaryota > Metazoa > Chordata > Amphibia > Anura > Dendrobatidae > Dendrobates > Dendrobates tinctorius. The sequence continues at coordinate 40,552,498 of NW_027361679.1, read as the reverse complement.
AGCTTTAATACCTTGAATCATCAAGTAGGCTGGAGAAAGCAGTCATAATTATTGTGTTTATATATAGAATATCCACCTAAAGATTACAAATACCAGTACTACAGCAGTGACTATACATGTGAACCCCACACATGCATTACATCTGCACTTAGAATCTTGAATTGCTTAATTCCAGCACTTCCACAGTAGATCAAATCTAAATTAACCCTCCAAATTGTCTGTCAGTTTCTGCACTGTGCTCCAAGAATTACACATTTATTATAGCCAATAAGCACTCTTTGAATAGTCCGTTAGTATTAGCACAGTGTTCTTGAGAACCACAAAAACAATGGTAGTCAATGAGAACTGCCGGTCAACATATTAAAAGCCTCCATACATATTTAATAGCTGTCCGAGGAACATTTGTTCATCTGACAGCTGCCTCCCCTGGCTCCCCCATACATAGGAACGCTCAGATGTGTTCTCCAATAACAAAACTGCTGCCAGACTCCTCTGGCAGCAACTTATCGGGGAGCTGAACAAAAGGATTGGCCTTTGAAATTCAACAGGTTGGATCCTTCTCTCTCCCAATATCACCAACTGGGAAAAAGTCAGGAGGCCGCCATAGATATTAGACTGTCGGACAATCCTGTTAATATCAACAGGTTTGGCCAACTTTAAATGAATGTTACTGATGACATCCCCAGAATTGCTTATCAATAGCAGTACGTAGGCACCTGAAATACGCTACCTCTACTGACTTTCCTATCTTCCTAGAAATGCTCATCAACACTGATGCCAGAATTGTGTATCACTACCTACCCTAAGCTCCACAAAATTATCCAATTACATCTATATACCTGTCCACCTAGAATAGCTCCCCAGAATTATGTACTAACACCACCAGAACTGAGACCTCTAGAATCATGGCTCAATACCAGAATAATCCAGATAATCCTGCAGGTGTGTAGATGAGTACATCAACACATATATGGAGCTCTCCACAATTACCCAGTAAGCACTCCCAGTTGGATGAACCATTCTTCAGCACCTGCACTGTTTCCCTCCCTTGGCCCTCAACGCAGACACAAAGCTTCCCAGAATTACCCCCAATGCCTGCATTTAGCTCCATAGAGTCATCCATCCATACATGCACCAATCTCAATTAATTATACACCAACATCTTCTCGGAGCTCTAGTGAAACTGCACAGAATGAAGGCAAAAATAATAACTTAATGTACAATAAGTAAATTTACAGGAAACAGACAATACTCATTCTGCGTACACAAGGCCTTCCGCTAATGTAATCTATCATGCTTGTGTCTACTGTATTGTCAGAATCAAGTTGATTTTTCTGTGTAGAAGTAAATGACCAAAACCTTTTGTCAGACGTAAAACAGATATTTTTTTCAGTGCCATGAAAATATGCTAGGACTATAGGATGTACTAACCAGGCTCTATATACCTGACACAACATGGCGGGTACACCGCCGACCATGAAATAAAAGTCCACTGCAATCATTGAAGAGGTCCACAAGCATTGTTTTTAGATTAATAAATTACAATGTCTGTAATTCTGTAGCAAGATGTGCAGCCTAAGCCATGGCTGCCATGCCGAATTTATTGAAAGGAGAGGGAGTTTTATATTATCATTCATTTTAAATGTGCAAAGCATGATATCGTAGTGATGAGCGAGAGTGTTTGGATAAGGTGGTACCCAAGCACGCTCGAGTGCTGATAGAGCATCTACGGCATGCCCGTATAATATGTACAAGTCATCGCGGCTGCATGTCTCGTGGCTGTTTGGCAACCACAACACATGCAAGGATTGCTTGTTTGTTAGGCAATCCCTGATGCAGCTGATGAACTGCCGCGAGACAGGTCAATATAGGAATTCCTTATTCTAGTGTAATCCGAGAAGACTTTGGTAAAAAGAAAACTGGTTAGTCATATTACTAAATCCACTGACGAGTTAAAATAGGCAGCAAGTGAACAGTAAGAACACTGGCCAAAAACCACCATTAAAATGTACGGTATGTTTGCTGATCATCAGTTGTTTAATGACCTCTTAAACAGGCCAACCCCACTTTCAGATGCATACGTACAGAACGTTCTGTACACATAGACTTGTATTGTTCTTGGCAATGCAGGTCCTGTTTATGATGTCCTGCTGAAAAGAATAATTTTTTTATGCTTTCCAAAAGATCATTTCACCTGAAGAACAAGCGTTTTGGTGGTTCATCAGGTATTGGCAACCTATTTACGCTTCCTAAATAACTGAAATAGTTTTTCCTAGGAATGATCATTCTTGATAACCAGCCAGTATAAACCCGCCCTTAACTATTGTAGATGATGTGTTTAAGCAGTAAAAATGGGCAAGCCTAAAGGCCCTTTTACATTTAGCGATGCACCAGCGATCCCGACCAGCGATATGACGCGGACAGGATCGCTGGTACATCGCTAAGTGGTCGCTAGTGAGCTGCCACACAGGCAGATCTCACAGCGATGCAGCAGCGATACAGCGGACGATACTTACCTTTCAGACGCGGCGATGAAGACGTCCTCCCGCCCGCCTCCACACGTCGCTTGTCGGCACCACAGGAAGCCCAGCAGGAAGCTGACGACGAGAAATGGAGCCGGCCGATCTCGCGCGATCAGCGATGGACAGCGGGGAGGCGGTCAGAGGTAAGTATCACACATAGCGATATCGCTAGCGATATCGCTATAACGTCACAAAATCGGTGACGTTATAGCGATATTGCTAGCGTTATCGCTATGTGTAAAACCGCCTTAAGGATATCAGAAACTTTGGCACGGGCCAAATTGTACTGACTGGATTACTGGGTAACATGTGTCAAAGCCCTTTAAAAGGTCAATATTGACTTTTAGGATTGACGATGAATGGTAATAGAGTTCCAGTCCTTTGAAGATACTCTTTTCAGATATAAATTACCAGAGGAGCACTACATGGCTTATAAGTCTCCTTCTGCTGACTTTACGCTTTCCACAAGGAACAACGTTACCCTTTAGTCCTTCTCTCAGATCCTCTCACCCAGTCAAAAGTAGCCAAATCTTCTGATGAGCACTGATGAGCAGCAAACACCCCAAAACATGTGTCTACAAATGGGGTATCTGGTTTGGATTTTTTCTACGAAGTCATCTGGCAAGGCCCTTTAAAAGTGAGACAATGACTTTAAGGATTGCTTGCTACTTCCAAGGTGGCACAAGAGTTTCAGTCGTTTTCCTCTCTGAGAATGCTATTGGCATGGTTAAAAGCATAATCCTAAACAACTGGGGTTATAGGGTGTTCCAGAGCAATGGTTATTACTTACAAAACGTGGTCCAGGAAAGGACAACCGACGACAGGGTCATGATTGATTAAGAGAAATAAAGGATTCGTTTGAGGGTTATGACAAAAAGTTCAAGGTCATGACTTGTCATACAAATACCCTAGATCTCAATCTAATCGATTATCTGTTGCATGTACTGGAAAACTATGTCTGCCCTATTAATCCAATGTTGTGTAGGTTCTCATCTTGCCACCATAACGGTTCCATGCATGGCATTGATTCTACAATGCTCGTGAAGGTGTCCTGTGGCATCTGGCAGTAAGAGCTTGTCATTTCATACATGTTTTGCAATTTATATCTGAATACCTTTACTGAAAAGCTTAGCCCGAGGAAAATAAATTAGAAGGTGCGTATTGGAATTAGGCTGCATCCTTTTTGACAGTGTAACACTGTCAACTACATGACTAATATGGTGTGAAATTATATTTTTCAGGCAATACACTGCACACAAGTAAAGGCCCCGTTACATTTAGCGATGCACCAGCGATCCCGACCACGATATGACCCGGTCAGGATCACTGGTGCATCGCTAAATGGTCGCTAGTGACCTGCCAAACAGGCAGATCTCACTAGCGATGCAGCAGCGGTCGGCGGTCGTACTCACCTGTCAGACACGGCGAGTGTGACCGTCTTCCGCCTGCGTTCATGGCTCGCTCGTCGGTGCCAGCAGGAAGCCGACGACGAGAAATGGACCAGGCCGATCTCGCATGATCAGCGATAGCCAGCAGGGGAGCAGGTCGGAGGTAAGTGTCACATGTAGCGATATCGCTAGTGATATCGCTACTGCGTCACAAAATCGGTGACACTTTAGCGATATCGCTATGTGTAAAGGGCCCTTAATAGATGTCCCAGTATTTGCTCAATTATCTATACGCATATTGTGTACCTGCAGAGATATTTTCCTTGAACTGGAGTCACCGCTGTGGGATCCCACCCAACTCTATTGGCAGTTATTGTTTAATGCTCTTACCAAAAGATAAAAGCCATATACTCCTCCTGAAATGCTAATAACACGTTTAATCCACATGAAACAGGCTTACCGAACGCTTCCGGCCCTTTAAAATATACAAACAAATCTTTTTTTACCATCATCTATTGACAATGAAGCTTTTATTCTTCGAGCCTGCTTATCTGTCATAGACCACCCCAATGATACAAATCTCCACGTAATCTTCTTAAAGGCACGTAATGAGTTCTTAGGAAGCAGCAGGGACTTGTCTGTCCAAGGAATTCCCTGAGTTCCCTGTGCAACTAAACTGGTAAAAGTAATCTTTTTATTTTTAATTAATTTAATATTTGATTATTTGGCTCTTTAATTTCTTAATTTCTAATGTGGAGTCCACTTGCCCCCCCCTTCCAGGCAAGAATCATTTTCAGCCGTATTGACCATCTAACTCAGGGATCCCCAACCTGTAGCTCAGGAGCCACATGTGGCTCGCTTTCCCATGAATTGTGGCTCGCGACTGTTTGCCAGCTTGGCGCATTAGCTCCAGATCTAGCAAACAGGTATGAAGAGTACATCTGAAAATGGTGAATTTTGTGAGCAGCCCTGCCTGCACAGAAGAGCAGATCTGGATGCGTATATACTGGTCTTAGGGGTTTTGAGATAATTTAAGTATGGTACACTGGAGACAAGATGATACCACCTGTCAGAGGAGGTGCTTGAAGCTGGATGTGACAGTGTGCTGGGAGTGCTTGATGAGAGAGAACTGAATGGGGGTATTGCGGGAACCCCAGGATCTTGATATACTGCTTTGGGGTGATTTCTGTGGAAAATGTTTGGTTACCATTATGTTTGTAATGGGGGCTTTGGTTTCCACTATTGTGAGGGGGGCGGGAGCTGAATGTGGCTCGCGACCCTCTCTCAAGGCTGGATATGGCTTGCGACCCTCTCTCAGATCTGAATGTGGCTCGCGACCCTCTCTCAGAGCTGAATGTGGCTCGCGACCCTCTCTTAAAGCTATATGTGGCTCTCAAGGTCAGAAAGGTTGAGAACCTCTGATCTAACTCCATGCAAGACATAAACAATAGCATGTGAAAGTTTGCCACCCCTAGTCAAAATTACTGTTAATGTGAACAGATCAGCAAGTTGAAGATGAAATGAGCTCTAAAAAGACTAATGGCCCTCACAGTCCCCTGATCTGAACATAGTTGAAAATCTGTGGCTAGACCTCAAAATAGCAGTGCATGCAAGATAACCAAGAACTCTCACAGAACTGGAAGAATTTTCCATGGAAGAATGGATGAAAATCCCTCAAAAAAGAATTAAAGGACTCTTGGACTTATTTTTGGCCTAAAATGCAAAGGAAATATATCATCTTTAACCCCTTCCTGACATCCGACGTACTATCCCGTCCACGGTACCCGGGCCCGTATGACCGTGGACGGGATAGTACGTCGGGCCCTTTAATGCGATACCGCGACTAAAGTCGCGGTGATCGCATTAAAATTCCGACGCCATCTCACCTTAGAAAAGATGGCGTCGGCATCCCGGGCTGCGATCCCGCCCCCCCGGCATCCAGAGCGCTGTGATTGGCTGTTCAATTCTGAACAGCCAATCGCAGCGTTTCTCATTGTTTCAGCCAATCAGCTTGGCTGAAACAATGATGTCCTAGGCTGGGATCGAGTACCGATGTACTCGATCCTAGAGCCGGTGCCTGGCAAAAAGCACCCGGATTGGCGCGATCGCCGATCTGATCGATCGCGCCAATCGCAGTGCACAGCGGCGCTATATCGCCGCTGTGCCCTGCCAGTACCGGCCAGGATCGGTGCTATATTAGCACCGATCGTGCTGGAGCCTGATGCAGGCCCAGCAGGAGTTGGCTGGCGCGATCGATTAGATCGGCGATCGCGCCAACCACAGGGCACAGCTGCGGTCACCATGTGACCGCTCTGTGCCCTGCTGGTGACCTGGGCATGACCTGCCTAGTAATCGGAGCTGTGAGCTCCGATTCTAGGCAGTTGCCATGGTCACCAGGCAGATCAGGGATTGGTGGGATCGATGTAATCATTCGATCCCACCAATGACAGGTCGCAGCAGCGATGTGACCGCTCTGTGACCTGCCCCCTGACCTGCCTCTGACCTGTCTGACCTGTCTGCAGGGGTCCTCACTCTAGCTGAGGATTCCTGCAGAGAGGTCGGACGCAGCAAGAGCTCCTGTGCTGGGTATTGTGGTGCCACAGCTTGTAGCATCACAATCCCTGCAGAAGAAAGAAGAAGAAAGAAAACTACAATTGTAAGTGTTAATTGATCTCTGATCCCCTGCCCAATCTATCTTCACCCCCCCAATCTATCTTCATCCCCCATCCCCCCTCCACCCCCCCTTACCCCCCTTCACCCCCCACACGTCACTTATCCAAGCTTGTGCCTGCCGTTTTTCATTTTTTTCACCCCCCTTTGTGCCACCTAACTACAACCCTAACTGTTGATCCCTGCCCAATCTCTCTTCATCCACCCCAATCCCCCCATCCCCCTTCCCCCCCATTTTTTCCCCCTCCACCCCACTTTTGCGCCACCTCCGTGCGCAGCTGCCGAGCGTTGATTGGTGACGCAGTTTACCGATCAACACTTGAGCTCGCTTTTTTTTCCTTAGCCCCCTTTGCGCCACTTCCGTACACACATCCCGCAGCCGCAAAAGTTGGATAAGTGACACACGTCACTTATCCAAGCTTGTGCCTGCCGCTTTTCATTTTTTTCACCCCCCTTTGTGCCACCTAACTACAACCCTAACTGTTGATCCCTGCCCAATCTCTCTTCATCCACCCCAATCCCCCCATCCCCCTTCCCCCTATTTTTACCCCCCTCCACCCCACTTTTGCGCCACCTCCGTGGTGACGCAGTTCACCGATCAACACTTGAGCTCGCTTTTTTTTCCTTAGCCCCTCCGTACACACATCCCGCAGCTGCGAAACTTGGATAAGTGACACAGTTCACTTATCAGAGTTTGCCGTTTTCCTTTTTTTTTTTTTCCACCCCCCCTTGCGCCACCCCGTGCGCACATCCAGCAGCCTAGTTTTGATAAATGACACTTATCAGCTAGGGCCTGCTGTTTTAGACTTTTTTCCACAGCTTTTTCTTTACAGAAAGTTTACACCAATCACTCCCCCCCCTCACGTACACATACAGTTTTCAATAAAGTGTACACCCAAGCACCATATTTACACAAAAATGTCATCAAATTCATCCCAACAGCGCTATTCAGTGGAGGAGGCATATGCTTTACTTGCCTCCGAAACTGATAGCGATTTGGATGACGATCCGACTTTTCTTTATTTTTCGGATTCTTCATCCTCTTCTTCTTCCTCTTCCCCCTCCTCATCTTCCTCCTCGGGTCCTGCGGAACCGCCACGCAGACGCTCCAGGACAGAAGATGAGGCAGCGCCCACCATGTCCGCAGCTGACCCAGTGCTCCCCGTATGGACCTCGCCCCCCGAAAATTACGAGCCCCTGATTTTGTGGCAGAATCAGGAATCAAGTTTGACACCACCGGCCTCACAGAAATTGACTTTTTCAAAGTCTTTTTCTCTGAGGATTTTGTTAACCTTATGGTGGAGCAAACTAATTTGTACGCTCGTCAATTTTTGGAGCAAAACCCGCGTTCAACATTTTCAAACTGGTCTCCTGTAGACGCAGTTGAAATGACGCAGTTTTGGGGCCTGGTCCTCCATATGGGGATACTGAAGAAGCCGGAAATTGATATTTTATACAACACTCCAGTGTTCCGAATGGTCATGGCCCGGACGCGTTTTGAGGCCATCCACAAGTTTCTGCATTATACTGATAATGCAGAGTGTCCCGCACAAGATGACCCCAACTTTGACCGTCTGTTCAAAGTTCGGCTGGTCATCGAACACTTCAACAAAAAGTTTGCTGGTGTACGTGCCCCAAAGGGACATCTGCGTGGATGAGTCCTTGGTTCACTTCAAGGGAAGGCTGCGATTCCGTCAATACCTGCCCAGTAAGAGGGCCAGGTACGGAATCAAACTCTATAAGTTGTGTGAGAGTACCTCAGGGTACACCCACAAGTTTAGAGTTTACGAAGGGAAGGACACCCGGATTGAACCCCCTGAGTGTCCTCCTTTCCTGGGAGTGAGTGGGAAAATTGTGTGGGATTTGGTGCACCCACTGCTGGATAAAGGTTATCACCTCTACACTGATAACTTTTATACCAGCATCCCACTCTACAAATCCCTCTCTGAGCGACGTACCGCAGCCTGCGGTACTGTCCGCAAAAATCAGAGAGGCCTCCCGAAGACGCTACTTGGGCAGATGCTCCGAAAAGGTGAGAGCAGAGCCCAATGTAGCGACCACCTGCTGGTGGTCAAGTACAAGGACAAGAGAGATGTCCATCTCTTGACCACCATACACGGTGATGGCAGTACCCTCTGCACTGTACGGGGTACCTCTACACAGGTCCTCAAACCGACATGTGTAGTGGGGTACAACAAAAAAATGGGGGGAGTTGATCTCTCCGATCAACTCCTCCAACCGTACAATGCATTGAGGAAGGCCAAGGTGTGGTACAAAAAGCTGGCCGTGCACATCGTCCACATGGCAATGCTCAACGCATTCCTGCTGTCACAATGTGCATGCCCCAGCGATACGTCGTACCTTCAATTCCAGGAGGTAGTGGTTAAGGCCATGATGTTTGGCGCTCAGGAAGGAGCGGGCCCCAGTACTTCAGGAACTGAAGGTGCTCGTATTGTCCCAGGTCAGCATTTTCCGGGGGTGGTCCCGCCAACCCCAAGAAAAGGTAAGCCGCAAAAAAGGTGTCGAGTGTGTTACAAAAAAGGAATACGCAGGGACAACATTTACCAGTGCGACACCTGCCCCGAAAAACCTGGCCTGTGCATGAAGGATTGCTTCAAATTGTACCACACCTCCATGCACTACTAATTTACATTAGATTAGTTGGGGGCACATCTAGATTTGTTCATTGGGGTCTAGTATCCAAAATGATGTCATATGTGGGGTTTTTTCCTGTTTAGGCACATCAGGGACTCTGCAAATGGAACATGACGCCAGCAGACCATCAAAGTCTGCTTTCCAAAACGTCATTACTTCCCTTTCGAGCCCTGACGTGTGCCCAAACAGTAGTTTTCTCCCACATGTGGGGTATCAGGGTACTCAGGACAAATTGGACAACAACTTTTGGGGTCCAATTTCTCCTGTTACTCTTGGGAAAATTAAAAATTGGGGACTAAATGATCATTTATGTGGGAACAAAACAGGATTTTATATTTTCACGCCTGGGCATTATAATCTTTAGTGAAACACTTGGGGGTTCAAAGTGCACACCACACATCTAGATAAGTTCCTTAGGGGGTCTAGTTTCCAAAATGGGGTCACTTATGGGGGGTTTCTACTGTTTAGGAACATCAAGGGCTCTGCAAATGGAACATGACGCCCGCAGACCATTCCATCAAAGTCTGCTTTCCAAAACGTCATTACTTCCCTTTCGAGCCCTGACGTGTGCCCAAACAGTGGTTCCCCCCCACATATTGGGTATCAGCGTACTCAGGACAAATTTGACAACAACCTTTGGGGTCCAATTTCTCCTGTTACCCTTGGGAAAACAAAATATTGGGGACTAAATGATCATGTTTGTGGAAAAAATATGATTTTTTATTTTCACGCCCGGGTGTTATAAACTTCTGTGAAGCCCTTGGGGGTTCAAAGTGGTCACCACACATCTAGATAAGTTCCTTAGGGGGTCTAGTTTCCAAAATGGGGTCACTTGTGGGGGGTTTCCACTGTTTAGGCACATCAGACGCTCGTCAAACGTGACATGGCGTCCGATCTCAATTCCAGCCAATTTTAAGTTGAAAAAGTCAAACGGGGCTCCTTCCCTTGTGAGACCTGCCATGTGCCTAAACAGTGGTTCCCCCCACATATTGGGTATCAGCATACTCAGGACAAATTTGACAACAACCTTTGGGGTCCAATTTCTCCTGTTACCCTTGGGAAAACAAAATATTGGGGACTAAATTATCATGTTTGTGGAAAAAAATATGATTTTTTATTTTCACGCCCGGGTGTTATAAACTTCTGTGAAGCCCTTGGGGGTTCAAAGTGGTCACCACACATCTAGATAAGTTCCTTAGGGGGTCTAGTTTCCAAAATGGGGTCACTTGTGGGGGGTTTCCACTGTTTAGGCACATCAGACGCTCGTCAAACGTGACATGGCGTCCGATCTCAATTCCAGCCAATTTTAGGTTGAAAAAGTCAAACGGGGCTCCTTCCCTTCTGAGCCCTGCCATATGCCTAAACAGTGGTTCCCCCCCACATATTGGGTATCAGCGTACTCAGGACAAATTTGACAACAACCTTTGGGGTCCAATTTCTCCTGTTACCCTTGGGAAAACAAAATATTGGGGACTAAATGATCATGTTTGTGGAAAAAATATGATTTTTTATTTTCACGCCCGGGTGTTATAAAGTTCTGTGAAGCCCTTGGGGGTTCAAAGTGGTCACCACACATCTAGATAAGTTCCTTAGGGGGTCTAGTTTCCAAAATGGGGTCACTTGTGAGGGGTTTCCACTGTTTAGGCACATCAGACGCTCGCCAAACGTGACATGGCGTCCGATCTCAATTCCAGCCAATTTTAGGTTGAAAAAGTCAAACGGGGCTCCTTCCCTTCTGAGCCCTGCCATGTGCCTAAACAGTGGTTCCCCCCCACATATTGGGTATCAGCGTACTCAGGACAAATTTGACAACAACCTTTGGGGTCCAATTTCTCCTGTTACCCTTGGGAAAACAAAATATTGGGGACTAAATGATCATGTTTGTGGAAAAAATATTTTTTATTTTCACGCCCGGGTGTTATAAACTTCTGTGAAGCCCTTGGGGGTTCAAAGTGGTCACCACACATCTAGATAAGTTCCTTAGGGGGTCTAGTTTCCAAAATGGGGTCACTTGTGGGGGGTTTCCACTGTTTAGGCACATCAGACACTCGTCAAACGCGACATGGCGTCCGATCTCAATTCCAGCCAATTTTAGGTTGAAAAAGTCAAACGGGGCTCCTTCCCTTCTGAGCCCTGCCTTGTGCCCAAACAGTGGTTCCCCCCCATATATTGGGTATCAGCGTACTCAGGACAAATTTGACAACAACTTTTGGGGTCCAATTTCTCCTGTTACCCTTGAGAAAATAAAAAAATTGTTGCTAAAATATTATTTTTGTGACTAAAAAGTTAAATGTTCATTTTTTCCTTCCACGTTGCTTCTGCTCCTGTGAAGCACCTGAAGGGTTAATAATCTTCTTGAATGTAGTTTTGAGTAGCTTCAGGGGTGCAGTTTTTAGAATGGTGTCACTTTTGGGTATTTTCTGCCATATAGACCCCTCAAAGTGACTTCAAATGTGAGGTGGTCCCTAAAAAAAATGGTTTTGTAAGTTTTGTTGTAAAAATTAGAAATCGCTTGTCAAATTTTAACCCTTATAACTTCCTAACAAAAAAAAATGCTGTTTCCCAAATTGTGCTGATGTAAAGTAGACATGTGGGAAATGTTATTTAGTAACTATTTTGTGTCACATATTTCTCTGTTTTAAGGGCATACAAATTCAAAGTTTGAAAATTGCAAAATTTTCAAAATTTTTGCCATATTTCTTTTTTTTTTATAAATAAACGCAAGTTATAGCGAAAATTTTTTACCACTAAAGTGAAGTACAATATGTCACGAGAAAACAATCTCAGAATCGCCTAGATCCGTTGAAGCGTTCCAGAGTTATAACCTCATAAAGGGACAGTGGTCAGAATTGTAAAAATTGGCCTGGTCATGAACGTGCAAACCACCCTTGGGGGTGAAGGGGTTAATTTTAGGCCTCTTAGAGATCATTTTATCTTCAACTTGCTTAACTGTTCACAATAACAGTAATTTTGTCCAGGGGTGCCCAAACTTTTACATGCTTCCCAAAGTAGTAAATCAAAAGAAAAAACTTCTGGTGAACAATTTAAAAAAAAGTGACAACAAGAACATTAGCGATACCAGCTGGCACTTTTCAAATGGTCTCTGAGCAAAATGACAATCGAAAGCAAACATAAGTAACACATTCTAGATACAGTTTTCTAAAACCTAACTACTAGAGAAAACATGAAAATTTAGGTATGACTTTAGTCTGTTTTATACAAAGTAAATTGTTAGGATACGCCATCTCTTTATAATCAGTGCTAGTCCATTACAATAGCACATTAGTCCTGCCAATAGCAGCAGGTTGGACAGAAAAGAGATGCCCTAGTCATCAGTTCAATGGAGCGATTTTTTTGGGCAAAAAAACATAATTTTTATATAAAGTGATAAACTGATTGACTATTTTCTGCATTATCTATGCAATGATTTTAGCTAGGAATTGTACAGAAAAAAAACAATAAATAGTAATTAAACAATCTAAACAATCTTCTATCAAGGTCAACAGTGGTAATTTAATGTGAGAATCTCATTAATTACTAGGTTCACATGGATATAGCAAAACGTTTGAACCTTGTACTGATCTGGATGTCAGTAGGGAATATATAAGTAAAATATTTTTCTTTTATCTACACTGAGAAGTAAAAAAAAATGAGCTAGATTCTTTTTTACTATGTCTGATATATTTATAGGTTATGTCACAAAATAGGCAAATATTAATATGCAATAAGAATAGAAAATGCCTACTTAGTTCATTTAAATACTAGAGTAGGGACTGTCCCACAAGGGTTGCCGTGACGTGGCGGGATGGCTTGTACATTATTTTGATCAAAACTATGTTTACTAAATACCCTTATTATTATCATTACCTTTATGCATTATTTGCAGTATATTTTTTACTTTTTAGTTATATTTGTGTTTTTTGCTTTTTGTTTTCTCTGGTTAATGGTCATGTGTTAATATGCACTTACATTGTGCATACACATTAACTTACTTTTCTCAGTTCAGATTTGTTTTTTATTCATTTCATTGTGCATTCAGTGCATATATGGGTGTGACCGCCCTCTTTCTGAGCTGGGAAAGCCATCCAGTCTGGCCTAAGCTGTTACTAGTGGTTCAGTCGCTCGACCCTTATTCACATTCACGCCACTTGGCAAGTGAAAAGGTTTTAAATACTAGAGTAGGGACTGTCCCACAAGGGTTGCCGTGACGTGGCGGGATGGCTTGTACATTATTTTGATCAAAACTATGTTTACTAAATACCCTTATTATTATCATTACCTTTATGCATTATTTGCAGTATATTTTTTACTTTTTAGTTATATTTGTGTTTTTTGCTTTTTGTTTTCTCTGGTTAATGGTCATGTGTTAATATGCACTTACATTGTGCATACACATTAACTTACTTTTCTCAGTTCAGATTTGTTTTTTATTCATTTCATTGTGCATTCAGTGCATATATGGGTGTGACCGCCCTCTTTCTGAGCTGGGAAAGCCATCCAGTCTGGCCTAAGCTGTTACTAGTGGTTCAGTCGCTCGACCCTTATTCACATTCACGCCACTTGGCAAGTGAAAAGGTTTTAAATACTAGAGTAGGGACTGTCCCACAAGGGTTGCCGTGACGTGGCGGGATGGCTTGTACATTATTTTGATCAAAACTATGTTTACTAAATACCCTTATTATTATCATTACCTTTATGCATTATTTGCAGTATATTTTTTACTTTTTAGTTATATTTGTGTTTTTTGCTTTTTGTTTTCTCTGGTTAATGGTCATGTGTTAATATGCACTTACATTGTGCATACACATTAACTTACTTTTCTCAGTTCAGATTTGTTTTTTATTCATTTCATTGTGCATTCAGTGCATATATGGGTGTGACCGCCCTCTTTCTGAGCTGGGAAAGCCATCCAGTCTGGCCTAAGCTGTTACTAGTGGTTCAGTCGCTCGACCCTTATTCACATTCACGCCACTTGGCAAGTGAAAAGGTTTTAAATACTAGAGTAGGGACTGTCCCACAAGGGTTGCCGTGACGTGGCGGGATGGCTTGTACATTATTTTGATCAAAACTATGTTTACTAAATACCCTTATTATTATCATTACCTTTATGCATTATTTGCAGTATATTTTTTACTTTTTAGTTATATTTGTGTTTTTTGCTTTTTGTTTTCTCTGGTTAATGGTCATGTGTTAATATGCACTTACATTGTGCATACACATTAACTTACTTTTCTCAGTTCAGATTTGTTTTTTATTCATTTCATTGTGCATTCAGTGCATATATGGGTGTGACCGCCCTCTTTCTGAGCTGGGAAAGCCATCCAGTCTGGCCTAAGCTGTTACTAGTGGTTCAGTCGCTCGACCCTTATTCACATTCACGCCACTTGGCAAGTGAAAAGGTTTTAAATACTAGAGTAGGGACTGTCCCACAAGGGTTGCCGTGACGTGGCGGGATGGCTTGTACATTATTTTGATCAAAACTATGTTTACTAAATACCCTTATTATTATCATTACCTTTATGCATTATTTGCAGTATATTTTTTACTTTTTAGTTATATTTGTGTTTTTTGCTTTTTGTTTTCTCTGGTTAATGGTCATGTGTTAATATGCACTTACATTGTGCATACACATTAACTTACTTTTCTCAGTTCAGATTTGTTTTTTATTCATTTCATTGTGCATTCAGTGCATATATGGGTGTGACCGCCCTCTTTCTGAGCTGGGAAAGCCATCCAGTCTGGCCTAAGCTGTTACTAGTGGTTCAGTCGCTCGACCCTTATTCACATTCACGCCACTTGGCAAGTGAAAAGGTTTTAAATACTAGAGTAGGGACTGTCCCACAAGGGTTGCCGTGACGTGGCGGGATGGCTTGTACATTATTTTGATCAAAACTATGTTTACTAAATACCCTTATTATTATCATTACCTTTATGCATTATTTGCAGTATATTTTTTACTTTTTAGTTATATTTGTGTTTTTTGCTTTTTGTTTTCCTTAGTTCATTTAAAGTAGACTCGTCATCAGGTCTATGCGTCCAGTTTTTGTTCTTATTTTATTCCCACCACTCTCCTGAGTATTCTTTTTTTTTTGCATTTTGTAAATGCACCATATGGTTCCAGAGATATAAGCCTTACTATTTGTTACAAATTTTATGGTCTTTACCAAGTGGGCAGTGCTCACAGTGTTATAATGCAGAACAGCCTGAAGACACGCCTCCAGAGAATCCTGTGAGCCACGCCCCATTGGTGAAGTCTCTGGATTCCTCCGCTCAGTGTCTTGGACACAGTGGCTGACCGCTCAGTCGTCCAATCTAGTGCAGGGGAATGCTGAGTTGTCGATATATTGATTTGACAGCTCAGTCGTCCAATCAAGAGCAGGGGCATACTGAGCTCTTGGTATTTTGATTGACAACTCAGCATCTAATCTAGTGCAGGCGAGCTGTTGGTATTTAATTGACAGCTCAGTCGTCCACTCTGGCTAATTTCAGTTGTTTCCTGATCCAAATGATTACCTAGCTATTTAGCTTAGCTTTCAGTCCCAGATCTCTAATAGACATAGCGTTTGCTCATGGTTTGCATTGTATTCCTGTGTTCTGCTTGTTGATCTATTGCTGCCTAACCTTGGACCTCGTGCTGACCATCCATTTGCCTTGCACCTTTGCTCTGATTCGCTATCCTGGTATTCTGACCTCGGACCGTGACCCGAATCCCACACACAACTCTGTTTATTATCAGGCAGTGATACATTTTAAAAATATTTTTGAGAAAAGAATAATCCTAGTATTTGACATAGTTTTTTTTTTTCTAAATTCATGAAAAAGTCACTGGTCCATAAAGGCCCCTTGTGTATAAACTGATAGACTTTCCCTTTATTATTACTAGTGGGCAGGATTAGAGATGTTTACTGGGGCTTAAAGACTGATGACCAATCCTTAAGATAGGTCATTAATATTACATTGGTGGGGGCCTGACTTATGGCACACCCACAGATCCACTGATAGAAGGAGCCTTGGTACACTGGAGGTGGCCCAGCTCAGGGCACTGCAAAGTTGCGATGAATGCTACTATAGGTCTCTCTCATTAAAGTGAATTGTGTCCCAAAAAAGGAAAACGTGACTAATGTTAAGAAAGCAACATAAATAGGTTGTATCAGTACAAACATTGATGGCCACCATGTGCGATTCTTAGCAACAACTGACCTGACCTCATTGAAGTGATAGCTTTGCTAGATAAGTAAAACTTTATCTTTATTATGGGTGTATAATGGGTCTACCATAGCCAGTAGTTGACCATGGCTACTGTGGACTGTCAGGGGAGAGAGTGGCACTGCAAACTGTGCACTGGGTACTCATTTATGATAAGGTGTGGGTCACTACTTGCTCCATTAACTCTGATCAGGACAGTAAATCATGCACTGAACTGGTAGCTCCATGTTCACAATAACTGTAAGTCTTCTGGGTTCCCTGCACAGAGAGATTTTGGTAAAATACTGTATTTTGATGATTTTCTAAGTAGCTTATTCCTTTAGTTTTTGATGATGAGTGAAGTACTAGTGTACCCATAGTAGTAATACTTTTGCAATTTACCGTAGAATCCAGTTATAGATATTTATATTCCCGTACAATAAAAACCCCTTAACCCCTTAATGACCAGGGGTATTTTTGGTTTTACATTTTCATTTTTCCCTCCCCTTCTTTCCAGAGCCATAACTTTTTTATTTTTCCGTTTATATGGCCATGTGAGGGCTTATTTTTTGCGGGATGAGTTGTACTTTTAAATGATATCATTGGTTTTACCATATCGTGTACTCGAAAACGGGAAAAAAATTCCAAGTGCGGTGAAATTGCAAAAAAAGTGCAATCCCACACTTGTTTTTTGCTTGGCTTTTTTGTTAGGTTCACTAGATGCTAAATCTGACCAGCCATTATGATTCTCCAGGTCATTACGAGTTCATAGACATCAAACATGTCTATGTCCTCTTTTATCTAAGTGGTGAAAAAAAATTCCAAAGTTTGCTAAAAGAAAAAAAAAAAATTTGCGCAATTTTCCAAGACCCGTAGCGTCTCCATTTTTCATGATCTGGGGTCGGGTGAGGGCTTATTTTTTCCGCGCCGGGCTGCCGTTTTTAATGATACCACTTTTGTGCAGATACGTTCTTTTGATCACCCGTTATTGCATTTTAATGCAATGTCTTGGTGACCAAAAAAACGTAATTCTGGCATTTTTAATTTTTTTCTCGCTACGCCGTTTAGCGATCGGGTTAATGCTTTTTTTTATTGATAGATCGGGCGATTCTGAACGCGGCGATACCTAATATGTGTATGTGGGATTTTTTTTTACTGTTTTATTTTGATTGGGGCAAAAGGGGGGTGATTTGAACTTTTAGGTTTTTTTAATTTTTTTTTATTTTTAAACATTTTTTTTTTTTTACTTTTGGCATGCTTCAATAGCCTCCATAGGAGGCTAGAAGCTTGCGCAACCCGATCGGCTCTGCTACATATGGGCGATGAGCAGATCGCCCATATGTGGCAGATTTACTGCCACCGGGTGGCGCTGAAAGCCATATGCCTTGAACAACCATAGAGGTCTCATAGAGACCTCTGGTTGTCCAGGCAACATGACGCCGACCCCCGATCACGTGACGGGGGTCGGCGATGACGTCATTTCCGGCCCGGCGGCCGGAAATGCTATTTAAATGCCCGCTGTCAGCATTGACAGCGGCATTTAACTAGTTAATAGGCGCGGGCGGACGGCGATTCCGCTCGCGCCTATTGCGGGCACATGTCAGCTGTTCATAACAGCTGACATGTCCCGGCTTTGATGCGGGCTCAGCGCCGGAGCCCTCATCAAAGCAGGGGAGATGTCTGATGATGGACTGTATCCGTCATTGGACATTAAGGGGTTAAAGGGAATCTGTAAGCAGGTTTTTGCTATGTAATCTTAAACACAGCATGCTGTAGCCGCTAAAACACAGATTCCAACAGTGCCTTTCTTTACAAGCTCAGTGGTTTTGTTTTTCTTGCAATGATTGTTTTAGCGCCAGTCGCTTATCACTGGACACAGCAGCAGTGCTTCCTAGTCCAGCAATGCCCCCCCTCCCCCCTGTGATAAGCACTTCACTGTCTATAAAGTATGTTCAATGTGAGCCTGCTGTGGGCGGAGTTAGCTTTCTCAGCTCTGCTCTAAATCTATGAACTCTGATTGTGTCAGAACGGCTGCTGTTGTGAGTTCATTTTCCCCTTCACCGTCGATGTCTGATGAACTCCCTCTTCTGGTGAAGGAAGGTAGTGAGGCTGATTACCAAACACCTGATCTGGTGGATGATGACTGGGTGGCAGGAACTTCTGACTAGATATAAGGCAACCGACGCCCTTCTGAGTCGCTGGTGATTTCTCTGCTGGATTCTTGGAGACCAGTCTGATTCCTGCTTCCCAAAGATAAGTTTTTGCTCTGCTTTTGAACTTATTAGTTTTGTTTACCTTGTTTTTTGGAGTTCAGCCATCCCCGGTCTGGGGTGTGCTGAGTTCCATTTTTGTTCTCTGATCAGTTTGTCTCTTTGCTCTGTCTTCAGAATTTACCTGAGTGCTGATATAGTCATTTTGAAGTCCTAGCGACTTCAGGGCCTGTTTTTCCTATCAGACGGTTGGGACATTTTTTGGTAGGGTTTTTTACGGATTGCAGACAGCAGCTTTTCTATCCTGTCCTTTAGCTTGGGCCCCATCGTTTGCTCAACCTATCTTTCTATCTGTGTTAGTGTTTTCATCTTGCTTCACCGTCATTATATGTTGGGGGCTGCCTATTGCTTTGGGGTCTGCTCTGGGGCAGTTTAGATTTCCCCTTTCTTTCTTTAGGCCTATTTAGTTCTCCGGCTGTGATCGAGGGGTCTAGAGCATAGCAGGAACCCCCCACGGCTACTGTTAGTTGTTGTGGATAGGATCAGGGGTCTGCAAACCGATAGCTACCAACCTCTCCGGTTTTCTGGACTTAGCTTGTATTTTTGTTTTTTCCTCCTTCGGTGACTCATTCATAACAGGCTGCACCCAATAAGCTAAGTGATACATCATTGGATTCAGCTTCTCTTTGCCTACATCAGGCTGCTCTCAGATGAGAACTTGCTGAAAGATTCCCTCTAAAGCCTAACATCATTTCTAAAATATCTTCAGTGTGAAAGATAAAGAAAAAAAAATCCAATATGCTGTTCTGTATTTTTCACTCAAATTCTCATCTTTCAGCTCAGGGCCACTCAATTTTGCAGACAGCTGGACCTTTAGACAAACCCCATACACACATAGGTGGTTTTGATGGTTTGGAGTTGCTCTTGGGGCAAGGGCAAAATGTTGCAATTTTGGCAATTCTGAGTAATGTCATGCATCAATGACCACGCTACCTATGTAACGTACATATTAGTCTTGATGATTCTGCCCATGATATGTCAAATAGTAGATGGTCCCGGATCATTTAGTGACTGGTACAGAATACAGAATTGACAATTCAGCATCAGCTCAGCAGGGAGGGGTAGTAACATGATTGCAGGGGCTGGAAGCATGCCAGAAACATCTGTAACTAACACAGTAAGGTATCATTACATTTTTAATGGTCCACAAAAAAAATCAACTCCAGCACATGTTCAGCTAGCCTGAGTTTTACTGACTACCTGTGCTTGCCCTTCAGGTAACTATCATTTCCTATTCGACAGTTAAGCTCTCCATATTTTTTCCTAGTTTACTGTCCCTCAGACAATAACTTGATGTAATTTCACATTATTTTGAACATATATTTTAGAACCGTGGAAACACTAACCTAATTCAGTCCGGACAAATTTCATTCCAGCTGAGTGCCAGTGTAACCACGGACAGGTCGTAACAAGTCCGATGAGAAGGTGTGGACTTTTATGGGGTTGTCTTATCTTATGAAATGGCTAAAATTGCAAAGTGCTTGTAAAAACAACTTTACATTTTACTGCTTGTTAACAATTCTGTGTTTTCAAGAATGGCGAGATTTTTAATTCGATAGTGTAGAATCTGGCCAGTTTTCGGAGTGAGGGCTAATCCGATGCTTGCTGCATCGGAGATGAGTTTCCGCCATGACACCAGTCTGTACTGTCAATTTTCAGGAATGCAGGGAGATGGGAGGAGTGAGCTACTGAATATAGGAGGGCGCCACTGACAACCCTCTTTTACGGGAGTATTATCAAAATTCAAACAAAATTTGGGAAATGATATGCTAAGCAAACAACATATAAACTTATAAAAAATGTACAAATTGGTGATCAAGTCAACACCAAAGATATAAATTGGATAGAGGGTAATAAAATGGGAGAGGGGAACTGGAGGGAACTGTGACTAATTTATTAAAAGGTACAAACATAAATCTGGTGCATTTACAATAATCTGACTTTTGGAATCTTTCTTTATACCTGCTCTGAGCAACCATACATCTATAAACGATACCTATAGTCATGGCCTTTTAAAAGTGTTGGCACCCTTGAAATTGTTCTAGAAAATCAAGTGTTTCTCCCAGAAAGTTATTGCAATTTTTTTTTGTTATATACATGTTTATTTCCTTGGTGTGTATTGGCCCATTTTTAGAGTTTTGTGTGAAATGATGTCTTGATTTGCCTTTTTTTTCAGTTTTTTGTGTTGTTCCTATACACACAAAGGAAATACACATGTGTATAACAAAATTTGTGAAATTGAAATTAATTTTCTGGGAAAAATACTTCATTTTCTGGAATAATTTCAAGGGAGGAAACTCTTTTGGCCATCGCTGTACAGTATATAAGCTATAAATTGTATGAGTCGCCATGGCTTGAGATCAGCAGGCCGTTAAAAAAAACCACAGAGCAGCCATACAATTTGCATCTCCGTCAGCCTGTGACTCACTGATAAATGAACATAAATGCACATTTGGAGCTTGACCTTTGGACTGCAGATGCACATTTTTAACCTTGTCTAATTATGATGAAAATCATCAGTAAAGTGATTACTCATGTAGGCCATTAGGTTTTGACTAGACATGTAGGACTCATTTGAGATATACTGTGTAGGCTAAATGTAGCTGTGTTACATTCTCCGCACAGATATATTGGGAAGGTCTTGCATGTGCAGGATTCTGTGTCTGCTGCAGTGTACATACCAAATCTTGCCATTTTTAGGACATATCATTCATTTTCCTTTCTATTAAACTCCAGCTTTGTCACTTTCTTTAGTAAATAGCTGACACTTCAGCTCAGAACTATTTGGCTGTGTTCACATGTAGCGTTTTTTTTTCCGCTGTGCTTTTCTTTTGGACAAAAAATCCGCTGCATTTAACTGTCTTAAAAAAAAGTGGATGTGATTTCATGGTATCTCATGCTCACTGTGCGTCTACAGATGCTTCTGAACTGTCATTTTTTTAGTGCTTTTTTCTATATAAACATCTTTGGGAAGTCTGGAAAAATATAGTTAAAATACACAGTTGAGTTTTTAAATGGGATTTGTCACCAGGCTTTTGCCACTCCATCTGAGAGCAGCATAATGTAGGGGCAGACACCTTGATTCCAGCGAGGTCTAACTTATTGGGCTGCTTGCTGTCATTTTAATAAAAATCAATATCTTATGTGCTGCAAGATCTAGCAGTGCTCTAAAGGCTGAGCTCCATATAATCCCGCCCACACCACTTATTGGCAGCTTTGTGTACACTGTGCATAGGCAGAAAGCTGCCAAACAATGATGAGGGCGGGGTTATACAGAGATCATGAATATGAAGGACTACTTGGCAGCAGGTTTACTAGTCCTTCAGTGATAAAATCACTAATTTATCAGCAGGAGAATATCAATATTACTGCTAGCTGCCCCGTAAGTGACACATCACTGGAATCAGGGTGTCTGTCTATACAATATTCTGCTCTCAGATTAGGAAGTTAAGTCCAGGTGACAGATTCCCTTTAACTACAGAATGAAAGTTTTTCTCTGCTAAAAAAAAACTGCAAAAAAATGCATCAAATAAAGGGTAAAAAGCATAAAAAACACAATAATCAGAGAAGATTGTTACTGTGCAGTTAGGTGGGGACACCTGCAGAAAACAAGAAAACAAAAATCAGCAGAAAGAACGCTATGTATGAACGCTACCTAAAATGCTTAAGAACAAATGTGGATAAAAAGGCGTAAAAAGCAGAAAGTCTCAATATAGCCTGGATGGTTTGCAGTGGAGCCTCCAACAAGAAAGTCGACCTTGGTGAGCCCTAACCAAACTCAACCAGAAACCAAACAAGAAAGCCGGGATGTTCCCAAGGACCATATTATTTTAGTTAATGTAAAAAGAATGAATAAAAGGGCAGCCATGTACAAGAATTATACTACATGAGCTGTATGAAAGAAAAAACATCACGACTGAGCTGCACCGAGTTTATTATACACCTTTCCGGAATGTGATGCGATTTGTGTCATTTTCGGAGCAGTTGTCGTGGCAGGATGTCAGAGTTGTCAGTGTGAGGCAACCATTGCACTGCTCAGGTGACAATAAACCGGAACCTTCTGTAAACTATTGCACCTCTCTGGTGAGCAGCTCATGGTGGGTAGAATTACCATCACATCTACTGTGTGTGAGAGTATCAAGAATGTCAAGGATACAAGGAAAAGACACAGAATTGATGCCATCAAGAGGCTGCCATCTTGTGGTCAAGCTGACGGATTCCAAAGTATACATAGAAGCACAATGATTATTTGGTAGTCCCATCTTAATATTTGTAAAGTAGACCATAAACATGAGACACATGAATTCTCCAGGTACTATGGTGGTGTGAAATGATATGCTGAACTGGAATCATAATACTAAAAGAAGCCAATGAAACAAAAGTCAATCTGTAGATTACTTCATGAGGTAAATGTGAGATGAGAGGAAAGGGCCTTGGAGGGTCCTTTATGCTGAGGACCAGACAGCGACCAACTTGGTCATTTTCACTTTCTAACCTTTCACAATCAGTCACTGCTTTATTATATCAGGTAATAAAATTGGAGAACAACCGCTTAGGCTGGTTTCACATTAGCGTTTTTTAGCGCTGCACTTCGTGCGCAGTAGAAACGCATGCAAAAAACGCATCATGCATTTTGGCGCATGATGCGCTGCGCTAAAAAACGCTAATGTGAAACCAGCCTTAACCTTTCATTTCAGGCATACAATTGGGCAAAAAAAAGTTTCTACCTTATCTATGTAGTGCCTATATCTATAGGTGTACTGAACACATGAGACCATGACTTAGTGGATGAAAGAAATATTGAGATTAAAGTGACTCAGAAGTGAAAAGTAACAACACATTTGCCATATATAGTTACCATACCTGGTTTGCCTCCCACTACCTCCTCTATTACCTCTGCTTCCAAGACAGCCATGGCAATGGCATGGGGAGCGCAGTGGTAAGGAATAGTTTAGACCAGGGGTCTCAAGCACACGGCCTATGGGCCACACGTGGTTCCAAAAGCAATTTCTTGTGGCATGCCAGCAGGGGATATTGGGCCAGGTGGCAGATGGGCAGATGCATATATTGGATGGGCCTGCACTGTGTCTTCTGAATTATATCACACCTGCACTCGCCAGAGAGGATCTCCAAGTAACAGAGCTGGACGGGAAACTAGTTGCATGGGATGAGGTAAACACTTTCTCCCTTGCTTTGGAGTAATCATACTAATGATAGGGGCCTGTGGGGGCATCATACTATATACAGCGGCTGTGAGGGGGTCAAATTGTGTATAGGGGTCTGTGAGGGCCAACATACTGAATATAAGAGGCTGTGAGGGCATCAAACTGTATATAGGGGTCTGTGGGGTCCACCATACTAAATATGAGTGGCTGTGAGGGCATCCAAATGTATATAGGGAGTTGTTGTTGCTGCTACATACTGTATATAATGGGATATAGGGGACATACTGTACATAAGGAGCTGTGAAGGACATCATAATATATATAGGGGCTGTGGGGCACATCAAACCACATATAGGGGCTGTTAGGACATTATACCGTTTATAGGGAGTTGTGGGGCCTCATGCTGTATTATGGAGGCTGTCAGGGCCATCACATCGTGTATGGGGGCTTTGAGGCCATTATAGTGTATAGGAGATCAAGGGCTATGATACTGTATAAAGGGGAGCTATGTGACAGTCATACTGTATGTGTGAAAGGGTATCATTAATATCAACACAATGAAAGGAAACAGGATAGCTGCAGGGCCATCATACTGGATATAGGCAGATGTGGGGCCATCATATTGTGTATATGGAGTAAAGGGTCCATGGTACTGTATATAAGTGGCCTTGAGGGCAGTATATATAGTATGTAAAGATGTGGGACTATCACACTGTGTATAAAGGAGCCATGAGACCATTATACTGTGTATAGGTGGGCCCTGGGGATATCATATTGTATATAGGGATGTGTGGGGCCACATGCTGTTTACAGGGGGCTGCGGAGCCTTTATATTGTATACAGGGGGCTGTGGGGCCAACATACTGTATATAGGAGACTGAGAGGCCATTATACCATATATAGGGCCTATGTTGCCATCGTACTGTATATAGAGAAGCTATGGTGCCATCATACTGTATATAAGGGGCTATGTGGCCATTATACTGTATGTAGCGGAGCTATGGCACCATCATCATGTATATAGGGGGCTGTGGGGTCGCAGTACACCAGGTATCTCAATGTTGACAGCATCTACTTGTAAGACACCACAATGTAGCAGCTACACAAAGTGAACTTTGGCAGTATGACCTCTGTAGTGCCCAAAATTTTCATACAGCCCCAGCCCAAAATTAGCAATGTGGTCCACGCTCTAACAGGATTTTCTTAAGTGGCCCCAGATCCCAGTTTAGTTTCAGAGATGTGGTTTACACTTATAACTACACTCCCTATGTCACTGTAGTGGTGGAACTACGGAAAAGGAACGCAGATCTGAGTAGAAGACAGAGGGAGGCAAACGGATGACACCAGGTAAGGTGCTATAAGGAATGTATAGTGTCTTTTTAGTCCCAGGATAAAGCATGGCACTGATTGATAAGTCAATTTTCCAGCTTTCCGTGGAGGGCCTACCTACAGTAATTATAACACTAATTACATGCTTCCATACACTTCATGAGTTTTCTCTTCAATAGTCTAACACACACAAATTAGAAAAAGGCTCAATTATAATTGCCTCTCTGGGTCACAGGGCAACTTCAGCAGACTACTTCGTCCACCTCGACCATTCTCTTATAAAGACGATGCGTCAGATCAGTCATGAGATTGAGCTCATTAACTTATGGTGGGTCTGTTAGAATTCTGTAATGGTTTACATTGGTTTGAAGGCAGGAGTAGTGTGGAACGCTGTAACGGAGGTGAATTAAAGGGGTTTGTCCAGTGAAAAGAAGTGATGATAACTTGTTAATCGTGGGTCTGACCGTTGTAACCTGCTGTGATCATCACAACCCTCGATAGAATGGAGCGCCGGTGCACATGATCAACCTCTGCTAAGGCCTTACAAAACTGCCAATCACTGAACACGACTTTTTCTGGCAGCCCAACAGAATGATCGAGGTACATTAGTGTTTGGGCATCCAACCTACCACTCCCTTTTCTAACGAGGATAGTGCCTTGTCGGGAATACAAATTCCCTATTGTGCTGACCAGTGCAGGTCTAACAGTCAGACACTCACCAATCAACCTCTCCTCTGGATTGATAATAACTTTTTCCTGGTCAACCCCTTTAATACTAGAACAGCAATGCGAACACAACCTAATATTCCCCACTTTATGTGTGCGTACTGTAGTGGCCTATCAGCAATACATCTCATCACTATTTTCTAATATATAAGGAGCTTACTTCAGTGATGGGTCTGTTGCTAAGCACCTCAGCCCCCACTGGGAATAATAAAATAATCAGATGAGTAATTACAATAGGGCATTGCATTCATTTTCATTAAATGGGAATTTAGGACATTAAAAAGCATAATTTTATGGCAATCATATGCCTACTGAGTTGAATGCATCTCCTGTGACAAGACTCCGTTTACCAGTAATTACCTAATTATTCATATGATTTGCACTTATTGACTGTAATGCATGATGTATTTACCATGTGTCTCCTCGTTTATCCTCTCATTACAAATGGCCTGGGACATAAAGGGCAAACCGAGACCCCAGATGCACTCAGTATGTCTGTATTACAGGGAACCGGTCACCAGGTTATCCCAATATAAAGTATAGCCACCACCTTTAATGCCTCTTTTACAGCAGTCTAGAAAGCTGTATATAAGACCCCAATACCCTCTGCAGATCACAAAAAAAAACCTTTTAAAAAATGCCGCCATAAAGCACAGTCCAGTCTGATGAGCAGTGGTGGTCTTGCCTTGACGCCTCCCGATGGGCATTGGTGGTCTTGCTTTGATGCCTCCCGATGGGCATTGCTGGTCTTGCTTTTATGCCTCCCAATGGGCAGTGGTGGTCTTGCTTTGACGCCTCCCGATGGTTGTTGGTGGTCTTGCTTTGACGCCTCCCAATGGGCATTGGTGGTCTTGCTTTGATGCCTCCCGATGGGCAGTGGTGGTCTTGCTTTGACACCTCCCGATGGGCGTTGGTGGTCTTGCTTTGACGCCTCCCGATGGACATTGGTAGTCTTGCTTTGACGCCTCCCGATGGGCGTTGGTGGTCTTGCTTTGACGCCTCCCGATGGACGTTGGTGGTCTTGCTTTGACGCCTCCCGATGGGCGTTGGTGGTCTTGCTTTGACGCCACCATTCTCCCGCATTCTTCATGTGGATGACGCGTCCTATGTCACCCACTCAGTTTCCTCCATCATGTTTCTGCACAGGCATACTTCATTCTGCCCTACTGAGGCAGAGCAAAATACCATAATGCGCATGCGCCGGCTTTACTTCTCGGTCATCAGTGCTCTTTGCCCTTGACTGGTGCATTACAGTACTTTGCTTTGCCCTCAGCAGGATAACGCAAAGTACACCTGCACAGGAGCACGATGGAGGACACGGTATGGATGACGTAGGACACATAGTCTACATGAAGCAGGGCAAGAGTATGGCAATTGTGTGGAGAGAGGAGGCGCCGAAGGAATACCAGCAATGCTCATCGGGCAGGACTGCGCCATACGGAGGGGATTAGGGTTGGGGACTTATATACAGTTTGCGAGACTGCTTTAAAAGAGACAATCAAGATGGTGGCTGCAGTTTATATTAAGAAAGCCTGGTGACTTGTTCCCTTTAAAACTACAGAATATTAGTCAGTCTTCACAAATTAATATTATACAGTATGTACTAACACCTATTCACCGCATAAACAAAGACAAGCAGACAAAATAGATCTGATTAACTCTTAAAAGTGGGAATTTAGGATTTGATATAACCTATTCAACATGAACCAAAGCTTTCAGTATCTAACGAAGACAAAAAAAATAACACGTGTGCAGATCATTGCCTTGTCATAGCATATTATAATTGTCTAAGCATCTTAAAATGAAATGGGTATTCCTGTCTCCAAGATCCTATCCCAATATGTAGTAGGTGTAATAATAATACTAGCAGCTCCAATTAGAAAAGTAGTATAGTTCTTCTGATTAGCTCTGTTGCTTACCCCATGTGCAGGGCATTGCAGTAGCTTAGGCATGCACTGAGAGTATAGCTGTTAATATTTTACTTAGTGATTGAAAAGGGTTTGTCCGAGTAGTGGACAACCCCTTTAAGGTTTCTCTAATGATGGCCTTAGGCAATAAGGGAATTAGCACTGTGTCCACCTTTCCTTATTATGAAAACTATATAGATTTTTGCTATCTATAGTCATCAAGCTTCACCCATAAAACAATTGAACCTATATGAAGCACGTGGGATCATGACTGCAGTACCTGTAAAATTACTACAGCATGATCAATCAATGTAAAATATCATCTCACTGCTATATTTAAAATGCAAAGAAAATACATTACCATTCTCTAAACCCAATGTACTCAGTGGCAATGCAGCTTTGAATCCATTCCAAGAAACGACATTAAGAAACGCCATCAATATCGCTCATGGAAAACGACTGCAGCATCACGCTGCTAATACATTTTTGATGATTGCTGATTGTGGAAAGGACATGGTTAGGAAAACGTATACTATTGTTATACCACGAAGCGAAAGGACATGGTGAATTTTAATATAAATGTACTGATTGTAGAGAAAACAGTTCTGAAAAATATGTATCGCGCGTGTAGGCACAAAACCGCATGTGGCGCAAACATGTTTAAAGAACTTCCATCTAAATTTTTATCCTCTTAATATATTGCTATCATCATATTATATAGCACTGTGAACGTACAATTGCTCATTTTGTGCCCCGGAGCACGAGCATATCATTACCTCAAAACTGAAAATAAAGATTAAACAACAACAAGATGGATTTCATCAACCAAGATATCATTTATTCAGTATAACAGCGCCAACCTGACACTGTGTGTAGGTTATGCAGCACAATTCTGCCGACAGGTTCCCTTTAATATGGAGATTTAACCATGGAATAGCTTGTTTATTCATTGTGTTATCAGTAAATGCAGAAACTCTAAAGAATTTATAGTAATAATACTTATGGGTGTAAAAAGGAATCACAAAAAAACAATGGAAGGGGGTTTCTTCAGTCACATAAATACTTAGTTCCCAATTCTTCACTTTGGTCTTAATGAAGAGGCATGCTGGTGTCAAATGCTCCTGATTCATTAACTAACATAGTAACATATTTATTAAGGTTGAAGGAAGACTTTAAAGGGAATCTGTCACCCATTTTTAGTGATATCATGTAAAGCTATCACCCAATTGGGCGTCCCATAAGGATTCTATTAGGACTTTTGATTCCCCCCGACCCCGCACCTTTGATGCATAAATACCTTTTTTATCTTGGTGGAGATGTATGGAAATTGCCGCGGTCCGGTCCGATGGGCAGGGCTTATTCGCCTTCTCCCCCCCTCCTCGGCTTGCTGAACGTAATCTTTATCTGTGATTATCACAGATGCCGTAGTTTTCCGTGCCTGCGCATTGAAAAGGTCTCCGGCGCTTGCACAGTATGCTTTGCCCAACTGTGGGCAAAGCAGATAATCGGTACTGTGCATGCGCCGGTATTTTTCAGCGCAGTCTATGCCCCGGAAGTGTGTCCTGCATGTGAAGACTTCCATACATCTCCACAAAGATAAAAAAGGCATTTATGCATCAAAGGTCGGGGGGAATCAAAAGTCCTAATAGAATCCTTATGGGACGCACAATTGGGTGATATCTTTACATGATATCACTAAAAATGGGTGACAGATTCCCTTTAAGTCCATCTAATTCAACCCATATCCTGTCCTAACTTGCCCTAACATGTTGATCCAGAAGAAGGCAAAATATCACCATGTGGCAAACAGTAAGCTTCACATTGGGGGAAAAATTTCCTTCCCGACTCCACATACGGCAATCAGACTAGCTCCCTGGATCAACGCAACATTAAGGAAACTAGTGTATATACCCTGTAATATTATACTTTTCTAGAAAGGCATCCAGTCCCTTCTTAAATTTTAGTAGGGAATCACTCATTACAACATCATATGGCTGAGAGTTCCATAGTCTCACTGCTCGTACAGTAAAGAATCCGCGTCTGAGTATGCTTAAACCTTCTTTCCTCCAGACGTAGAGGATGCCCCCTTGTCCCCGTCACAGGTCTAAGAGTAGAAAGATCATTAGAAAGCTCTTGGTATTGTCCCCGCATATATTTATACATTGTAATAAGATCACCCCTAAGCCTTCAATTTTCCAAACTAAATAACCCCAAGTGTAATAACCTGTCTTGGTATTGCAGACCCCCTAGTTCCCCAATAACCTTGGACGCTCTTCTCTGCACCCGCTCCAGTTCAGCTATGTCTTTCTTATACAACTGGTGTAGTGCTCTTAATGAATCTGACACGTCTGAAAAGTGGTGTGTGCCTTGTCACAAATCTTACTCCAGTTGGGGACTAGAGTAAGATTTGTGTGGTAAGGAACACCACAAGGAATCATGAATTTGACAAGTAGGGGTTTCCATACCCCTGTTCAACCCCAGCTTTACCCAAAAGACACAAAATTTTGCGACTTTTCAAAGCTTTTTACACCAGAATTATGCCGTAAAAGCTTAGATGAATCAAATCCATAGTCTTTATTTGACTCCAGGTCTCTACAGAACCTGTCTTGAATAGAGTGTAGGTGCATATGCTCAACCAATGCTCCATTCAAAGTTCATAGGACTCCCAGAGGTCAGCCCCAATGATTAGTAAATTATTATTCTGTGCATAGCCTTTAATATGGTTTGTCCAGGCTTGAGAGCAGAGTTGCAATTAGTGTTAAAAAAAAATGTAACTGCGAAATTCCTCAATAAAACTGACAAATTATTTGTAGCGTTCAATAGCAAAATCAGCCAAGGTTCTCCAAAACTATGGCGGCCAGCTATATTGAACCAGCCATAGTGCTAGTGCCAATGCCCTATATAAGTATTAGCCAACAATAAAAATGTTACCTCTATTACAGTGACTCTCCATGGAGGGACTTCAGCACGTAGATCAGGGCACAGTGTGGTAGAAACGGCTTTGCGGGGATGCAGTTAATACAGCTGAGCTGTACACTGTATTAAGTGAAATATAGTTCCTAGTCTCTAAGAAAAACTGAAATTCACAATAGACTGAAGTTCCAGTTTGCATGTTCTCTGAAGAGTTCTTTATGGCCGTTCTAAAAAAAATATCAGAAATAAATTGCCATATATTTTTAGGCTATAAAACACACTTTTTGCTAAAAATTGTGTGCCTCTTTTAGTCTGGAAGCAGCTGCCTCTGGTCAAAGAGAAAACTGAAAAAGCGTTTTCCTAATCATGGGGAGAAGTACTCAGCAGCAAAGTTCTATCTTCTCCAGTCTGACCCTAATATGTATCACGGGTGAAGGGCTGGAGAGAAAGCTACTTGCATATCACTAAAGCTGCAGGTCCAGAGTAGCTGATGGACCATTCAGGTCATGTAGTTAGGAATGTGTCTACAAGAAACTTCAAAATAAACTTCTAAATGTGGCATTTTATAAACTGTGTGCAACACAGTTGTGTGTGAATGAGCAAAGCTGCGTGTGTATGCAGCACAGAATTGTGTGTATGTAGTAGGGTTGAAAATGTATGTACCAAAACTGTGTGTATGTAGCACAGCTGTGTATTTAGCAGATTTAGGAGAGCTGAACATTTATGGAAGCTGTGTGTATGTAGCATTGACGAGCGTGTATATACTGCAGGGATCCGTGCGCATGCAGTTGTGTACATGGGGGTGCTGCAAAGAGTGTACCTAAAGTGTGTGATGTGTAAGAAAGCAGGAGGTAAGGTCCTGGATGGCAGATAAGTCTCACATTAGGTTGTAGAGTTTTAATTAGACTGGATTTGGGGTCTTGGATTTAGGAGCAACCAAATGAGCCTGGGTGGAATGAGTCGTTCCCATAATTCAGCCAGAGGATTACAGGCCTAATAACAGCAGCTGGGTTATCTCAGCAGAGTGGAGCTTAACAGAGGTATGTTTGTTTGGTGAACACATTTTAAAACTGCTTTAGCTGATACTGCCTGGGATACCGAGACAGGTGAGGCTGCTACAATTACTTTGTTCACATTACCAAACAGCTTAATCACCGTGGCAGGAGCATCTAGCCATACATATGCAAGGGAAAATGCACAATTGCAAGCTGGCCATTTAGATAAAAGCCTGTACATGGATATATCACTGGTCATGATGTATTGCTTGGTAAAGGATCAGACATTGACTTGTAGATTAGCTAAATCCCCTAAGAAGGACTTGCAAGAAAGTGTTTTACATTCAGTCTGTTAGAGTGCTTACTAATATGCTTTTTACCTGGTACATTGCCAATAAGTCTCCATGCATAGCTGGTCTACTTAAAAGCCAGACTCTCGAATACACATAATATTTACAATGAATACACCAGAATTGGATACAGCTCCAGCCATACACACTCGTGCTTCGGGGCGGGCCAATGTGGAGGGCCTTCATGTGGTGCTCTTATTAGGTATTAACCAGTATGGCTTCTGACAGGTCACTGACCCCTCAGTAACCTGCCTCCTAGTTTACATAATGAATGTTATATATATTTTTTTTAAAAATCCCCTTCTGCAGGCAGGCACCGGTAGCGGCCCTGCACCATGATCGCATCCATATTGTGCATTTAAATATTCTTTGATGGTATCCATAAGTTCCTAGAGAAAAAAATCAGTTTGAAAGTGGCGCCAGATCACCGATAGCTGCTACTTCGCAGACGCAGCTGGCGCCATTTTCAAACTGATTTTTTTTTTTCAAAGAAAAACTTGGTGATCAAGATAAGTCTTGGACCCCTTGCAAGGTGTGCAAGCATTGTGTTGAGAATTTACAGATATGGACGAAGGTAACGTGATAAGAGACCATTTGATATACCGTACCTATGCTTTGGCAAGAGATAAATCCCATGACTGAAACTTTTGTAAAGTGAAAACTTCAGGATTTAACAAGAAAAATAAATATAAAATAGAGTATCCTAGCCTACCATTAGCTACAGTGGCATGTAAAAGTTTGGCACCCTGGACAAAGTTACTGTTATTGCAAACAGTTAAGCAAGTTGAAGATGAAATGATCTCTAAAATACCTAAAGTTAAAGAAGACACATTTCATTTTGTATTTTAGCCCAAAAATATTTTTTTACATTTTAAAAATTCTAAAAGGGAAAATAGGTCAATGGAAACATTTGGGCACTCGTGGAGATTTGTGTGTTGAAATAAAGGTCTGAAACCTTGGTCAAAGTTGTTAGCCTGTAAAAGAACATCTAAACAAGCCTGATGCATTTTGGAAACAAGTCACATGGATCGATGAGTTTAATATAGAACTCTTTGGCCACAATGACCAAAGGTATGTGTGGAGAAAAAAGGGCACAGAATTTCAGGAAAAGAACATCTCGCCAACAATGAAGCATGGAGGTGGATCAATCATGCTTTGGCGTTGTGTTGCAGCCAATGGCACGGGGAACATTGAAATTTCAACAAATTCTTGATACAAACATAACCATCTGTAAAAAAAAAGCTGAAGTTTAAAAGAGGATGGCTTCTACAAATGGATAATTATACTAAACACATGTCAAAATCCACAATAGACTACCTCAAAAGGCACAAGCTGAAGGTTTTACAATTGCCCTCACAGTCTCCTGATCTGAACATTATTGAAAATCTGTGGCTAGACCTCAAAATAGCAGTGCATGCAAGATGACCCAGTAATCTCACAGAGCTGGAAGAATTTTTCAAGGAAGAATGGATGTAAATCCCTCAAAGAAGAATTGAAAGATTCTTGGCTAGCTACAAAACATATTTACAAGCTGTGATACTTTTTAAAGGGGTGTTCTACTAGGTGCTAACCATGCAGCGTGCCCAAACTTTTGTATCAGCCCATTTTCCTTTTTGTAATTCATAAAATGTAAAAGATAAAAATATATTTATTTTTTTGTCTAAAATACAAAGGAACTGTGTCATCTTTAACTTTTGGCCTTTTAGACATTCTTTCAGTAGTTTTGAACAGGGGGTGCCAAACTTTTACATGCCACCATATACATCCAGTGCCTCATTCAGCTAAAATGCCAGTGGCAGTTTTCCTTGAACTACCCTCTTTTCAAGAACAGCATTATGGTCAACAACAAAGTTAAAGTAGTGTTGAAGATTTTGAAATTGAAGATGTCTCAGTTCGTAAGGGATTTGACCATCAGTTGACATGAGATTTAGGACTATCAAAAAAGGTTTCTGAACTCCTAGCATCAAGACTGCATGAAAAATACTTGCTTGGAAAAGGGGAAAGGTATCCTATCTTAGATCCAGAGAAAGTGCATTTCTGAAATACCTTAGAAGTGACAGTGCCTTTCTGTATTGCCATCACATAAATAGTTTAATTGAGGAACTGGGAATTCCAATCTCTAACTCAAATGAATGGTGACTGTTCATCGAAGCGGAACTTAAAGTGTGTCTTACTCCTCAATGGAGATTTATTTTTTGCAGCCCCAATTTACTATTCAGTTTCTCTTTGTAAAGAAGACGCAGACATAAAGAGAGTCATTGCAATATCACAAAAACATTTGAATCATGTGCATTGCTCTTAAAATAGTATTCTTACTTTTTGATCAGCTACATGGATACACTAAGTATCCTTGTTTTCTGTGCTTGTGGGACAGCAGAGCTCGTGAGAAGCAATGGGTGAAGAGGAATTGGCCTTCAAGATCTGACTTCAAACCTGGTGAGCCAAACATTCTACATGAGCCACTTGTTGACAGAAAGAACATTTTATTCCCAATTATGCACATGAAACTAGGTCTCACGAAGAACTTCGATAAAGATTTGCCAACTGAAGGAAACTGTTTCAAGAAAATCATTTTGACATTTCCCTGTCTGTCATTTGAAAAAATGAAGGCCGGTGTGTTTGATGGTCCACAGATTTGGCAGCTCATCAAAGATGATCATCAGGATAATGTCAGAACTCCCAAAAATGCTTGGTTATCATTCAAAGACCTTGTCAATGACTATTTTGGAAATACACAAGCAAACAATTATACTGAAATTGTCCAGAAAGTCTACAAAAAAGCTACAAAATGCTTGGTTGCAACAGGAGCATCAAGTCAGTGATGAGTAAGGTGAATGATTCCACCACGATTTGAAGGTCATGGAGGGACGGTATCAGGGTAAATTGGATTTACTGTACATATGATGACTGACTATTGCTGGAGCATCAGGCGAGACTGTCCATAGAACGATCATGCCAGGAAAAACTATAACAGTACATTTTTACCTTAACTGCTACCTAACATCACTACTTGCACACTATTTGACTTACAGTAACAATACATCCTTTCTATGACTAAAACTGCTTTACATAAACATTAGAATACAGGTTATTTTTTGCATTATTTTCCATTTTATATATATATATATATATATATATATATATATGGTACATATTTGTATCATTTTAGAGACAAAGGGGGGTATCCTGTAGCTTAAAATGTTGTTGAGATAGAGAAAAACTGGGGTCACTTTGGGATTGAGAACCCAAAGGTTAGTCAAAAACAAGTGTCTGATCTAACTCACCAAAAATTGTGTTCCCCAGTGAATTATTCCATGGTTTTTTATTTCATTTTTTGTTGCATTATTAGATGGGTTAAATAGCATGTTCAATTCATATAGCTGGAGTCATTACGGACATGGAGATATTAATTATGTGGCAGTTTTTATTGCTTTTGCATTTTTTTATATAATAAAGCAATTTATATTGCAAAATGGGTTTTGGGGGTGTTGTATTAATTTCTTATTTTTTTATGTTTTTCAAGTCTTTTTAAGCCATTTTTTTACTTTTTCTTTTAGTCCCACTATGGGACTTAAACAAGTATGAGCCTGATATGCTTCTAGCATACACTGCAATATGTCATTATTGCAGTGTATTGTGCATGCTAATGAAAAATAGGCGTTCTATTAGGCCAATAGCAACCCATCGTCACCTTGCAATTGTGTTGCAAAAGGGGTAGGTGATGGAGTGACACAGGGAGCCCTCTACCTCTGTATACCACGTAAATGTCACTGTTGCTGTTGACAATGGGATCTAAGGGTACGTTCAAGTGGTGGGTCAGCTCCAAAAGATGCCTGAAAAGCACCAAATTTTGCAATTCTGGTCACGTGGAGCTGAACACGTCTGGAATGGCTAGGTAACAGCAGAATATGGCAACCAGTCTTTTCCTACACACAGGGAACACCCATTACTGAAGATTGGTACTTTCAGAGTTTAGAGGAGAATTGTTTTAGGTTTTTTTAAATAAACTGAACACCAGAATATGGATGGAAAAATCTGAAATTCAGTTGTCGACAAGATCAGTTGTAAAGTGAAGGAATCAAACATATTTGGGATACAAATATATCTATCATAATCTAAAAATAAAAATGATATAATATGAGGGCAGACTGGATGGATCTTTTGTTAGTCTTCTACCATTGAATGATATTGTCCTGTAGAGCTATTACATTATATATTACTACTAATGTCCATGACCGGGTACATGGCCATGACAAGGGTGACTTC
This sequence comes from Dendrobates tinctorius, assembly GCF_039654945.1. Classification (NCBI taxonomy): domain Eukaryota; kingdom Metazoa; phylum Chordata; class Amphibia; order Anura; family Dendrobatidae; genus Dendrobates; species Dendrobates tinctorius. The sequence goes on along the minus strand of NW_027361679.1, from coordinate 40,516,157 downwards.
AAAGAACTGGAAGAAGATGCCCAATAGAAAAACAGGTTGATGAAATAATAAAATAGTATTTTTTTTCATTTCATGACTAAGCTTTATCTAACCAGAAAGAAAAAAAGAAACCATTTTTTAACATACGGTGTTTCAGAAAGTATTTCTCTACCTGGGTGATGCGGGATACTTATAAAAGGCCTTTGTTATCCATCAGAAGAAGGAAGACATTGGCAGAGCGAAGAGACAGATGGAATTAAATCTAAGGAAAGTAGATTTGGGAAGTACATTAAAGAGATTACGTGTAAATTAGCTTCAGTATGTACTTGCTGCCTCTCCATGTTCATTAGATTAGGAAACGTGACGTTTTGGTTCCCATGTCACCTGAAATGCTTATTAAAGGGGCTTTTTGTTTAGCAGCACCATAGGAACCTTATTTCTAAACATTAATATAGACAAAACAATTAGAGGTGCCCATTATTCTTTGTTTACCCAGCACCAAAAAAAAGTGTAAGATGAAATCGATATGTCTCCGCTGGTTTTTTATAATGAGCCCCAATGTGTATTAAATACCAGAAAAGATGAAGAATAAAACATATGGTGCTTGGTAATTGCAGAATCGAGCTACTACTTGGTTCACAGACAGGCTTCAAGTCTCTATGGCTACCATGGAAAGTAAGGATGAGTTGGAACTCATTCATGTACTGCAAGTGCTTCTGGAAATAGGTCAGACCGTCCGCAGCCTAGATTCCAAGAGAGCTGCTGAGTTCCAAACAGACAGCACCACTTTGTAGGGGTATGATTGTGACATATCGCTATGTTCTGTATCATTCATACATGTGCAGAATAAAATGACAGCCTAGCTGAATATACTACAGAACAATTGGTTTTACGAGGATAGTCAATCATTCTGTTCTGCAAACAAGCCATTACATACAGGTCGTACATACCTACAGGTTATATACATACATATTGTACATACATTCAATACTGGTCAAAAGGTTGGACACACCTGTTCATGCCCTGGTTTTCCTGAATGTAGGTTTTGTCTATTTAGTGGCCAGTATGAACATACACCTACATGCACACCAACTTATATTCCAGTTGATTTCTTTAGGTTTTTGTTTCAGGTTTCTGTGCTTAAAAAGGTGGCCTACCTTTTCCTTGACATTACATAGTTCCTCATGGCTGGATGTCCATTAGCTGTGTCTCAGTCCTTCTCAGCCCTTATTCACATTACGTCACTTGACATATGGTAATTTTTTAATACTAGAGGTTAGAACCGTCCCAAATAGGGTCACCGTGACGTGGTGGGATGGCTTTCACTTTTTTTTTTTAATCAAAATGATGCTAAGTATCCTATATTATTTTCATGCACTATTTATTATCTTGCAGAGAGTTTGCCTATTTTGTTATCTTAGGTTTCGTCTGAATGTGCACATTGTTGTTAGGGCTGGCGGAACGAACCAAATTATAAAATAATAGTAGGTGCGTTCGCCGCCCGGCGTCCACCGTGCAGAGGTGTTACGCTGCTGCTAAGCAATGGCAGACGCACAATATGGCGGTATAACACACACGAGTTGAACTTCACCCGTGTGCGCTGGGCGGACTCTGTTACATCACAGAGCTGCCGAAGCACTAAACACACATACTGAGCCTGTTCAAACTCACAGAGCTCAGCGAGATGCACGCCCGGTATACGGTCACAGGACTCTGGCCCGAGACACAGGGTCAGCGTCCCTCTAGACCTACGGTGCGTGCGGCGTCGCAGCCGCGAACGCCAATGACTGCTGCCGACTGCAGCTAGGCGACAAACACTGCCGCGGTACGATAATGCCCTATAATGGGCCACACTATCGGACGCTAGTACAGTGGAATGATATGCACCGTGGCCTGTAGCTTGCCACTGACTGGCACTGACTCTATCTCTAGTTCCCTGTCCACACACGTAATATCAGAGGGAGGGGATTCTTAATGAGTCATTCACAGATCCATGTATTCGTCATCATTCACACATGTAGCAACTAGAGTCTATACTAGTGCATGGCCGAGCAGCAATGCGAACCTTTTATAGCCGAGACCTACCGGATCTCCGTGGTGGACCAATCAGATGTGGAGAAGGACCTGTGCATGTGACTCCTGATCTCCAATGGGAGATCGTCCCATGAGCATGCTCAGTGGAGCGACGGAAGGACTTAGCCTCTGGAGTGGCTTGCTGCTGAACAGCCTGCGTTGTTATTGCTGGCCCAGAGGTGGCAGCAACAGCCAGACCCACAGAGCTGGTCTGAGCAGAGCGTCGGGAACGACGAGACTGCTGAGCAGAGTCCTCTGCGGTCGAAGCACTATGGGAGACTGCCGAATGTAAGGCTCTGGACTCCTGCCGTGCCGCAGCAGGAACCTAACACATTGTAGAGTCACACTGAAGGTAGAAAAACCACAAAGAAACAGATAGGGAAACAAGGAGTAAAGAAACATGTTAAACAAACCAGAATATGTGTTAAATCTTAAATTCCTCAAAGTATCTCCTTTTACTCTGAAGACAATTTTACATCCCCTTGGCATTCTGTCAAGAAGCTTTATCAGGTAGTTACCTGGAATGGCTTCCAATGAACAGGCATGCAGTTTCAGGAATTCATCTGTCTTCATTTCTGTCTTCAGAAAGTGTTTGCAGCCATTAGTTGTGTTTTGCTGAGGGAAAGTTGATACACAGTTCCATACAACACTGAGCCATATTCCACAACTGTTCAAAGCCAGAATATGGAAAAAAATTCTTAACTAATTAAAAAAGAAATAACAGTTCATCGTCACTTTATGTCAGTCAACCAAGAAAATAGCTAGAACCTTGAAGATTTCCTCAAGAGTAGACATGAAAGCCGTCAATCGCTAAGAAGAAACTGGCAACAATGAGCATCACTTCAGGAAAAGTAGAGCAAGAATTACCATTCCAGAAGAGGATGAATTCACAAGATAGCAGCATCAGAAACCACAAATTCACAGCACCTCAGAGAACAGTCAACATAAATGATGCACAGACATCACGTAGCAGACACATCTTGACATCAACTGTTGAGAGGAGACTGCTTTTATATTCGACCTGCTTCAAAAAACCCCTACTGAGGACCACAAACTAGAAGAAATGACTTGTTTTAGCCAATGAACACAAGATTTGAGATTTTTGGTAGCAACTATCATGTCTTTGTGAGATGCAAAAGAGATGAGCAGATGGTTTCCACATGTGTTATGCCCACGATGAAGCATTGAGGGGGTGGTATGATGGTGTGTGAGTGCTTTACTGGTGACACTGTTGGTGATTAATTCCAATTCAAGGAACACTTATCCAGCATCGATAACCATATTCTGCAACAACATGCCATCACATCTGGTTTGCACTTAGTGGGATCATTATTTGTGTTGCAAGTGTAAGAGAGGTCCAGGACCGTAGTCATGGCCGAGCACTCTTGCACATCTGTGCCCTTGCCTCCTCTTACTTGAAAACAGCATTCTCTCACCAGCATACCTGTGTCTTCTCTCACTGCGCCATGAGGGATTCCAGTGTGGTGCTGAAGCCTTTCTGTAATTGGTTTCGCAAGAATTGAGACACAGTCCGGTTCAAATGCAACAAGTAAAACTTTCTATGTGAGTCATTCTATGACTAAGGGCTGATAGCCAGAAATGCTTCAGAATGTGATCTCTGTTTTTATATTTTCAGCAAGTTGATCCAACCCTTTTTTTGCCTATACCATATCCGAGGAACAGACGGACTCTGGATCTCTGTTGCGGCATCCAAGGCTGCCAAGCACATATTACACAGTGAGGCAAATTCCCTTATTTTTCTTTTCTTCCCAAGTGAATCTTTACTTGAACAACTTGGCAGCACATTCTTCTCAGTTACAACATCAACAGCAAGTTCCATGCAGTTCTCATCTTGTTCTTTCCCTGTACGCATTTCCACGTCCTCCAGTACATTACGGAGTAATAGCGCCTTAGGTACCACAGCATTCTCCCTGTTTAGACTTCCTGTGCTTGGGGATTCTCTGGCCCGTTTCGCCCTGGTCCTGAGAGCATCAAACCTTGTAATAATCTGCCACATGTTGAACAATCTGCACCCTGTACTCTTCGGACAGCTTCCTTTATCCAGCTATGAACTGCTGCAATCCTGCTGCTTAACATCATATTTCTGTCCTACAGACTCCAAATAGCTAAGCTTCTCTTCTTTAACGTTACGTGACTGCTGTGATGTCCTGGGCCTAGAGCCCATGTGGACTGCTCGGGCACCCTTTCCCTTCTCCCTCTACCCAACAATCTACACTTATTTACCACACAGCAGCCCCTCCTATCGTTAACTGTTTCCTATACTAAATCCTAACTGAAAGTTCTACACACTAGGATGCCCCCATCTAGTGGCCAAACATGAGCACTACGCTTTCCCTACGAAAAATACAAATACAAGTATTACAGCACTAGATATACATTACTGCACCAAGAAACATATTATAATATGCACATTTTTACAGGAAACGGTAATACATGTATTAGTGTAGCAGCACCACTATTTATAGGCGGTAATACATATAATCATGTAGCAGTACCACAATATAGCAGCAAATACACACTAACTTATATCACACTAAAACATACGATACCGGGACATACTAAGAAGTGAAAAGTAAAGCAGTAATATTATTCTATCCCCTTACACAACAGCAAAATGAACCAATGAATGGAGGCAAAGCATTCAACAAATGGTCAGTCAGGATTTATGCGTGCTCCTTCAAGACTGTTGGAAAACAGTTCCAAAACAGTTCCAGGTGATGACCTGAAGAGGCTGCATGTGAGAATGCCAAGGGTGTGTAAACCTGTCATCAGAATGAAAGGTTGTAACTGGAGGAATTTAAGGTTCGCCACATATTGTGGTTGGTTTCACATGTGCTTCTTTACTCCCTGTTTCTAGGTATGTTACATTGTGGATTTGATGCCTTCAGTCTAAAGGCCCTGTCACACTAACCGAGATCGCTAGCGAGATCGCTGCTGAGTCACTAGAACTGTGACGTTATAGCGATCTTACCAGGGAGATCGCTGTGTGTGACAGTGACCAGCGACCAGCCCCCCTGCCGGGTATCGCTGATCGTGCCCGAAATGTCTGGACATTTCTTTGGTCGCTCATGTCCCGCTGAGTCGCTTGTATCGTCACGTTTGACACTTAGCCTAAAGGTCCCGTCACACCTAGCGACGCTATAACGATCCCGACAGCGATACGACACGACAGGGATCGTTGCCGCATCGCTATGTGGTCGCTATTGAGATGTCAGACAGTCCAATCTACCCAACAACGGAGCAACGATCTAGCGTGTCATAACGACCTTTGTAACGATGTCGGGAACGCTAATCCCCACCTTGTCTTGCCTCTGAGTCGCTAACGAGGTCGTTAAGGCCCCGTCACACATAGCGATCTCGCTAGCGAGATCGCTGCTGAGTCACAAGTTTTGTGACACAACAGCGATCTCACCAGCGAGATCGCTATGTGTGACAGCAATCAGCGACCGGCCCCCCTGCCGGTATCGCTGATCGCTCTTGGAAACCTCTGGACATTTCTTTCATCGCTGATCTCCCGCTGGCCAGCACGCATCGCTGTGTGTGACAGGCGGGAGACCAGCGATCAGCGATAAAATAATAAAAAAAAATTACAAAATATTACTATTCTCACCTTCCGACGTCCCACGCAGCATTCCCGCCTCTCTCCACGCTCTGGTCCCAGTGATCCTTTGCAAGAATGACCGCGAGACTTCGCGATCCAGCGAGAACGGACGTCATCGCGGTCATTCTCGCAAAGGATTACTGGGACCGGAGCGTGGAGAGAGGCGGGAATGCTGCGCAGGACGTCGGAAGGTAAGAATAACAATATTTTTTATTTTAATTCTATTTTTGACATGAATCAGCGCTGAACACAGCGATGCCGCACGCGCGGCGTCGCTGTGCTAATCGCTGGTGAAGCTGTCTGTGTGACAGCTCACCAGCAATCACATAGCGATTCACCAGCGATCCTGACATGTTGATATCATTGTCGGGATTGCTGGTAAGTCGCTTAGTGTGACGGGGCCTTAAAACCACTGCAGAATACATGTCCAAACTTTTGTCTAGTACTGTACACACATACTGTACATACATAGATATTTAATACATTTCATATATTTTTTATTGTCTATCTGTATTAAACCTATGATGGGGCAGAGAGGAGCGCAAAATGATATGCTTTAAATCAAATCTATCACCAAGTTTAACCCCTTAGTGACCAGGCCAATTTTTTTTTTTATCTGACCAGTGTCACTTTATGTGATAATAACTCTGGAACTCTTCAACGGATCCTAGCGATTTTGAGACTGTTTTTTCGTGTCATATTATACTTTAGGATAATGGTTAATTTATGTCAATATTTTCTGCATTTATTTATAAAAATATCAGAAATTTTACAAAAAATTTATAAGATTTGCAATTTTCAAACTTTGAATGATTATCCCTTTAATCCAGATAATCATAACACACAAAAACATTAATAAATAACATTTCCCTCATGTCGGCTTTATATGTTGCTTTATTATGTTAGAGTTTTAGAAGGTTTAAAAATGTAGCAGTCATTTTTAATATTTTCAAGGAAATTTACAAAACTTATTTTTTTTAGGGACCTATTAACGTATCTTTTGGACAATAAGACACACTTTTTCCCCAAAACATTTTTGGGGAAAATTGGGGGTGCGTGTTATAGTCAGAATATACTTACAAATACTGCAACAGCTGTGCTCTTTTTTATATCGGTTCAGATGAAGAAATGCATAGAGCAAGACAGGGAGGGGGGAGCAGGTGAATAAGCCCCGCCCATCGGACCGGACCTCGGCAGTTTACATACATCTGAACCGATATAAAAAAGGTATTTATGCATGAAAGGTGCGGGGTCAGGGGGAAGCAAAAGTACTAAGGGAATCCTTATGTGACACACAATTGAATTATATCATTATATGATATCTCTAAAAAGGGGTGACAGATTCCCTTTAAAGCTGTTATTTAGCCATGAATTTCCATGGCAAACATCAGGACCACACAATTAAAATCCCAGGGTGCCGATGGGATTAAAGAGGAAGCCCCCACACTCTGTTAAGGCGTCTAGGTGCTGTATAGTTATTATCATTATTATTGACAGCAGCATTTAAGGTGTTAAAAGACTATAGTCAATGCCACCACTGATCATGGCTGATGCAGCAAGTTGTCAGCTCTAGTGTACAGCTAATAGCTGCTGGATTATCAGCCTAGGGGGGAATGCTGGTCTCTTATATCGCAAGACAGTAAAAAGATGTATTGGTGGTCAATAAAGTGTTACACTACTCCACGCTATATCATGCATGTAGTCAAATAACTGCATCTTCTACTGGCTCTTCTTTGAACAATTTTCCATCACCTAAAACCTGAAAATCTATTAGTACATGAACAACTCACACCATCACTTTCAGTGATCATAAAGTAAATTAGTTTTATTATGAACATATCAATCTGATTTAAAAGTACGGCCTTTTTAGATGCAGGTTAAAGGGGTTCTTTGGGAATAGAAAAAAATGATTCAAGGAAATATCAATATAAACGAATTCCTAAATAATTATCAACTAAGACTCATTTTGTTAAAAAAAAGTGATTACTAAAGAATTATAATTAAAATAGATGCCATCTTGACATCTGTCCTAGTATGTTAATAGGACAAGTTCTTCTGAGCAAGTGCAGTAGGAAGCTCCTCTGCTGTGACCTTAATATAACCTATATCATTTACTATAACAGATACCATTTGCCAAGATATCTCCAGGTCACAGCAGCCTCTTAACATTCAGAAAGATAAGGTGAACAGGAGTGTTAAGGTACTGTCACATTTAGCGATGCACCAGCAATCCCGACCAGCGATATGATGCGGTCAGGATCGCTGGTGCATCGCTAAGTGGTCGCTAGTGAGCTGCCACACAGGCAGATCTCACCAGCGACATCGCAGGGGTTCGGGGGTCGCTACTTACTAATCAGACGAGGCAATCCTGACGTCCTCCCGCCCGCGTCCACGCGTCGCTCGACTCCACAGCAGGAAGCCCCAGCAGGAAGATGACGACGAGAAACGGTCCAGGACGTTCTCGCGCGATCAGCGATAACCAGCGGGGGAGCTGGTCGGAGGTAAGTATCAGACATAGAAATATCGCTAGCAATATCACTGCTACGTCACAAAACCAGTGACGTTATAGCGATATTGCTAGCGATATCGCTTAGTGTGACCGGCCCTTTAGCAGCATCTTCTTACCACATCATTCCTGTTATCTCCAATATTGGATCAGGCAGACAGGGTGGATAACAATGTGTGCAACTTCTTGTCTCAGAACCCCTGTTATCTTCAATATTAGATCAGATAGACAGGGTGGACAGCAATGTGAGCAGACTCTTCTTACCTCGACATTGCTGATATCTCCAGTGTTAGATTAGAAAGACAAGGGTGTACAGTAGTGTGAGTAGCTTCTTCTTACCTCAGTACCCCTGTTACCATCAATATTAGATCAGATAGATAGGGTGGACAGCAATGTGAGCAGCCTCTTCTTACCTCAGCATTACTGATATCTCCAGTATTGCTGATATCTCCAGTATTATATCAGAAAGACAGGGTGTACAGCAGTGTGAGCAGCTTCTTCTTACCTCAGCACCCCTGTTATCATCAATATTAGATCAGATAGATAGGGTGGACAGCAATGTGAGCAGCCTCTGCTTACCTCAGCATTGCTGATATCGCCAGTATTATATCAGAAAGACAGGGTGGACAGCAGCGTGCACAGCCTTTTCTTACCTCAACACTCTGGTATATCCAGTATTTGATCAAACATGCATGGCAGACAGCAGTGTGAGCAGCATCTTCTTATCCAGCAGTTCGTATATCTCAAGTATCAGATCAGACTATACATTGGGATCACATTTTCTACATATTAAGAGAAGAGGAAGGAGCTTCGTACTGCACATGTTTACAGGCAACTATCCTATTAACATTCTAGGACAAGTTTTTGTGAGTGTAATCCAGCCATTTTAATTCTACAGTGAATACCTCCCTAGACAAAAGAGTGTGAGTTGCCTAAAGATACTTAGGAATATATGTATAATGCCATTTCTTTTTGATGTTTTTTTTTTCTTTTCCTGGAGATCCACCTGGTTGTAAAGAACTACGAGCTGAGAGAGTTCACATGATTTACCAGGTTACACAACAAAACTTTCAGAGGCTGTTTAGTGAGCGTTACATACAGTGAGCATGACTGCAGTAGCTTTATTAGGGCAAAGCCCCACATCGATCTGCAAATCATTGGTGTTTGGAATTCACATACTTCACTAATATGGTCTTGCCAAATGTACTCATGATATTATTTTCACTAAATTATTTGTTTTTAAAAATTACACTTTAATAAAGAAGATCAATCACTACATTTTTCAATTTAAACTGAGTACCTGCTTCAATTGCCGCTGTTCTAGTGATTATGGAACAGTTTGGGGGTTTTTTTTGTGCCCTTCCATTACAAAGTTATGCCTCCCTCCCCACCAATAAAGATGCTAACTTTCCCTTCCATCAACCACAGAACTTCTGTCATAGAGGAAAAACAACAATAGCCCTCAAAAAGTTCTGTGGTATACATCAGTTGGTTAAAGGGAAAGTTTGCATTTTTATTACAAGGGGTATAACTTTGGAACAGACAGGCACAGAATATAAAAGTAAAAACTGTTGCAGAATCAATGAAACACTGGCAACTGGAGGATGTCTTAGTTTCAATGGAAAAATCCAGTGAAAGGTTATATTTAAGTTCAAAACTGGTTTAAATAAATTTCTCAAATGCAAATACCAGCTACAATATCAGCTAGGAGACTTCACTTTTGCCCAATATTCTGGACTAGCTAGAATTTACACACTAGGGGACACAGCGATGCACACATATTAACATGGGCTGGTCCTAACCCAATCACTATAACCCAACCTGGGCCTTACTCCATCACTTCATATGCAATAACTAGCTGTGAAAGTGAAATATTACATTAAGTGGCTGGCCTGTATGCATGAACTGTTGGGCCCCTCGGCACTGAAAATTTATGCAGTAGTTAAAAGGGTTTTCCCACCAACAAAAGTTCATTTTAATCAGTAGATCTTGGAATAATAATAATTTCCACAATTGGATGTGTTTAAATTAACAGGAACATGGTCTGATCATACCACAGCTCCTGGGCAGGGAAGGAAGCAAAGGAGTAAACAGACATTAGAGCTTTACCTCTTTCTGTGAGGTAAAACATTTTCCTGACTGTTTTATCTCACAGAAAGAATCATCTATGATCCCATGCTGTCCTGTGTGTATATACTCTGTTACTTCCTCCCCTGCTCGAGAGCTGTGGTATGATCAGACCATGTTCCCGCACCGTCAGACAAAGCCATTACACAGTACACAGCAGGGGCACAGTTATAAGATTATCTCAGCACAGGGACATTTTATTTAAACACATCCAAATGTGGAACATATTATTATTCCAAGATCTATTGATTAAAATGAACTTTTGTTCATGGGAAAACCCTGTTAAGTGTTGCCGAAACCCTTATAGGGTCATATGATGTTTCCCTGCAGTTCACTTCTCAGGAGTCCCATTATATAGTTGCATAAACTCCACACACCTAAAGAAGCACAAAAAGAAAAATTGGGAAAAGCCTCAACGTGTGGTAAATGCACACACCTACAGTATATCTGTAGTCCTCAGCAGAAACTGGACTATGTGATGTGCAAAGTAAACATAGTACCAATAAATAAAATGTATGACTCCCAGGTATTATAGGGAAGGCTCCTGTAGATTACTTGGTTGTTAAAATTAGCTGCGCACAATGGGTGACTTTTCACAGCAGTGAGCAAAGAACCAAAAACGCCTGTTGAGCAAGAACACTTTCTAGAAACCTAATCAATCTATAGGGAACGTTTGGGAAGATTGCACTAGTTTCTGTATTCACAAGTGAAATTGCGGGTTCCCATTAGACTGGTGCTGCGCTGCTGCAGATTGCCTAAACACTGACAGATTATGAAGTGCTGCGAAATATGTTGGCGCTATATAAATAAAATTATTATTACTTGTTATTAAATCAGCAGCAAAAACATCATTTTGCTTTTTAAAAAGATTAGCACAAACTGACAAACCAATTAAAAATAATTTTTAAAATAATCAGAGGCCTGGGTTTTCACTCTTACCACTAAAGTACAGACATTTCTTTTGGTTTTGGTTACTTGCGCAGCTCACTTTTAGGCCATGTGCACACGCTGCGGTTTTGCTGTGGTTTTGCTGCGGTTTTGGCCATGCAGAACTGCAGCAGTTCCGCAGACATGGTACTTTACCATGTTAGCCTATGGGTTTTCAAAACCGCAGTGCTCACGCTGCGGTTTTTTACCTGCAGAAAAGCTGCGGGGTTTTTTCCGCAGCATGTCAATTGTTTCTGCGGATTCTGCTGCGGTTTCACACCTTTAACATAGTAGAGGTGTGAAACGGCAGGGCAAAACCGCAGGCCAAACCGCAGCAAAACCGCAGGTCACTTTACCTGCGGTTTTACCTGCGGTTCAGCGGGAAAAAAACGCAGGTGAATCTGCAGTGTGTGCACATACCCTTAATGTGGGAAAGCGCCTCAGGGAAGTCATACAGGAAGAACAATACTGTATGTAGGCTGTGACTCTCAGAAAGTTACACTTTAAAGGAGTTTTATTAAAGGGAACCTAGCACCATGAAAATGTAGTCCAATCTGCAGGCACCATGTTCTAGAGCAGGAGGAACAGAGTAGATAGATATATCGTTTTGTGAAAAAAGAATCAGCACAACCTGTGTTTCAGTCATACAAAAATCTCTGCTCTTTTTGGGATTGACAGTCCAGTGGGCGGTCCTATCAGTGACTGACAGCCATCTCTGTATGCACACACGAAATTTTAACCCCGCGCATTCCAATTCACCAAACAATTTTTCCCCTGTCTACATAATCGGGAAAAAGTGTATGTATTGGTATCCGCACCGTCGTAGCTACAGCCACAAAATTTTGCAAAGTCACACGTCTGGACCCCGAGAGCGTCATAGGCTATGTTGTGAGGCGAAATTTTAACCCCGCGCGATCCAATTCACCAAACAATTTTGCCCCTATCTACATAATCGGGAAAAAGTGTATGTATTGGTATCTGCACCGTCGCAGCTACAGCCGCAAAATTTTGCACAGTCACACGTCTGGACCCCGAGAGCGTCTTAGGCTATGTTGTGAGGCAAACTTTTAACCCCGCGCGTTCCAATTCACCAATTAATTTTGCCCCTATCTACATAATGGGGAAAAAGTCTATATATGTATTGGCATCTGCACCGTCGTAGCTACAGCCACAAAATTTTGCAAAGTCACACATCTGGACCCCGAGAGCGTCATAGGCTATGTTGTGAGGCGAAATTTTAACCCCGCGAGTTCCAATTTACCAATTTTGCCCCTAGATACATAATGGGGAAAAAGTGTATGTATGTGTAGGGAAGGTGACCTGATGGATGGACGGACTTGTCAGAATGGAGAAAGGAAGGTTTGCACAGTTTAGACAGGTGTCAGTTAATACAGTGGGGAAACAGCTAGGAAAGTGTAGTGGACGTGCAGTACCTTGGCTTGACCATTAGAGGGCAAGGAGTGTGAGCATAGGACTTCACATCAGCTTAGGGCTTAAGAAACCGTTGGTCATGGGGGCGGAGTTATAGGGAATCGGGAAAGATCTAAATTTGAAGGAGGGTTCCAGAAAGTTCCAGTCCCCAGGGGGAGCTCAAGTGATAAGGACACTGTGACAGTTGTGGCACTGTGAGGAAAACCTAACCAGGGGGACTGAGGAGAGAGAAAGTCAGGGGGGTGTTCCTGACAGAAAGTACCGCAGTATAGACGAGGCTCCGGGTGTGGGACACCGTATTTGGAACGACGTTTGACCAGTAAAATTACTGTTGGTGCATAGGCCTACGGCGGCCACAGTGACGGAGCTGTCAGAAACGTCGCAGAGTGTAAAAGGGACGGTACATACATATACGTCCCTGGAGAAAGTACGTATCACAAGGTGTTCTGTAACCGGAGAGTTGTGCAGAGAAGTGCGGTGTGGTGAGAGGCCGTCTGGTGGACAGCGAGAAAGCGAATAAACTTGGACCTGTTGCACCCGAAGCTGCCTCCAGCCTGTGTCTCTACGTTACTGCGTGGTATACAGAGGGACCACCCCCCCAGTCCGGCCCACCGACCCTACATATGTATGTGTGTATGTCCGGGCTTGGCATCTGCACCGTCGTAGCTACAGCCACAAAATTTTGCACAGTCACACGTCTGGACCCCAAGAGCGTCATAGGCTATGTTGTGAGGCAAAATTTTAACCCCGCGCGTTCCAATTCACCAAACAATTTTGCCCCTATCTACATAATGGGGAAAAAGTGAAAGGAAAAGTGATGGAGGCAAATTGACAGCTGCCAGATGTGAACAAGGGGGACTTAAAGAATGAGAGCGATGGCGCCAAAGAGTATATACCGTACAGTTGCTAAGCTGGGGCCCTGACATGGGATACTCACCACACACGGGGATATGAACACACATACAAAATGCGCCACACACTACCACGTGCTTCAACACATATACCACCCTCAGCACACATTTCACCACACATACACCAACCTCGCCACATAAAAGTCGAAACACAAAAGTCGCCACTCAAAACTCGCCACACTGTCCCAGAGCTGTTTAAAAGATGAAAAATGAGCTGTGACTGGTTGCTATCAGCAACAGTTTTCTTTGTAGACATTTGTGGTAACTGAGGCCTCTTATTCTTATCATTTCTATGGTGTTATCGTCCTTCTGTAAAGCTGGAAATAACACAATTTATTACCGTGCTAACACAGACCACCCTCTGACACAGACTGAGGGGGAGCCCAGTATCACACAGGATAGGATTAGATACACGGCTCAGCAGGCAGTATCACACAGGATAGGATTAGATACACAGCTCAGCAGTCAGTATCACACAGGATAGGAATAGATACACGGCTCTGCAGACAGTATCACACAGGATAGGATTAGATACACGGTTCAGCAGGCAGTATCACACAGGATAGGATTAGATACACAGCTCAGCACACAGTATCACACAGGATAGGATTAGATACACGGCTCAGCAGTCAGTATCACACAGAATAGTATTAGATACACGGCTCAGCAGTCAGTATCACACAAGATAGGATTAGATGCACGGTTTTTATGTGCAATATAATCATTATAATTTGTTATAACAAACCACAGTTGGTTACTATGCCCAGGCAACACCGGGATCTTCAGCTAGTCTTGTATAAAAAAGGATGGTCATTCATCTGAATGGAGGCCAGGTAATACTTCACAGCCTGGCTGACTGCAGCACAATTAGGGACTATTAAGATAACACATAAAATATGAACATATTACTAAATACTATGTCGATTATTTTACACTTCGGTTACCCTAAATTCATACCAATTCCTCCCTATAGCCCAAACTTTTTCACTACATGCTCACCTATACCACACAGTTTCTCGTCATGGGAAATAGATATAACAAGACTACATTTAAGGCCGGGGTCACACTGGCGAGGAATGCGGACGAGTGAGAGGCGTTAAAAGCATGCATTATACACGCACAAATGATTCTCTATGGGGTCCCTCGAACCAGCCGTATATTTCTCGGGCGTATTCTACGGTCTGTGCCAATCGCAGCATGCTGGGATTGTCAGCGTACTAGGCCCGTAATACGCCAATGCAAGTCTATGGGTGCGCTAAAAATACGCATTACACACGGACCACACATGTGACTTCCGAGAAATACGCACCCGTTGTCTTTTAGAAAAGCTGGCAATTCAGTGCGCTATACAGTAAACTCACACTGACAGGTTTAATAAAGAAACGAAAGAATAGATATAAACACATAGAATACATATATATATATATATACATACATACATGTCATTGTGACAAACACATATATATATATATATATATATATATATATATATATATATATATATATATTTCACAGAGTTCTTCATAGCAGAATAGCCGCTAATTAAATGGCCGGCTTCTATCAAATCATTCCCCAACCCAACATGAAATGTCACATGGTTTACATTCAGTAAAGCATTTCATTTCATGTTTTTTTATATGTCCCTGACTAATAATTAGATGAGGGTTTGTGTGCAAAATTTGGGAGTTGTAGTTGTTATTTTAAGGGGTTAATTCGTTGTTAAAAAATGCGTGGGCTTCCCATTGCCCTATATTGGTGGCGAGTGGGTTAATCTAACAAAGGGTTAATGTCATCATTCGATTGTAAGGTGACATTAACCCTTTGTTAGATTAACCCATTCGCCACCGCTACAGGGCAATGGGAAGCCCACGCATTTTTTAACAACGAATTAACCCCTTTAAATAACAACTACAACTCCCAAATTTTGCACACAAACCCTCACCTAATTATTAGTCAGGGACATATTAAAAAACATGAAATGAAATGCTTTACTGAATGTAAACCATGTGTCATTTCATGTCGGGTTGGGGAATGATTTGATAGAAGCCGGCAATTTAATTAGCGGCTATTCTGCTATGGAGAACTCTGTGAAATATAAATATATATATATGTTTGTCTCAATGACTTGTGTGTATATATTATATATATATATATATGCATTCTATGTGTCTATATCTATTATTTCGTTTCTGTTAGAAACCCTGTCATAGGGCTCCATTATATGTCCATTTTGCAAGGCGGCAAGAAAATTCCGCCATACGGATTGCATACGGATGCCATATGGATTACATACGGATGCTTACATGCGCAAAATACGCAACCACACCTTGCTTACAGATGACATACGGAGCACTGTTTAGGGGTCATTCATCCGTATTACGCCTGTAAACTACGGACCGTATTTTGCGTCGGTTAGTGTGACCCCGGCCTAATTAACCAAATCAGTGGAGGTCTGTAATCAGGAGTGGGAAACACACTCAAAGAAAGTGGTATGTTGCAAACAATAGAATCGCCATAGCATAAAAAAGACATAGCCCATCATCACAGCTCCAATCCCCTATGCAAAAAGACGGAAAGTCAGAATTTGATGGAATAAGCACTCGAGCCCACTCCTGTGTGTAGACTACATTTCATTATATATTTTTACATATATTATCATCAGAACTATCTTGTGCCAGAAACGGTTACTTGCAGCGCTGGAGAAGTCCTATCAAGTTGTCAGTAATGTGAACATTGTCCTGCAGGTCAATAACTTTACTGCCTTCCTTTTGCCAGTCATTGATAAAGTTATTTTTTGCCTTTGTTTTTTCTTTTTAGTGCCATAGTTCTGTGACATTGACGAATCTTTCTTTAGTAAGATAACACAAGAAAACAAAAAATACAGTTTTTAAATGAAGGTTTTTATTATTAAAGGAAAATGAAATCCAAAACTACAGGGCCTGTGTGAAAAAGTGATCACCCCCCAAAAAATAATAACTGGTTGAGCCACCCTTAACAGCAAAAAATGAAATCAAGCGTTTGCGATACCTGGCAATAAATCTTTTATAACGCTCTGTATGGTGCACTCATCTTTGCAGAATTGTTGTAATTCAGCCACATTGTAGAATTTCAAAGAATGAACTGCCTTTTTAAGGTCTTGCCACAGCATATCAATCGGATTATGGACAGGACTTTGACTTGGCCACTCCAAAGTCTTACTTTTGTTTTTCCTAAGCCATTTAGAGGTGGACTTGCTGGTATGTTTTGGATTATTGACCTGCTGCATAACCCAAATACACTTCAGCTTGAGGACACGAACAGATGGCCGGACATTCTCCTTCAGGAATTTTTTGGTAGACAGCAGAATTCATGGTTCCATTTACAACAGCTAGTCTTACTGGTCCTGAAGCAGAAAAACAGCCTCAGACCATCACACTACCCCCACCATATTTTACTTTTGGTATGATGTTCTTTTTCTGAAATGCTGTGTTACTTTTACACCAGATGTAATGGGATATACACCTTCCAAAAAGTTCAACTTTTGTCTCGTCAGTCCACAGAGTATTCTCCCAAGATATTTTCTGGCAAAACTGAGACCAGCCTTTATGTTGTCATTGCTCAGCAGTGTTTAATCTTGGAACTCTGCTCTGCAAGCCATTTTTGCCCTGTCTCTTTATTATGGTGGAGTCATGAACACTGACATTAACTAAGGCAAGCGAGGCCTGCAGTTCTTTAGATGTTGTTGTGGGATCTTTTGTGACATCTTGGATGAGTTTTCACTGCGCTCTTGGGGTAATTTTGGTCTGCCAGCCACTTCTGGGAAGGTTCACCACTGTTTCAGGTTTTCGCCATTTATGGATAATAGCTCTCAATGTGGTTTACTGGAGTCCCAAAGCTTTAGAAATGGCTTTATAACCTTTTCCATACTGACAGATCTCAATGACTATATTTTGCATTTCTTCCAGAATTTCTCTGGATCGAGGCATGATGTCTATCTTTTGAGGAGCTGTTGGTCTACTTCACTTTGTCAGGTAGGTCCCTATTTAAGCGATTTCTTGATTGAGAGCAGGTGTGGCAATAATCAGGCCTGCATGTGGCTAAGGAATTTGAACTCCTCTTCCCAAAGATGTGATAAACCACAGTTAATTTATGTTTGTTTGTTTTTTTGGAGGGGGGCAATCACTTTTTTACACAGGGCCCTGAAGATTTAGATTTCTTTTTCCCTTAATAATAAAGACTTTCATTTAAAAAAAACTGAATTTTGTGTTTACTTGTGTTATCTTTATCTAATACTTAAATTTGTTTGGTTATCTGAAACACTTAAGTGCGACAAACATGAAAAGAATAGGAAATCTGGAAGGGGGCAAACACTTTCATACAACTATATTTGTTCAGCATGAGTACTAGTAAGTAGTGCTAGGGCTTTGTAGTGACAAAAAGAAATATTTGCAACCTGAAATGATCACTGCATCCTGAAAGATCCACCACATGGAGAAATGTCGCTTGAGAATACCAAGAATTCTGACATGGTGAGGTGCTTTTCCATCACTGGTAAACAGTGAAATTTCATCGGTGTCAAAGTAATACTGCTATTTTACCACAACTTACCATTGTCACAAATGAGCACTAGCCAAAAACTAAATACGATACAAAGATATTTGTAAATTGGAGTATTGCAACGCCACTCTTTATCTCCTAAATTCCTGCCCAAGGGGGGTTCTGTCCAGTTTGGGAACCTGTTGTTTTGAATGCAAAACATCCCTGAAAATTGCACTATTGTTGGTATCAGAAGAGACAAAAACCCTAGAACAACATGTGACAGATTGTTGTACCCAATATTAGGAACATGGCAGGGACCTGAACCCAATAGTTATGTTGACATCTTTGTCAGAGGCCAATACAGAAGCCCCTGTTTACATAAGAAAAACACCTGTCCAAAAAGAAAAAGTGGTTCACCAAGAACCAATGGCATCTGTTATGTGACAGATTCAGTCTTAGCTTCTCTTCATGACAAATAACCATAATGTAGTTGTGAACGCAGCCTTAAAGGAATTGTCCAGGTCTGACATATTGATGAGTTATCCTCAGGATAGGCCATCAAT